>NC_092509.1:16927114-17230144 GCF_047511675.1 Marmota flaviventris | reverse complement strand
TGATCAATATGACAGATTTCTCTTCTTCTTTACTTTTGCTTATGTACAAATATCTGTAGTTTGCTAATTCTCTTACAACTTCTGAATTTTGTTCTCTCTTACTAGATTTTATGCTGTTTGAAATTATTGATTGCCTTGGAAGTATAGAATCATGAAAAGAGGAGGAGCATACATGTAGCACATAGGTCATCGAAGAAGTCAGTGTGGATGGAGAATGGTAGGACATGATTTCAGAGAGAAGCAGACCCAGATCTTGTGGGCTTAAAGTCAAGATGAGAACTGGGTCTTTGATTCTGCCACAGAAATGAATGAGCACCACTAATCCTCTGTCCTTGAGATCCTCTGATGGACAGGTATGACAGCAAGAGAAGCCAACAGCCAAGCCTGGGCTTCTTGATTTGACACTGCCTCTCTCTACTGGACCTACCCACCCAGACAATACATAGCGGGGAGGAACCATTCTCCAAGGGAAACCAGTGCATAGAGAATAAGAACAAATACATATGAAGCAGTAACAGCAAATGTCCACGCAACCCAGCCTGGCCCCTTACTCTGCTTTCAAGCTAACCCACAATGCAGCCATCTCAGAGGATTAGCATGGAAAGCAGAGGATGAGGGGTGGAGGCCTAAGCTTGCTGCCATTTTTCTTTGCCAAGGTGTCTACACTGTGTGTCAGTGTTTCATAACCCAATAAGCCCTCTCTCCCACAGTGGTGACTTATCCTTTCCATTCGTTTTTAAGAGCTGTACTTTCCTGAGCTGCCGGCTCTGGCCAACCCCTGCTTCCATGCCAAAGCCATTGCCTAATGAAGTTTCACTCTCCCCAGCAGTCTCAGCCACTGCCACAGTCAACATATCATGGCAACTGTCACCTTTTCATCAAAAACACTTTTGTTACTTAGTGGTGTTAATAGTGCCACCCCCACGGAACCTGGAAACCAGGATTCAACATGGGCTTGGACCTTGAACCCTGTATTTTGTGTCCTATGGTCTTTAACCTTGACTTGGGTTTTAATTTCTGCCTGTCTATTGAACCAGGCCACTGGTTAGTGTCAGTGACTTCCAGTTTTAATTTAGCCCAAAGTGATTATTTGCCAAGACAATATTTTACCTCCTGGATTCAGGATCTTCCTTTCTATCCTTGGCCCTAATCCAAGGATAGATTTCTTGGGTTGTACCTTATTCCATGACAAAAATAACACAAAATTATTATTACTGAAACTATCATTTAAAAAACTAACCTGATTGCTCTCAACTCAGGGTAATATAGTCATCCATCTGATTTCTGGGTCGGGGCAGGGGTTCTAGGAACTTTCCTAACTACCAAAATCCATGCTCAGGTCCTTTATATAAAATGGAGTAGTATTTGCATAGAACCTGGACCCACCATCCTGTATGTGTTCAACTGTCTTAATTTATTTATGACACCTAATATTTAAAACCATACTCCATATGATTTCTATTGGCAGCAGAGAGGAAGAAACGGATCCATTCACTAAATAAAAGCAGAATGATGTGGTGTATAAATCTGTTCTCAAGGTTTTACTTGATAATCAAGGGCTTATTTAAATAACCCCAAGGGAGTTGTTCCCAGGAGTCCACATTAAAACAAGTTGCGGTCCTTTAGTTAGAAGGAAACCCCCCCCCCCACCCAAGCTCAAGAGGGCAGGCAGGAAGGAGGAGGCCAGAGTTTGTATGTGGTTAAACCTAAGGCAGCGGTAGCAATGATTGCCCAGCAGAGCTGAGAGACACTCTGTTCAATAAGAGGTTCTGTGTTAGCCACAGAGCTATTCAGTTATCGACCTTGAGGTTCAGACACCACTTCCATTTTTACTGCAAATGCCATATAAACAGATGCAAATGCCATATAAACAGCTGATATACTACATTATTATTTTTATGACAAAGAATTTGTACATGTTCAGTACAGAGACGATTACATATGTATGTGTGTGTGTGTGTATACCTATATGTATGTTTGTGTGTTTGTGTGAGATGTGTATTTAATCCACAATTGACTGAATCCATAGATGGGGAATGCACAGGTACACTGATAAGTGGTTACATGGTGAAAAAGAACAAAGAAGGAAAATGGGACAATAAAGAAGTCCATCGTAGTTTGTGAAGTCAGGATCTCTCTGGGAATCGTGCCCTGGGGATGTGACTTGCTTCTCTCTCTCTCTCTCTCTCTCTCTCTCTCTCTCTCTCTCTCTCTCTCTCTCCCTCCCTCCCTCCCTCCCTCCCTCCCATTTAAAACTATGTGCACATTGAGCTTCAGGTAACTGTAGTGATCCAGTTGGGAGAGGAGGTGGGGCTTGACTTGCCAGGCATCCAGGGATGGAAAGACTCAAGTCAACATGTGGCCTGTACTCAAATGGGATGCAGAGGTGGAGAGAGCCAGAAGAGTAGGTGGAGGGTCATGGCCTGAACTCCACCTGTCCCACTTAGATACCATTGGCCCACATTCAGCCACATGGCCACCCTTGGTTACATAAGAGGCTTGGAAATGCAGCTTTTCTCCAGGTGCCCATTCATACAGCCCCAAAGTAGGAATGTTCAGTGAAAATAGATGATGGGGGTTGGTAGCTAGGAATCCATGCTTCAAGCAGTGACCATGGAACATTGGACACTCGTTAGTGGAAATATTCAATTGATTATTTCCAAATAAGATTATTTTCAAATGACAAAGACTAAGAATGCAAAAGAGCACCATCAGCAAAGGGATCAAGCAATAAATTATTTAGTAGATATGGTTAATTTCATAGAACTAATAGGGTATGTTTAGATTTCCAGTCTGATCTATAAAAGAGCCCAGTTATCACTTTCACTTACCACAAGAAAAAAGATGAACAGACTGAGACTCAACAATTCTTCTTAGAACCACGAGAGAACTGAGGTCACAGAGCAAACTGCCACCCCCCCAAACTGGAGAAGCAGAAGGACACAGGAAAGCCGAGTCTGCCCTGGAGCAGCACTGGGAGGAACATGAAATGATAAATGATTATTGCTGGAGGCTCACGATAGAAAAGAAAAAACACGAATCTAGAAATCTGTGTCCAGAGAAATTACCCTTTAAAAGCAGAAGTTAAAAAAAGACTTTCTCAGACAAACAAAAACTGAGGGTGTGTGTTGCCGGGACATCTGCCTTGAAATTCTTCAGACAGAAGGATAATGATATAAGTTAGAAATTGAGATCTACATAGAGGAAGAAGATTTCACAAAGAAAAATAGAGGTGAGATAAAATTTTTTATTTTTTCTGACTCTTAATGGAATTAACAGGTAACAGTTGGTTCAAAATAATAATAATAATAACAGTGATATAACAGAAAATTAGAGCTTATGGATGATGAGATGAATACCAGCAATGTTACAGGGGTTGGAAAGGAGGCAAAGGAAGAACTAAGTGCTGGTCTATGTATAAGTGGATTTGATTTAGTTACAAAAGTCCACTGAAAACTGTTGGGCAATCACTGGGGGAAAATAAAGAAGTGTAATTGACATATTGAGAGAGAGAAGAAAATGGAATTGCATAAAATGCTCAACTGCAGAAAGCAAAAATAAATGTGAAAGAACAAAGAACAAGAGCAACAAATAGAAAATCTCTACAATTACGGTAAATGTTAAACCCACTGTATCAATAAAGAATGTCCCATGTAACTAGAAGCGAGATGGCTACAGAAGGAAGGACAGTGGGTCAGAAATAGGGGGCCTGTTCTAACCCTGCGTCTGCCATCAGCAGGCTTGGCCATTCCTGTCAGAGATTTACCTGGGCTTCTACCCACATGCTGTTTCTCACCTTTGAAACGAGGACCTGAATGTGGCTCCAAGACACCGCCACTTGGTGCATGTGACTGCAGTGTCTTCAGGTCATGGGTCAGGCACACACAGGAGACTAAGGGCACCTGGGGAGACAGTACTGCTTTATTGCTTTGCTCTTCACAAACAGATTTGCTTCCCCTAGTGAATCTTACGTGGAGTTTTGCCAGCAGCTGTGTTGGACGCTACTTCATTTCCTTTCTGATTTATCTTCGTGGGCCTAGGACAGTGGCCCTTGTCTTTTCCTGTCGGTTGGAGTTGGGGGGGGGGGACGTGATAAGCACTCCTCACCAATGGACAGGTCAACTGATCATTCTGCCAATTTTCTCAGAAATTCTTTTCTTCTGCTCTTTCAAAGCTGTGACATGGAGCTCAGGAGCTGGTGAGGTCATCAACAGCATTGGAGGCACTTCCTAAGTGGCAAGGACTCCAGCAGCTTCTCCCCAGTCCATGTACCTGGACGCCCACTGGGATTCTGTGTGAGCAAACCTGCTGGCCTGTCTTCACAAATTACCAGCTGCTGCCAAACGCTGCTGTTGGGATCCCAGGTGGTGGCGGCACTGGCCAACTTCCAACTATTTCTTACAAAATATGAGTCTTCTTCTGATATTCTTCACACAGATCCTGTGCTCTCCATGTTGCTTTGCTTTCTCTTCAAATCCCTTCCTTATTTTTCACTCTTTCTTTAATACAATTTAATTTCATTTACCAGCCTTTCTCTGTGACTCCCCAGAGGCAGGGTGGTTAAAAATTACCCTACTCCAGAGTTTCCATTTCTCTTCAGCTCACCTTGGTTTCATGTTTCGTGCTTAATTCACCTTCATCTACCATCATGTTCCACAGAATTGGTGTATTTACCTTCAAAACTGAGGAAAAGTTGACTTACTTGCAGATACACCTCTGATTCTGCTTTTCTGAAATCCAGACTCTATCCTAATTTAATTTTTCAGAGACAGTTTTGGGCATTCATCGCTCAGAAAGGCAATTGTAGGCCAGGGTGGTGCACATCTGTAATCCCAGCAGCTAGGGAAGCTGAGGCAGGAGGATCGGGAGTTCTAAGCCAATCTCAGCATCTTGGTGAGGCCCTAAACAACTCAGCAAGACCTGTCTCTAAATAAAATATATAAAAAAGGCCTGGGGATGTAGCTCAGTGGTTAAACACCCTGGGTTTAATCCCTGGTACCAAAAAAAAAAAAAAAATCTTTTAAAAAGAAAGGCAATTGTAAGCACAAGGCTTAGTATAGGGACCCAGGGAAACTAAAGCTCAGCCTGGTGAGTGGAAACAGTAGGGTCTTTACCTCAGCCTGCTGCACAGCCACAGAGCAAAGGCCATGTAACCAAAATGCCATGGGGGCTCTCCTCAGGTTCGCTGTACCCAGGCAAGGAATCACAGGATGATTAGAATGTTCCATCCACACTGGGGAGCATGTCTGGGATTCCCAATGATCCTTTTCTAACCCTCGCCCCTCCTCCCACTGAAAGCTGCCTTGTATCCATCTTTTCTGCTCCACTGAAGCATCATTGAACAACTTCACCAGGACATCCTCTTACCAAATCCTCTGGCTCTTCCTTTCTTTTTTTTTTTTAATATTTATTTTTTAGTTGTAGGTGGACACAATACCTTTATTTTTATTATGTGGTGCTGAGGATGGAACCCAGGGCCTCTCACTTGCTAGGCGAATGCACTACCACTGAGCCACAACGCCAGCCCCTCCTCTGGTTCTTTCTTAATGCTATTGACAGCTCAGTCCTGACAAGCCTCTCTTCTCACTCTATCCTGGGCTGGTCCCAGGGGATCTCTGGTAGCTCCACCAGACAATTACTGTCAATCCACTTTCTCTGCCTGTACCCCTCTACATATCCACAGTCCTAGCACCTTGTGGCCAGCCACTCATTGTCACTTTACACTCTTGGTGATCCATATTGTTTTAGTCAGCTTTTTCGCTAAAAGACCTTACAAGAACAATTTTAGAGGAGGAAAATTTATTTGGGGGCTCACAGTTTCAGAAGTCTCAGTCCATAGATGGCCAGCTCCATTCCTTGGGGCTCAAGAGGAGGATGAACATTATTGGGAAGAGTGTGGTGGAGAAAAGTGGCTCAAGGCATCACACCAGGAAGCAGAGAGAGACTTCACTCACCAAATACAAAATATATACCCCCAAAGTCACGCCACCAATGACCCATTGGGGTCTTCCAGCCACACCCTACCTGCCTTCTATTACCACTCAGTTAATCCTTGTCAGGGGATTAATTAACTGATTGGGTTAAGTCTCTCATAACTCAATCATTCCACCTCTATGCCTTCTCTCATTTATAAGCTTCCAGAGGAACCCCACATCCAAACCATAACACCATAGTTTCAGGACTATCTATATATGAGTTACTTGTAATTTTTATCTCCAGTCCAGGTTTCTTACCTGAGTTTCAGAATTAGAAAGGCATCTTCCCCAGCAGGATGGCCATGGGTATCACAGATCTATTCGGTCCATAATGAGACTTTCCTTCCCTCCCTTTTCAACTCTGCAACGTCTCCTATTTTCTGGACTTTGAATAATGGCTCCATCCTCTATCTAATTTTTTTTTCTGTAGTGTTAATATTTTCCACATACAAATAACTTAAGCATAATAGGAAAATGGGCAAAATACATGAATAAGCAATTCAGATAAGTATCTAAAAACATTAATCATCCATAGTCATCATAAAATTGCCAATTAAAACTGTGAGATACCTTTTCTTCCTTTACAGGTCACAAAGATTAAACAGCATGATCACGCTTCATATTTTAGGAAGGAAGCTCAAGGAAAAGGGTACTTTAAAAATTGGTTAGATCTTAAAAAGTGCAACTTTCCCAAAGCATACTGAATGGAGACACATCAATGATTTTGTTTGCTGCATAACTTATAACCTGGTCATTTGACTCCCAGGAATGTTCCTTGTAGAAGTAATTATGAGTATGTACAAAGGTATATTTATAAGGACACTCATTATGGCATTATTTATAATGGCTAAGTGTTCTGAAAAAATGCCAATGTCTTAGAAAATGGATTGTTTTATGGAATTATGGTACATGCAGAACTTGGCCTACTCTGCAGACTTTGCAGACTATTTACTGACATGGAATGATAATTTTCATACAGAAAGAGGAAAATCCATTTTATGAAGCATTATCTCTACATTGGAATGCCCCTTTTAAAACACCCATATCATTAGAAGGACTTACACCAACCAAATAATACTTATTTCTTGGGGATAAGGATATGGAAAATTTCTCTTTTCTACTTTGGGTATATCTATATTTTTCACATTAATGGCAACAAACACTGATGCATTATTTTTATAAGCAGAAGAATCCAGTACAAATTATATCAAGAAAAGGGAGGAAACACCCTAGTCAAAATGCAACAATAGATGCCAAGAATCAAGAGGGTCTGAACCAAGGGGAAGGGAGAGGGCAACATTAGAAGATAGTTAGGAGAAGGGCCAGGAGCTGTTTCAGACTCCCTGAAAGGCCAACATCTACTCTCGCATTGTCAAAAATGTTTATGAATAGTGAGGAGGGTTGTAAGTTTGGGTTTAGGCTTAATTTAGAGTTTATTCCTTTTACAGAATGACAGAACAGAAAGGGGCAAAACAGACCACAGGCTATGGACTAGACCAGAAAGCTAGATATTAGAATTTTGAAAAATATCACACTTTTCTTCCAATATGTGTCTACATTAGAGTCCCATTTCTTTTTTCCCTTGCTTACTTCCCAAATGGAGAGCGCCTGTAAAATTTTCTCGCCACCCTGAGTTTAGGCTGAACAAAATTATAAGTTAGGCTTTTCCTGAGTGAGACTCTGCTCCGGTCTCTTGGATGTAGGTGTAGCCTTGGGCACATAGACTGGAGCCCAATAAGCACTCTGGTAACAGAACTCTGTAGTTTGTAGTTTGTGGTGCAAATCAAGCTCCAAGCTGCCATTTACATCTAGCTTTAGGGGTTGGCGCATGTATAATTTGATTTAATCTCTCAAGGTTCATGGGGTCATTAACAGTTCCAGAGCAAAGAAGCAGTCTGAGTCAGCTACTTGAGCAGTTGTACAAAGAAGGCGTCAGTTTGGTGGGTAGACCAGAAACCTGGCCTGGAGCCTTCTCTCCCACAGAGGGGTGTGTGTGCCACACTCCCTCCCATGGCTGCTTGGCAGGCACCAGTATATACAAAGTGGAAGACACATGATTCAGGGACCAAGGTAGGGAAGGAGAGAATTCTCAGCAGGCCAGGAACAGTCTACGTCAGGTGGGATTGAAGAGGGAGAAATTGAGGCCCACGGGTTCCAAGAAGCCTCACACATTTTCCATCAGGCCAGGGTTTTCAAAGGATTATGTTTTTTAAAAAAATTAACAGTGCAGTTTCAAGTGATTCCAGTTAGCACGGTAGTATTTACTTTGTTCATTTCCTGCTACAACTTAAAGCAGAGTATTAAGCTCTTATGATTTTGAAGTCAGGCAGCCTGGAAAAGATCTTTTAAATCCATGGGGTTAGAAAACAAAACAAACTATCAGGCCCAGGCAACAGGTAAAGACACACATTGCTTGGGCAGTAAAATATTTGACTGAAAAGACAATGACCTGAGTCAAAGTTCTCAGAGAATCTCAGGAGCAAAAATATCATCTGATAAGTAGAATTTTGGAAGTTTAGCAGTTACCAGCATTGCTTGGTCAGCATCAAAACCACAGAAAAGGGAGCATTTTAGGAAAGAAAGAAGTATCTCTAACCCCGTGAGGGACTGAGGACCAGGAAGAAGAGTCCGGCAATTTACTTAGGGATCGCCAACCCCATAGTTTTCCTGGCACCTGTGCTGCAGATTCATCACAAGCTGCAGTCCTGGTAGGGGTCCAGGGACCCAGGCAGGGTCAGAGGCAGGGGGTACAAGATGACAGGAAAGTCAGGATGCAGCGGGAACAGGCTTATATGAGCGCCCAGGGTTTGAGACCCTAAGTCCAGAAGTCACTGTGTTCCCTCTGCAGTGGTTGGAGCCCTAAGAAGGAAAAGAGGAAAGGAAGAAGATTCAGCTATTTGTTGAGAAAAGTGCCAAAGTCACTCTGGGAGGTCAGCATGTGGGATGGGACACATTGCCTGGGGAACTTGGGGAAGACATATACCAAGCAGTGTAAATGTCCTTTGTGGTGTCAAGAGCTTAGCTGCAGGACCACTTGGCCAGGACCACTTCTGTCTCATTTGGGTACTGTAGCCCCATACTCCCTTTCCCATCTGGACCCTGACCTCTCCATGGCTCCCTTCTCTGACTATCTATTCTAAATGAGTCCCCACTGCCTTCTCCACTGTGCCTTGTGACCATAGTGTAATTCCCAAATCAGTACCTCAAATTGTAATTTTTGTGTATTTCTTTCCTAGTTGTTATTTATAGCCCTATCTTCCCTTGTCCCCATGTAAGTTTCATGAAGCAAGAACCCTTTTGTCCAGGTAATCAGGGGTTGGGAAACTCCATAAGAGGCCAGATTTTTTGTTTTGAGGCTCTGGGTTACCTCTGCCTTTGGAGCTGACAGTGACCACACACACACATCAACAATGAGCTTGTGTTTTGGAGGGTTAGAGCCAGCCAGCTTCAGGGCATAAGACCTCTGGGTCACCTGCACAGTGTCCTGCTAGAATGCCAGCATCCTTGAGCTGACTTGCTCCTGGCTCGCATGACTTATAGGTCAGACCCCCAGCATAGTCTGCCAGGGCTCTGCCCATGCTGGACTGGCCTCAGCTCTTTATTCTCCTTGCTCACGGGTCACATGTGACTCCATCTTCACAGCTCATCTTTCAGATCAGCAAATACCTTCAGCACTGGAGTCAAATCCCATCTTTCCCTGGCTCTTGTTTAGGAATCCCCAGTTATCTCGTTAGGCATTGGATATTTTTCAGAGGATTGTGAATATGCTGCCTCTGCTGTTTTCCAGAAGGATTGGTTAGAATTACAAGACTTCAAGACAGAATCGAAATCCTTGTCATTCTGTCTCTGTGTGATTTTAATGTGTGTTCTAGAAGATTCCTTCAAGTCAATTATATGCTGGAGTTTATTCTGTATTCATTTGGTTCCTTGAATTTTGTAAGTTCTGGCTTATGTATTAAGTTGCCTAGAACTCTTTCTCACACTCTGATTGTTCCTTCTTCCAATCAAATCTGCCCTTTTCTTCATTCTGGTCTTTTTTTTTTAAGCTTATTTCTTTTTTTAATATTTATTTTTTTAGTAGTAGGTGGACACAATATCTTTAGTTTTTATTTTTATGTGGTGTTGAGGATCGAACCCAGTGCCTCATGCATGCTAGGCGAGCGCTCTACCGCTGAGCCACAACCCCCAGCCCCATTCTGATCTGTTTTGAGAGTGATTTTCCACTGGGCCCACAGATCAACTACAGGCAAAGAAGAAGCTATAAACACATATGTCTTTGAGAAAAGATAACATTAGGGCTTTGTGTATTAAAGAAGGAAATGGTTCTGGATCATGAATGAGTCCATCAATTCTGCATTCTTTCTCTTTGGCCTAACTATCTGGTGGAATTCTAGGAGAAATAGTCATGGCTAGCAGGTATAAATGTTTATATCACACTTATTTACACAGCCTGCTGTAGTTGCAAAGTCCTCTTTGGAGCCATTCTTTTTTTTTTTAATTTAATATATAACCCTTTGTTTTATTTTTATTTATTTTTATGTGGTGCCCAGGATCGAACCCAGTGTCTCACATGTGCCAGATAAGCGCTCAGTGGTAACTGAGCCACAACCCTAGCCCCTTTGGAGTCATTCTTATCATGGATTGAGGGCTGTGTGCATGCTGAGGGGAGGTAGGAGATGGTCCACACTGGAACTAAGTTCAGAACATTTAAATAGCTGTGTTGTTTGTCTACAGCTGCAAAACCTAGTAAGTAAACATCACATATTTCCTTCAAGCAGTTTCCACTGATAGCAAAAATATACACGCATCTGCTCAGGCTGAGTATTCTAAGTGCTAGAGTTTACTATTATGCTATAATTAGATGAAATGTGCCTGTACTAGGCGAAACCTAGGGAGGATGTCACAAAAATACAAAGTAGCAATATTTTCAGCAGCTGGTGAATCCCCTCTCCTGCAGGAGTAAACATGGCTCTAAGCAGAAGCACACCCAGTTCTGTGCAGAACTGTCTTGGTGGTATTGAGTTCACTCTGCTATAAACAGAAGGGACCTCAATTATTATCTGAGGCTTTCTCAGGGAGTTCATCACTGTCAGTTTCTGTCTCTGAAGGCGGGGATATTTCAGAGACATCTGCTCAGATATACTGCTCAGGGTCCTCAAATTACAAAGAAGCCCTATCCCCAAGTTAAGCCCTGAATGGTTTTGGGAATGACCTTACAAATGGTATTTCCACTCCCAGCTGACTCACTGAATACAACTGAGGGCTAATCCTGTGTCTTTTAAAAATATCTCTGTATGTATAATTCATACCAAAGGTCCACTATCAAGAGATGATCAATTGTGGAATTCAATGATAATGATGTCTTCTTTAGATGAATAAACAGGAGTTACTGCTGACTGAGTGACCACATGGGTTCGTTGCTTAATGCCAAACAATCTTCCAAGGCGGCGTTGTGATCCCCAGTTGTAATAAGTAAACTGAGGTTCAGCAAGAGAAGCAGCTTTATCAAGCCCACAATCAGTTTTTTTTTTTGCCAAAAAACTGGCAAAGCTTCTGAGGCTGGGTCAGCCAAACTAGCAGGACTGGACACTCCATGTTATGCCACACTGCTGGCCTGAGCACAATATTCTGCAAATGTCACCAGCCCCAGGTCTTGAGGACAGAAGCTACCTGGTTCAGAGAGGACGGAGGGACTGGGAGAGGATGCCCTTGCCTTTCCTTTTTGCAATCTGAACTTGAGCAAATGCTCTTCTGCCCTCAGGGCACTTGCCTCTGTGGTGTGTCTGTGTTGCTGTGGGGACACCCCAAAGCTGGGCTTCTTTTCCTACTCCTGAACCATCCTCCCGGCAGCAGCTGCTCCTTTATAGATGTGACTGGACTTTTCTAGTGTGGTCACCTTCATGACAGCTGGCAGTGCACCTGGTTGAAGGGGTAAATTTCAGCCAGCATAAGGGGGACAGGAAAAGAAGGAGGTACCCTAAGGTTTTCTGTGGGTGCTTTTCTCTGAAACCACAGATCCCCTTGACATACTGCATTTATTCACCACAATGGCAAGACTGGAAGGGTTCAAGACCCCACTCTTTAATTTGGGATAATGATCTGGAGACTGTCTGTGAATTAGCATAAAAGATAGGAGAGTGGCACCTTTCCATGCACAGACCAGTAGGACCAAGTTGGGGGTAGCACTGATTTCTAACTCGTCTAGTGAGATACTTTTGTAAAAAGAGACGCTGCAGTCTCTAAATCCAGTTATGTTATGCTGGTCTGATTAGGGATAGATGTTTCTCCTTCATCTTCAGTGGACCTCTTTGACCTTGAAGAACATGCCAAAGAACCCTGCTCCGTCATTATTGTTATATGGTAATGCATGTTTCTCTTTTCAGCTGCTGTGTTTGTGTTTTAGTAGGTACATCATGTTGTACTAGGACAGCTTGCTTGTGTGACCACGCAATTTTGTCATTAATGAAAGAGTGTGAGGTATTCAAAGTTGAAATATGAAAGCAACAACATAAAACTACAGGTTCACATAGAATGTGTTAAGCAAAAAAAAAAAAAAAAAATTGCATCATTATACTTGTTAAAGTATGGGAAAGGCAGACTTTATTCAGGACCATCCTGATAGGCCCAGGGACCATTACCATGGGTAGCATTGAGGGAGAGAGGCCAGGCTCAACTCTGAATACAGTGTGAGAAGAAGGGACTTGTAGTCAAGAAGCAGGGTGGTGATCAGTGGATAGAAAATTACTATGATCCATGGTAAAGGGGATTCTAGCTAAACAGACCTAACAGGGTTCTTGGAGAAGACAGGCCAGGGTGATTAGACATCTCCTGGGGGATGGTGGAGGATGAGGAGTCTGATTAGATATTGAGGGGATCAGATATCCGGGATGGGGCAGCAGAAGGGGGATCGGTTCTCGCTAAATGGACTTGGCAGGGCTCTTTGCCCAAACTGGACTTTATAAGGAAGTGCACAGATGGGCCTTGCAGAAGATTTAGAAGGCTGACTAAAGTTTGGCCAATGAAAGAATCTTTGTCTGGTGTTTATTCCTATGATTATTCAGAATTAATCTTTTGCATGTTACAATGCATAGCAAATATTAAATCCACCTTACACCAGGTCTTGGCTGGGTGAGTGCCACAAGTATGAAGTGGCTGAGATCCTCAGCAATAGTGGAGCCCCTTGATGACCAGAGTCCAGAGTCACTGTCAGGTAAGTACATTGGCTCAGAAATTTTCACCACCATACCAGGTGCTGCCCACTCAGCCTGGGCACATTGCTACAGCACCATGAATCCCAAAGGCTTTTGATTATTCTAACAGATGCCCCTGTTTCCAATATTAGGTATTTGGTGAAGAAGATTTCAATTCAGCTTTAAAAAAGAACAATATTTTAAAATCAAAAGAATAATTATATTGTAATGTAGTAAATGTCATTTTTTGGTTGACTTTGATGATTCAGAGTTTGAAGAATTTTTTTATTATTACAGATTCATAAAGGAGTGTCTAATGAATATTAGTGAATTTAATCTAGGCATACTTCAGGGTTTTGCCCTGAGTCCTTTCTGGCTTTCTCCTTATCTTTTCTAAGCAGACACATCAGTTTTGGTGATTCTAGAACCATTCATATACTGAAGATGCTGGTATTTTTTACATTCAGTCCTGACTTGTCCTCTGAACATCACACAAGAGATGACATCTGTACCTGAATGTCTTGTGGTTATCTCAAATCAGGCACAAATGAAAATGGAGTCCTGACCTCCATCCATGTTAGCCCGCCACCTGCATTCCCCCAGCTACCCCTCACTTCCCCAACCTCTGCCCTGTAATTCTCATCCTTATCCCCTATTTATCCCCTTTTTCATGCAATAACAAGTGCTGGCTCCCCAGATTCTTCTGGGTAAAACACGACAGGAGGTATGTTTCAGTTAGAGACAACGGCATGTACCAAAGCCCTGTAACAGGAAAAGAAGGCCTGTGGTGTGTGGCAGAGAGAGAGAATGGGAAAGGAGATGGCTCCAGACCACACAGGTGCCTGGAAGACCTCACTTGAATGAAATTCAGAGGAAGTCACAGAACCAGCCTTCCCTCTCTGGGAGGACCCAGCCTGGACTAAGTTGCCATGAGTCAGTGCAGAGAATAAATCTCTGCTCACTTGAACTAGAATCTAAGTACAAAAAAATAACAAATGTGGAAAATGGAAAATATTCCTGAGATTTTTCCATGTTAAGTGGAAAGGGACAATTAGTACAGCTGATCACTCTGTTCAGTTATCACTGAGTGGGTATCTAATGTCCCCTTTTGAAATGTAGGTTAAGAGGTCATGGCCCAAGCTCTAAGGCAAGAGTTCAGATTATAGTTCATGAAAGGAGCTGTAGGCTCATCTGTGTCATCTTAACTGACTATATGGACATTTTTCTAAAGTTACCACCACCTCCCTCAGACTTTGGAAGGAATATGTGACCTCATCAATATTTTGAGATCCACAAAGGCATATACAATTTTTATTTCATATAAGATAGAAAACACTTTATCTCATTTCCAAATGTGACTTATTTATGTTAAAGTCCTGGATTTTCTGATTCACAGTCACTGACTGAATCTATAATGCAAACAACCTAAAGTTTTACAAGTGGAATCTACTCTTCTCCAAAGGAGCAGAAAACTTGAAGAAATAGCATAGAGACTAAGTCTCTAGCATTTGCTGGGCTTTGAATAATTGGATGGTTTTGATCCTGCAGTTTCTGCCTTTCTATGTATTGACTAGCCAGATGGACTGAATTCATGTATTTTATTTGAAAGTTAGAAAAGAAATTATAGAATGCATAATTGAGGGCTATTGTCGGCATCAGGCAATAGAATAGGAAGATGGATGTTTTGAAATTGAGAACTGTAAGGGGCTTTTATTTTATTTTTTCAAAGAAAGTAATGGCAGGAAATAAGAATGATTCTTTACCATTCCTTAGTATCAAGAACACCAGAAAATAGTACAGCAATCTGCCTAGAACAAAGTGAGGAAAACTTCATTTCAGACTCCTGCAAAAAGTGTACAGTCAGAAACACCCTGAAAATTAGTTAAGTTCTTCCTATCCACTTCCCAGGGATTTTGTAAGTGAACATCCTTTAATTTTCTTAAATGTGGAAAGAGTGGTGGCCAATTAATATATCTTGTCAGAACTACGTGACTTCCAGGGAGAAACTTGTAATAAGAAATGATCGTACTTTAAGACCTTCTTCATCAGCTGTTCCATTTTTATATCCCTGTTGATTAGCTTTAGAAAAGTTTGTAAAAACATTTAGCAAACTTCTTACTTAAAAACTGACTCTCTCTCTCTCACTTTCACTCTCCTTCCTTATTGTCGTTACCTGAGCTGCTTTCCTCTGCCACACCTTTCCACCATGATGTTCTGCCTCACCTTGGGCCCAGTAATGGAATTGACCATCTATGGACTAAGAACTCTGAAATTGTGAGATGCAAAGGCATTGAGGAATGAAATTGATCAAATTGTGTGTGTGTGTGTGTGTGTGTGTGTTGTGTGTAGTGCTGGGGATTGAACCTAGGGCCTTGTGGATGTAAGGTAAGCACTCTACCAACTATGCTATATCCCCAGCCCTCAAATTGTGTTTTTACATGTGTGAATGTGTCACAGTGAAACCCACCACTGCATAACTGATCTGTACCAATAAAAATGAATATATAAATACACTATGGATGATATTAAATATATAAGAAATTGTTTGTGTCCCAGGTGAAAAATCTAATGAAGAAATTAAGGTATTTTAGATGGCTAAAATTCAAAGGACAGACTAAGGACCATATTGATGGTATTTTGAGTCAAAATGCATGTCAACTCTGTTGCTTTTACAAGTCGGAGCCATAGAGGACTGGCTGTGAGGAAGTGAACACGAGGAAGCCAGGCTCTCAGTAGATGGAATTGGCCCAGAAGACTGGGTTGATCCCTCAGGGGGTATCCACAATCCAAAGGGTAGTGTTCAGACTTGAATTAAACAGAAATTTACTTCCTGGAAGAGGGCAAGGAGAAGGTGGGTCTCCGCAGCAGAAGAACACAATGGATGACTCAACATTGCAGGAAGCAGAGTGCTGTTCCAGGAACAAAGATAGAGAAGAAACAGGGTCAGGAGAAAGACTGGACAAAACTGCCAAGAGTTTAGCCAGCCACGCCAGGTTTCTGGCCCTAGAATTGAGCAAATACACATGCATTAGAAAAAGGACACAGACAACCAAGAGTTTAACCAACCCCACTAAAGATGCCAGACTGGACCTCAGGACACCACAGATTATTTTTATGCAAGTGCTTTTATTTGTATTACTCTATTGATTGAAAAAGAATGGTGCATATGAAGTAAAATAAATATAAACTATTCAAAATATGTATAATAAAAGTAGTTGATCTGAGTGGTAAAATATCCAGACCCAAAGATTTTTACTGCAGTGTTTTCTCAAACAGTTAAAGGATTAACTCCAATTCTACAACATCTTCCAGGAAATATAAAAGGAGGGAATAGTTGTTAATTAATTTCATGAAGCCAGTGTTACCCTGACACCAAATCTAGACAAAAACATTTTTTAAAAAAGGAAACCTATAGACCAACATCTGTCATGAATATAGGTGTAAAAATCAATATCAAAATAGCAAATGGAATTTAGCACATATAAAAACTTATATAATTAAATTTACTCCAGGAATATAAGGTTGGCTTAATAGTCAAATATCAATCAATATAATCTACCATATTACTTGCCAAAGAAGAAAATCAAATGATCATATCAATTTTTAAAGAAAAAGTATTGGACAAAATCAACAACCATTCATGATTTTTTTTAAAAAAACTTACAAGCTCTCAGAAAAACAGAAATAAAGAAGAACTTTCTGAACTTAATAAAGAATATCTACATAATGCTCATAGCTAATAATATAGTTCAGGATGAAAGACTGAATGCTTTCTCCCTCAAATTAGGAACAAGGAAGAGTGGCTGTTATCATCACTCCCTTCAATATAGCATTGAAAGTCCTGGCCATTGCAATAAGGCAAGAAAAGGAAATAAAAGGTAGATATATATGGGCAGTGAAGAAGGAATGATGAAGGGGGGTCCTGTTTGCAGATGACATGATTGTCTACACAGAAAACTCCAAGGAATCTGCAAAAAACCTTCTAGAACTAATAAATGAGTTCAGTAGGATCACAGATACTGAAAACATACAAAAATTCATTATATTTCTAAACAGGAGTAATGAATCCATAAGCACCAAACTTAACAATAAAGCATCACTTATAATCACTCAAAAAATTAAATAAGGGCTGGGGATGTGGCTCAAGTTGTAGTGCACTCGCCTGTCATGCGTGAGGCACTGGGTTCCATCCTCAACACCACATGGAGATAAAATAAAGATATTGTGTCCACCTAAAAGTAAAAAATAAATATTAAAAAATTAAATAAGTGTAAATCTAGCAAGACATGTACAGGATTTATATGGTAATACCTATAAAATGCCAAGCAAAGAAATCAATACAGATCTAAGTAGAGAAGTGTAGGGTGTTATGGATTGGAAGATTCACCATAATAAATTGTCAGTATTCCCAAACTAATATACAGAGATAATGCAATTCTTATCAAAATGCCAGCAAGATATCTTGTAGATACAGAGAAGATCATTCTAAAATCTGTATAGAAAGACAAAGGAACTAGAGTAGACAAAACAATTTTGAAGAAGATGAATAAAGTGGTAGAAACAGCATACCTGATATCAAGATGGATTATAGACTTCAATGGAAATGCAAAACTTAATAACCTTTTAGCAAAAATAAACAAAAAATTTCAGAATCTAGGGCTAAACAAAGAGTTCATAGACTTTGCACTATTATCAGAATACTTAAAAAGAAAAAAAAAATTTTGGTACTGGAGTGCTTAGCCACTGAGCCATATCCCCAGCTCTTTTTATGTTTTGAGACAAGTTGCTTTGGGCCTTGCTAAATTGCTGGGCTGGCTTTGCACTTGCTATCCTCTTGCCTCAGTCTCATAAGCCACTGGGATTACAGGTGTGCACTGCCGCACCTGGCATCAAAGGAAAATTTGATAAATTTGACATCATTGAAAATTAAAACTTGGCTCTGTAGACTATGTGAAAAATACAAAAATACAAGCTACAAACTGAGAGAAAATATCCATAAGCTACACATTCCACAAAGACTAATATCTCAATGTATTAAAAAATCCTCAAAATTCAATGGTTATATTTAAAAAAAAAAACCTGTTCAGTTAGAAAACAGGCAAAAGACATGAAGAAACATTTCACCAAAGGCAAACATTTCACCACATACAGTCAGCAAATAAGCAATGCATATGCTCAACATAATGATAATGAACATAGAGAGCCAGTAGGGAACTGCAGATGAAAACCATAGTGAGATGTCACTGCATAGCCATCAGAATGACTGAAATGAGGCTGGGGTATAGTTCAGTTGTGAGCACTTGCCTAGTTTACCCACAGTCCTGGAGTCTCTCCCCAGCATGTGTGTGTGTGTACATGTGTACATGTATGTAGGAATAGCTAAAATAATAGGGACACTACCAAATATTGGTGAAGGAGGGGAGAAACCAGATCACTCATACATTGTTGGTGGAAACATAAAATGATACAGCCACTCTGGAAAACAGTTTAGGATTTTTTTTAAAAAAATAAACATACTAACAATCCAACAATTGCACTCCTGGGTATTTGTCCAGAGAATGAGGACTCACGCTCACACAAAAACCTGTGTACAAATGTTCATAGCAGTTTTATTGATAATAGCCCCAAACTGGAGACTACCCAGTTGGACTTCAAAGAGTGAATGATTAACCAAACAATGGAAAGTCTATATTATGTAATACTACTCTGCAATAAAAAGAAAAAAAAAGAAACTATAAACACACCACAGCATGAATTGATCTCTAGAGAATTATACTAGATAAAATAAGCCAGTGGCAAAAGGTCACATACCATAGGTTTTATTTATAGAACATTCTTAAAATGACAAAATTATAGAAACAGAGGCCTTGAGTGGTTTCCAGAATGAAAGAGGGGGTGTGGGAAGAAGGTGGGTGGATCTAAGGAGGCCTCCTGTGAGTTGTTCCATATCAACTGGGTCGATTATTAGATCTGGAGGCTGGCCCTTGGCCAGGTACCCAGGGACTGGTTCCTCCTGAGATCTCTCCTTGGAGTGCGGAAGCACCTTCTTACCATGGGCTCACGTGGTATACTCTAGTGGTCCATTGGCGGAATACAGGTATAGGGCACACAGGATCTCTCTGTGATATTCCCTACAAATGCATGTGTATTATAATCATCTCAAAATGAAAAGCTTAATTATAGAAAGCAAGGTAGCACACCATTATATATGGAGGCGTGATTATACTCGGTAGGTACCAGGAGTGAAAAACTGAGGGTGGAAGCACTGGGTGCTATGTTCCCAACTGGACAACAGAAGGACTTCCCTCTCTACAATCACAGTCAGCAGTTTTGCAATGGTATATTTTAAACCTCTTTTGCTTGCATTATTATTTTTTTTAAAGTCACGTAATTAACTTCATGGTTTGGAGAACTTTTTATACTTAAAGATGCCACTATTCATTAGTCAACCAACAAAATCCATGACTTCTTGTCCTTCCAGGACCAAAGAATGTTTTCTTTTGCAGTACTGGGATTGCCCAAGGGTTCCTGCCTGCCAGGCAAGCCCACTATAGCTGAGCCACATCCTCCGCATTTTTTACTTTGAGACTGCATCTCCCTAAGTCACCCAGGGCTGGCCTCAAGCTTGCAATCCTCCTGCCTCAGCCTCCAAAGTCACTGGGATTACAGGTGGGTACCACCGTGCCCTGCTGAACGTTTTGTTCTCTGAATGGTTAAGTGACATCTTCCCATATTCCTAGCACTGTAGAAGCCATCTATAACTGGGGCAATTTGATATCCTTCATTAGAAGATGTGGGTCAGTCCCTGACCAACCACTGCCTGGAAAACCATAGCATTAGGCTGTTTGTATTTCTAATGCAACAGTGCCATATTTTCTCCATGCCTGAGAGAAGCAGAACAAAACTTTTGTTTGTTTGTTAGCAAGAATTGGCAAACATGCTGGTTTTGATGAAGGAATGATGGTTCTGGCTTCCTTTTCAGGCTGAAGCAGATTTGCTTCTGGTGCACAGCAGATAAAAGGCGTCTTAGAGTTAAAGTTGTGGTGGTTCTTGTGTCCTTTTATCTGGGACTCAAATTCTCATCATTGAATGTTTCCCGCCTCCCATCCCCCAATTTTTTTTCTTTTTTTTTTTTTTTAAATCTAATGTATCTGCTCTGTTTAGCCATGGTATAGTTTCTAATTCAATCCTTTGATTCAGCAAACAGGGGGAACAAGTTCCAAAGATATTAAATAATGTGCCAAAAGTTAGGGATAGAAATGGGATTGGGTATGGGGGGGGCGTTGTGGCTCACGGGTAGAGTGCTTACCTAGCACATGCAAGGCGCTGGGTTTGATCCTCAGCACCACATAAAGATAAATAAGTAAAATAAAAATTAAAAATAACAGACATGGGATCCTGGGCCCCATTCTCCCTTCATCATGCTGCCACACTTAATGAGAGGATGCATTTTCAAGGAAATTCTATTTCCCTAAGTTAATATAATTCATTAATAACTGGAGAAACTACCATATTCATTGCCATAGATGTTATCAGGAAAGTAATTTGCTCACATTTTGTTTTTTCTTTTTTTTAGTTTCAGATGAACACAGTACCTTTATTTTATTTATTTATTTATATGTGGTGATGAGGATTGATCCCAGTGCCATTATGATAGCTAATTTTTTTATGTCAACTTGACTGGATTAAGGATCACCCAGAAATCTAGTGAAGTGTTATTCTGTGTGTATCTGTGAGGGTGCTTCTACAGGAAGTTAACAGGGGGGTTGGGTGAGGACTGGGCTGGAATGAGCCATCCTTAATGTGGGCAGGCACTATTAGCCAGAGAGAACAAACACAGAAGGTGAATTGATCTGTCTCCCAACAGCTGGGACATACTCTCCTGTCACAGACATTAGAAGTATGGACTCTGGCCTTTGGACTCTGGGTCTCCCACAAATGACCTCCTCTTCCCTGGGCTCTCAGGCTTTAGCCCTCAAGCAGAGAAGCATCTCAGGAGCGGCAGCTTGCAAATCACCTGCCCTGGCACTTCTCAGCTGCATTAGAGCATGAGCCAACCCCCTGATGAATCTTTATTTACAGATCCTATTGGCTTTGTCTTTCAAGAAAACTCTGACTAATATACCTTCCTGCATTCTTGTGGACAATTGTGCATTTACTTCTAAAAACAAAAACAACAACAATTATTCCCTAATTCGACAACTTAAAAATCTTTATATTTCCATTTGTAATTAAGAATTGATGTAAGACATACAAGCCAGAAAAAGTACTATTATAAGAAAGGATGTGGGTTGAGGTTGTGGCTCAGTGGTAGAGCACTTGCCTAGCATGTGTGAGGCACTGGGTTCCATCCCCAGCACCACATAGAAATAAATAAATAAAATAAAGGTATTGTGTCCATCTAAAACTTAAAAAAAAAAAAGAAAAAGAAAACAAAAAGAAAGAATGTAAAGATCTTGAGAAATTTTCAGAAAGAATATTAAAATTAAAAAGATTGCTTTTATTTTTATTAGTTGATTTTTGTTATTCTTTGTGTGGTGTTGATCAAGAACAAATAAATTTGGAAGAGTACCAAGAAGCAATTAACATCCATAGAGAGACTCTTCCCACTTTTTCCATTCTTTCATAATTGGATTTTTCCTGGCTGGAAGTTAACCTCTACTCAAGATGTTAAAAAGGTCAAAGAATATACTGTTGGATAGTGTCTTAGCCTATTCTTCCTGCCACCACAAAATACCAAAGACTGGATATGTTAAACAACAGACATTTGTTTTCTCATAGTTCTGGAGACTGGAAGTCCAAGGTGGGGTGTCTTTGGGGCTGGTTCCTCATAAAGGCTCTTCCTGCAGTGCAGACAGAGCCTTTTTACTGGGGTGAAAACACTCAGGTCTCTCTTCTTATAAAGACACTGTCCCAGCAGACCAGAGCCCAGTCTCATGACCTCATTCAACTTTAATTACCTCCTTATTCAGAATATGTTCAAACTGGGGTACTATAGCTTGGATCTGGAGTGCCTCCCCCAAAGTGCTAAAGGCCTGGTCCTCAGCTTGGTGCTAATGGAAAGTTATGGAACCTTTGAGAGGTGGGGCCTAGTGGAAGGGTTTAGGTTACTGGGGTCGTGCCCTCCAGGGAATGGCGGAGTGGACACTGGCCTCTTCCTCCCTTCCTTCCTCCCTTCCTTCTTTTTTTTGTCGTCTTGGCCTTGAGGTGAACAGTTTGCTCCACTGTATACTAGTGCCACCTCAACACAGGCCCAGAGCAACAGGGCTCATCAGTTATGGACTGAAACCTTGGAGACTCTTAGCCAAAGTAAAACTTTCCTCCGCAGAAGTAATCTCAGATATTTGTTAGAGTGATGGACAGCTGATTAACCCAGGGGATTAGGGTGTTAACATATGAATTTTGGAGGAACACAGTCAGTCCCTAAGAGTAATGATAAAATGTCTTTAAAATATGTTACATAATAATGTGATAAAATGTGAATTATAAAATAGGTTATAATATACACTTATATTTTAATGGATAAAAAATTGGAAATATTTAAAATCTACAAGCATAAGAATCAACAGACATTTATTGAATTCCAAACTTTGTTAAATACTATCAGCAATTTACCGACCTCCAGTTTTACATATGACTTAGATTATATAACCTACCCCCTGGGGTTAAAACTGTCAGGGAATTAACCTTCAGATACTGACTTAACAAACAGGTTACCAACTGAATTTAATCAGAAATCAAAGAATATTAGAAACAGAAGCTGAAACCTGGGGCAAGGAACTTCAAGATGACAAAAAAAAAAGAACTCCAAGTCAGAATCCAGTCAGTGGTATCTGCAGGGTAAAGTGCATCCCAGGGCAGGGAAGGGTCATACCAAATAAGAGTGGGGTCAAAAATATGTATCCAATGGAAAGATCAAAACCAGAAGGGTTTTGGGAGGAGAGGAAATCCACTTTCCCCTAATATTTATGGAATGACCAGCACTTGTACATTGAACTGCCTTCAACTTTTGCAGTAGCACAGCAAAGTTGGTGTTGCTTTCTCTCTGCAGATGAAGAAACAGAGACATGTAATGCAGTGATAATGGGGCAGAGGGCAAGTATGTGAGCTAAGATTCAAACCCAAGTCTGCCAGTGGTAGATCCATGCCCTACCACCACCTTTTCTAATGTTCAGGACCTCGGAATGATGATGTTTGTCAAAGATTTCCAAGCTCACCTTGTAATGGAAACCAATCAACACCTCCCCAATATAAAAGGTTTGATGAGCCAACAATTCATGTAGTTGAACTTAATAAAAATATTTCAATCTCCCTACTTAAAATTTAGGTGACTATCAATTCACTGCATAGCTACTCTTGAGGAGTAGGTAACAGATGAATATTGAAATCTTAGTCCCTAGCTACATAGTGATATGTGAGTGAATAATTAGCTCAGACTACTTTATTGAGAATGTTAAAGAAATTTAATCATATTGGTGGAAAAGTTTGACCTTAGAATTCAATGTCCCTGGTTTATCTCTTCCTAATTCACATCAATCATACACTAGTAAGATTTGGGGATCACCTGTTAACATTTTCCCTTAATTTCCAAGACCTCAAAGTCAGTCATGTCTACTCCTCCACCCTCACCCCTCACCCCTCACCTTGCACCTCTCTTCCACTGAGTCAGGATGTCCTCCTGCTTACTAGGAATGCCGATCATTCCACCTCTTGTAGGACCTCACATCATCCACTTCCCTTGAGAGGGATGGCACATGTTCTAGAGTACAGTGTGCCAGGAGCTAGGGGTGAAACCATGGATCCAATGACATGGTGCCTGCAGGGATGCCAATGAAAAAGCCAGGAAGAAAATGTTATTACTCTTCAGATGGTGCTGCTTTCCCCAGGATCTCGTACATCAGTCCTGCCCAGTTTCTCCTTTACAAATCTGCTTAAACACTCACATACACACACACACACACACACACACACACACACACACACGCAAGCACGCACAAGATCTTACAGCTAGGCATAGTGGTGCATGCCTAAAGTCTCAGCTACTCAGGACAATGTAGAGAGAAGATTTCTTGAGCCCATGAGCTCTAGATGCCTCCTCTAATTCTAACATCTTTGAGAGCTCAGCTATATTACATGTAGTATTTCTTTGTATACTTACAAAAATATTAAGTATGCTGTTGTGTAGCCCTTAACAAAGAACATAGTGCCTGAGATCAGAATGGACCTTCCTCGTGTGTACTGAATAGTTCTGAGGGTGGGGTGGGGGTGCATATCAACATGAGACACGTTGCCTGAATTAAAGCAAACACACTAGGCTATAGTGATAGGATCAAGATCTCAAGACTGAAGGAATTCTGATTTCTATTAGGTTTCAAATAACTCACATCTTCATTTAGCAAAAGGTTACATAACCAGAGATGAACCCATGAGACACATTTTTTATCTTCCAGTGGAATTGAAGCTATTCTGCACTGAGCAAAGATATCACAGTCTGACTGAACTATCAGAGAGCAATATATTAAGCCTGATTACTTCTTTATATAGAAAGCCATTTGTCTTCCATTTGCTATGTTAAGCAAGGTATATAGCAAAAAATTTCCACTGAGTGAAATGTGAAATTTCCATATTTTGATGGAATTTCCATTCTGCTGACAGAGAATATAGAACACATGATGGTATAATGGGAAAATGCCAGAATCTAGCGTGCTAGTTTAGCTTTCTATTTACTTGCAATGGAATCCTGGATAGATTATTTTATTCTCTGAGTTTCGCTTTCCTTATTTATAAAATTATGATAACTTACTTTTCAGTGTTATTTTAAGGATATAAGATACTGCATATGAAAACCATCTTGCAAATTCAAAGTCATAAATGGTATTCATAATTACTGATATCATTATATAAAAGCACTTGAATTGCTGGTAAAAATCCTGTCATATTGGTAGAAATTTCAAATAACATCTTTACCAATATTAACTTTTTTTTTAAGTGTAAGAGTAGGATTTATTCAAGTGTGCATAGAAACGAAACTCCTGCAGAGTGAAAGGGACCCAACAGGGGTTGCCCTACTAATATGATTTATTCAAGTTAGATTATCAGATCCATAAGTAGAGTCACTACAGTTTTGCATTTTGAAGTCTTCCATTTTGTACACTCAAGTTTGCTCATCTTAAAAAATCTCTCCTTCTGCTCCATATTTACTCCTTGATACTGTCATCTCTGTCTCCTTCAGGGTTTTTATGAACAAACTTCATAAAAATACTGCTTATAACCAAGATAAGATAAAACAGAATAGAAGATATCAGAGAAAATTGCACAAAGTAAAAGTATTGTTTCATGAAACGTTTTTGTGGGGTGGTTACTGGGGATTGAATCCAGGGGTGCTTTACCACTGACCTACATCCTCGGTTCTTTTTATTTTTTATTTTGAGAAGGGTCCACTAGGTTGCTGAGGGTCTTGTTAAGATGCTGAGACTAGGGGTTGGGGCTGTGGTTCAGTGGTAGCTCGCTTGCCTAGCATGCAGGAGGCACTGGGTTTGATTCTCAGCCCACATACAAATAAATAAAATAAAAGGTCTATCAACAACTAAAAAATATTAAAAAAAAAGATGCTGAGACTAGTTTTGAACTTGTGATCCTTCCGCTTTAGCCTTCGGAGTCTCAGTTGTCAATCTGGCAGTTTGGACATTTTTTTTACAATGCTGGAGATTGAGCTCATAGCCTTGTACATACTAGGCAAGTGCTTTACCACTGAGCTATATTACCGGACCCTTTTTAAAAAAATTTATTTTGAGACAGGTCTTTCTAAGTTGCCTAGGCTAGCCTTGAGCTTGTGATCCTCCTGCTTCAGCCTCCTGGGTAGGTGGTATCCCAGGTATGTGCCACTGCACCCTGGCCATTTGATTTATAAGCAAATGTGAGTGCCTTCAGGTTGGGTACATACTCCTTATTTAGCCATAGACTCATCATTCCCTATTACCTCACTCTAGCCAGTTCACATGCTGATTGATGTTCACTGTCAGGTTCCTAAAGGCATTTGAATTTGAAATCCTTAGCAATACATACAACAATATAAATTAACTTAATCACATAAAAAATTTCAAATTAATGAAGAAAAGATTTGTACACTAGAACATAATTTACTAACTGAATTAAGCCACAATTTCCAAATACTGTTTCAAACTTGGCCTACAAAAGCAGTGAATTATACACACTTAGGGAATTATTAGCTTGGCTTTGCTCACTTGTTTTAATTATGCTGTTCCAAATTCTTTGGAGAAGCACAGAGTCCAGTGAGCTGTGTAAAAATCAAGAGAATTAATTTTGTTCTCATCCTTTAGTTCAGCATTTCATCAATAGCATGTTGTAACCATTGGTGAATCATAGATTCACTTAAATGGTTGCATCTAGAATGAACAAAAATAAAACAGAATAGAAGATATCAGAGAAAATTGCATAAAGTAAAAGTATTGTTTCATGAAACGTTTTTATGGGGTGGGTACTGGGGATTGAATCCAGGGGTGCTTTACCACTGACCTACATCCTCAGTTCTTTATATTTTTTATTTTGAGAAGGGTCCCACTAGGTTGCTGAGAGTCTTGTTAAGATTCTGAGACTAGGGGGTGGGGCTGGGGCTGGGGCTCAGTGGTAGCGCGCTTGCCTAGTATGCATGAGGCACTGGGTTGGATTCTCAGTACCACATATAAATAAAATAAAAGGTCTATCAACAACTAAAAAATATTTTTAAAAAAAGAGATGCTGAGACTAGTTTTGAACTTGTGATCCTTCTGCTTTAGCCTCCCAAGTCTCTGGGATGACAGACATGTGCCACCATGCTCAGCTTCATTAAACTTTTTTAAAAGTGTGGTTAAAATATACATAATATGAAATTTACTAGTTTAACCATTTTGAGTGTACAATTCAGTGGGATTAAGTACATTCATAATGTTGTGCAACCATCACTGATATTTCATGAAACTTCTGCTCCAACTGTTGTTCTTTCCCATTAGAATAATCTTCTTGTTTCTTAAGAAGTTGAGTGTTAAACCAGCATGGTGGTACACACTTGTAATCCCAGGGACTTGGGAGGCTGAAACAGGAGAATTGCAAGTTTGAGGCCAGCCTCAGCAATTTAGCAAGACCCTGTCTCAAAATAAAAAAATTTAAAAAGGGCTGGGCATGCGGTAATAAGTGCCCATGGGTTCAATCTCAGCTACTCCCTACCCACTGACAAAAAAGAAGTTGAGTGTTCACTGATGTTGGACTAAAAATAGTGTCCACTTTGCCAGGTCTCCAGGAGCCTTCACCTACTTCAGTGAAATGAACTTACAACATGCTTATGAAGTTTGGCTCTAGGCCTGAAACCTCCAATTCCAGACTGGGAAATCTCTCCAAAATCTCTTGTTCTCATCGGCTCATTGTTTTTCTCCATGAGAGCTGCTGTCGGGCAGGCAATCAAGGTAGAAATGCTATATTTTCTCAGGCATACATGATGATTTTATGCCTAAGTACATAGGTCAAGTATTTCAACAGGTACCCACAAGAAACAGGATGAATATAAGCTGCAGCCCCATCCATTCTAGACCAGAGTGGTGTTAACCTTCAAAGAAAACACAAATCCAATGTCAGAAGGCTTGACTAAGGAGCCGAGGTCTTTTCTGTGGGTTTCTGTAAAGGGGCTATCCTCGTGGTTTCACAAAGCACACCGGGGGAAGCAGTTTCTCAGAAAATCTCTCTGGATATGATCCTTCTTCCCAACGTTCCATGTCCATGCAACCCTGCATCTCTGGTTCCTTGCTACTTCCTCCTGAAGTCACCCTCCTGCAGGGGTCTGGTGTACTTGCTCACACGGTTCTATCACATCTGTCCTCAGTGTCCTAGGCTGTAAGACCCAGAGGTTCTCCCAGGCCCCCTTGTTCCTATAGCAACGAGGTATAGAGTATCCTGGGAAACAGTCCTCTTTGTGTTTTGAGCAATGCATTGTCATGGAATATCTATAATAAATTAATGTATTCATCCACATGTTTTGATTATTGTGGGGAATTAAAAACATGCAAAAGCAGGAAAAAGAGCTTTATGAGCCCCCATGTATCTATCACATTCAGCTTCAACAATTTTCAACATACTTGCCTGTCTATTATTTCCTATATATCTCTAACAACCTTTCAGATTATTTTGGAGAAAATCCTAGACATAATAGACAATATCAGGTCATTCATCAATACTTCAGTTTTATATCTAAAATATATTTTTATTTTGAAGAATTTTAAATTTAAGGTTACAACTACATACATATAGTACACCTAGATTTACCAAGATTTTATCATTCTCTATACACACACACACACACACACACACACAGCCTTTGTGTGTTTTTCATAAAACTATTTGAGAGAAACTTGTAGGTATCTTGACTTTTCATTCCTAAATAATTCAGATTGTTATTTCCTAAGATCAAAGACATTCTCTTGCATAACCATAAAACAATGTTCAGTTCAGGAAATTTAACCTAGATTATAAGACTTGTATAGAATCTATATTAAAATATCAATAACATCATGATAGCAACTTTTACTGATCCAGAATCTACTCTAGGATTACACATTACACTGAATTGTGTTTTCTCCTTAACCTTTAATTTGAAAATCACCATCAATCTTTGTCTTTTATGAACTTTGACATTTTTGAAGAGTAGGAGTCAATTGTTTTGTAGAAAATGTCCCTGATTTAACTTTGTTCCATTGGTTTTATGATTGCATTTCTGGCAGGAATGCCACTTAACTGAGGTAGTCACAAAGCACATGAAGTCAGTCAGGATGCCATTACTACTGGTGCTAACTTTGATCACTTGATTCAGATGGGGTCTGCATATTTATCTGCTGTAAAAATACTCTTTTCTGTTTGAAATACATAAGCAACAGGCTTTGAAAAATGTTTAATAGAACATGTTTCTCACTGTGCTTTCACTCAGTGATTTTAGCATTCATTGATGATTCTTGCCAGGATAAATTCTATTATAGTTGCAATATGGTAAATTTTGAAATAATTCCTTCTTAATTTATTAATCAGCATTCTACTGTAGAGCTTTCCCCTTTCCTTCCTCATCTTTTTTTTTTACTTACCCATTTCTTTTTTTAAATTTAAATATTTATTTATTTATTTTTTAGTTTTAGGTGGACACAATATCTTTATTTTTATGTGGTACTGAGGATCAAACCCAGTGCTTCTTGCATACTATGTGAGCACTCTACCACTGAGCCACAACCCCAGCCCTTACTTACTCATTTCTTTGTATTTCTTATTATCTGTATGAACACATGAATTTTTAATTCAAAGTATTCTAATGTATTGCTGTCATTTATTTTGATACTTTCCCCAAATTTGACCAAGCCAGTTCCTTATTGTGTTTCTTTTCTGATTACTTTAGTGGCAGGAGATAACTTTACAGCAAAAGTTTCTAAGCACACCTCCTTGCCTCATAATAAATCTTGGCTCACTGAACAGGACTGGCCTGTCACCTACTTCCCATCTGGTGTTCCTTCTCTTTAGAAGGCTTGTGGGCAGAACCTCCACCCTTTGTCTCTGGCCTTAGGCTATTTATCACTTTCAGGTTCCTTCCCTATGATGGCTTAAACCTCCCCTTTGGTTTGCCTGCTTTCTCCCCTCCCTAGCTCTTAGCAGAGTTCCTAAAGCAGACTAGGTACTTATTAATGGGCAAATGAATAGTTCTAAATCATTAGAAATAAACTTTTGAAAACTATGGCTAAATAGTTTAAATGTAGCACATGAGAATATACAGTATGAAAACGTGTTTATTTTTTCACAGAAAATACAGGGAGAATGAAAAAAACGTTCTCAGCAACTGAAACACTGGCCTTTAAAAGGGAATGTCTTGCTTTTCTCATTGGTTAAATCAACATTCATTCATTCAACAGGTACTATGTGCCACCTATAGTGTTACAGAGATCACTGAGCTGCATCTGGCCCCGGGGAAACTGATCATTTTATTGGAGTGATAGTCACATGTCAATTGAAAATTAGAGTGTAATAAAGCTTTAATAGAGCTATGAATGAAGCACAAAGAGGACACAGAAGGAAAATCAACCATCGACAGAGAATAGATTTAAATGGTTGACTTTTGAGCTATTATTTGAAGAATAAACAAGATTTGACCAAAGTAGGGAATACTTATGGCAAGGGAAATTGCATTCTTTAGAACCTAGGGGCTCATGAAAGCATCACACATTTAAAAACAAATTCTTTCCTCTCAATGCAGTGCTAGGGATTGAACCCAGGGCTCTGGAGCATGCGAGGCAAGCACTCTACTACTGAGCCACATCACCAGCCTTGTGTTTTGTTTTCATAGGACTTATCACAAATCTGTTGGTTTGCTTTTCAGTCTTCAGTGCAAAGCTTGTGCTACATTCCAGAGTAGCCCTAGCAACTCACCCAATGTCTTAAAACATGTTTGGTACATGAAAGTGATCGAAAAGTTATGGTGTCTAACCCCACAAGGTACGAAAGGTAAGTAAGTGACTGGGCTGAAGGAAGACAGGCTAGGACTAGTTTGTGAAGGGACTTCTTTCCATGAAAGAGAGTTGGTTTTCCTTGTAGGGGGGAAAAAAAAAAAACAAGGATCCAGTGAAGGCCTTTAATGAAAAGATGGTGACAAAATTTTTTAAGGAAATGCTTGTTGGCACTATGAATGATGGACAGTAACCAGAAGGCAAACCTACTAGGGAGAGGGAGAAATGTTTTAATTCATTTTTTTCTCCTGAATTATCATATATGCTTTAAATATTAGAGGAAAACTCAATCTTAGGTGATTATTATCTGTAAAAATATAGCTATGAATATTTAATTTGCGATTTTTTTCGGATGTGACAGGTATTACAAAGGAGAAGACACTGATAAGGATGGCATTACACATATACCCAATATAAGGGGGAGGAGTCCAGGAGGCTTTCTTCCAAAATGTAGAACTGTCAGAATTTGAACATCATGGATAGGAACGAACAAGCAGCCCAGGTACACAAAGACCACGAATACACATACCCAGACCCAGACCCACAACAGCCTCAGTCCTCCACCATGCTAGGGGCAGAACCCAAGGCTCAGACCCAGAATAGTCTCCCTCCACTGTGGTAAAACCCTTGGCTAGGCAAGCACTCTGGTACTAAGTCACATTCCGTTAGCCTAATGCCTTTTTGATGGGGACGGGGGAGGCGGGCCCCAAAATTTGGAATAATTCACATATGATATATATCATCAAGAACAAGGATACAGAAAACCAGGCAATAAGCTTAAAAGGGAATGCTTTGTGCCCCGCCCCCCCGCCCCCCACTAAAATTGATCAAGGGAGGGTAAGACATTCTTGTTTTGGAAGACATTTGCTACTCGAGTCTAGAGTCTTTCCATTCTCGTTGAAATCGCGCGGAGTTTTCGTGGACCCCGCTCAGGAGCTACTGCAAACACCTTCGGTTTCTCAGTTCCAACCCCTCGTCCACATTCCGCACTTGCAAAAGCCTGTCTTCCAGACCCAGGGCCTCGCTGGGGGCGGGGAGAGGGGACTTTGGGCCAAAGTCGCCGTCGCCAAAGGCGCGAGGATCTAGGTTAGGGGTCGCGGTCCCGATGGGCAGGGTTGGGAAGGGGTCGCAGGACGCAGGCATGAAAGGAGTCCAGGCCCTGGGGAAGCGACACGGGAACCGGTCGCAGTGGTGGGGGGGCGCAGGCGTCCCTCTGTCGGTGGGTGGCACAGGGGCAAGGGCGGGGGTCGAGATATCGGGGAAGGGAACAGAGGCAAGGGAACAGATGCAAGGGAATGGATCAAGGGAGGGTAAGACATTCGAGAGCGTCCTCGACCTGAGTGTTCTCTGCTGCCTATGAGAGGTACACGCAGTAACCGTAGTCCCAGGGTCAGGTCGCTCCCAAGACCTGCTCGGAAACAACCTCGCAGCCCACCGCCTTCAGGCGGGGCCGCGGGGCGTGGCGAGAGGCTTGCGGCGGCGTGGGGCGGGGCGGGCAGCGTGCGTGCGCCGAGAGTGCAGCGGGAGCGGGGCGGGGCGCGGCGCGGCGCGGTAGAGAAGGGAGTTGTGCGCGCCGCGGGGCGGGCGGACGACGTGCGCGCACGCGCCAATCACAGATGCCGCGAGAGGGGTGCGCGCGGAGAGGCCAAAGGAGGCGGAAGGACGGCCCGGGTGCCGCCCGCATCCAATCACCGCGTCGCGTCGCCATGACGTGAGACTCTCCCGGGCGCCGTTCGCCAGTCGGCTGGCCCGGAGGGTGAGTGCGCCGGGGCAGGGCGCGGGGGCGCGCGGAGGCGGGACTTCCGTAGGTCCCCGGAAGTGGGAGCTGTGTGTTCTCATGCGAACGGGAAGGAGCGTTGGGGATCCGGAGTCTCGAGGTTGAGACATTTTCGGGCCCGAAAGGGGAAGAATCCATCCCCGCCGCAGCCAGCCCGCGCCCGCACTTCTTTCCTGCCTTCGGCCCGGCCCGGCCGCGCCGCCTCTTCCTGCCGTCTCCCTCCTCGGCCGTCCCCGCGTGTTGCGCGGTCGCCGGGCACCGGGGCTGCGGCGAGGAGCCCGCGGGCGGCCGGTCGGGCGGGGCGGGGGGCGCTGACAGGTGAGCAGGCCTTCTTTGGCCACCGGCTGGGCGGCCTTCCTCCTGGGCCGGTGCTCGGACCCGCGCCCGCGCCCGTCTGTCACCGGGCCGCCATCTTCCCGGAGGGACGAGGCCCGCGGCGGGCAGGGCAGGGCCGGGCACAGGCTTCGGTCGGGGATGACTGCGGCTGGGGCCTGGGTTTGGGGGGCCGGACAGGACCGGGGCCGGGGGGGACCAGCGGGGCCGGTGCTGGGGTCAGGTGGGGCGGGAAGGACTTGCGGGTCAGGGCCGAACGGGTCCGGCACGGCCTGGCCGGCAGGGTTGTGGCACGGCGGGGCGGGTCCAGGGTCGCCCCCGAGGCCTTGTGCCTTAGGCCCAGCGGATTCGCCCGTGCAGAGAATGGGTTGGGGTCGTAGGCCGCGAGCGCCCTCGGGCCGGGCCGGGCCGGCGCCGGGTCCCGCAGTGCGGCGCGGGGCTTCGCCCCCTCCGTCCCGTCGGAGCTCGGCTCAGGCGGCCTCGCTGCTGCTCCGTCAGGGATGGGTCATTAGGGAATCGCATTCCTTTAGAACCAGGAAGTTGGGATCTTGTCGCTCGAGTGTTTGGAATGCTACCTTTCCCACTTGATAGATCCGACCAGGGGTACATTCTGAAGGAGTTAAAAAATGAAAGTCAAACGGGTAGATTCCCAGCGTTGGTCACAGGACTGGGACCTACAGTCTGCACAGGAGCTGGTAAGGAACTTCTTAGTCACCTACTTCTTGGGGGTGTACGGTTGGAACGTCGAGAGCAATTTCGACTTCAGGTCATTGCGTATTGTAACTTTTAGTGAATGTAATCTGGCCTTCTCCCTCATTTTCATGTAAAACGGTCTTGAATTTTAGCTGAGATGGAACTTGCGAAAATTATGTCTGCCTGGCTTTCATTTGAGACCTTTTCACTGGCAACAAAATATCTGGACTTAATCATAAACTCAAAGTTTGAGCTTTTTGGAACTGAATAAACGGATTTTTCTTGACTGTGTAGTAGAGTTAGTTTGTGAATATGAACATAAAGTGCGAGGGGTTTGATAGAGATAATAGCAACTTGAAGTGAATGTGTGAGTAAATATTAAAGTAATTTTCTCTTGAATTTTTTTTTTTTTTTTTTGGTGGGGGCAGGATATTTAGCTATTATTTTCGGCTGTGTTAAATACTGAATTTGTGCTGAGTTGTAGTTTGCAAAGGCCGCAAAGGGAGAGAGGAGTGATGTTCACTTTTTGGGGGTGGTCAGACAGTATGCGATTTCCATACTTCCCCAACCTGCCTGGCTCCCCTAATTTACAGTCAGGGTAATTTACAGAAGTTGAAATGGTTGTGGCTTTTCCCTCTGTGTTTAATGTACTGAAAAGCAGTTTTGTAATCAAGCTATACAAGAAATGACTTAAGGAGGTTTGCTTGAGTTGTTAAAGTGAAATACTTTCTGAAAGGCATCAAATTAACACGTTATTTAGTCAACCATAAATTTAATTTATATACTTCCTTTGAAGAAAGGGAAATAAATTTTATTTTGTATTCTAAAATATTAATGTGATTGTTTACAGGAATAAAAATATGACATGGCTTCTTGTTTATTAGAAATTATTTTCTTGGTGCTCTGATTTCTATATCTGTAAAAGAGGGATGATAATACCCTTACAGGACTATTGTATCACAAACATGTAGATGTTGGCTGTTTTTGCTATTTTATTATTGAACTGCTGTTTTAATGTTTACTGTGTAACTGTTAACTTTACTAGCAGAATTTGTTTGTTTGTTTGTTTTCCTTGATCAGGGGTATCTGGGCAGAGAAGACAGGTTCTGAAGGCAGAATGTAAATTTGGACAAAAGAGTTACACTACATTTGAGTAGGAACCAGAGAGAAAATAAATGATAATATAACTATAGAATTTTCTTAGCATTCATTTTGCCATGTTCTCTAGATGAGTAGCTGAAATTAAGTGGCAGCAAATTCAGGGAGAAAGTTTATTTTACTTAATGTTCTTGAGAATTGCCCTTGAAAAAAATGAGATTTAGAGAATTAATTGAATTTAATGTGATTACCATAAATATAAACAAATTTTGACAAATGTATATTTAAACTTGAAACATTTAACTTAGTCACCTGTTTTTATGAAACCATCTTCACCTTATCCTAAAACATAATTCTCAAATACTAAATACAAATTGGGACATCAAATTGTTAATGGTAATTACAATAAATTGCCCTAAGTTACCAGAATAGCTGCACTCTTAGTGTAAATTGCAACAATATTTACAAATTTTTGTAGTGACCAAGAAATAACTAACAAGCTTCTTTCTTTCACTGTTTTAATAAAAAGTGTCATGTTGACATTCATACTTTTCTACAAAACTATGAACTAGTATTATAATCTAGGTCTTCCAGTTTTAGAAAGGTGTTATCTTTTTGATGGTATCTTGAGGTTGAAAAAATGCTGTGTTGGAACAAATTCCATATGTTCTTAAGTTAGAGTAAATTTTAAAATGTTTTATAACCCTTGTTATACTCTTGCAGATTTCTCTCAGTTTTAAGGATATTCTTTCAGATTGATAAATGTAAGAAAATCCTAAGGTATACTTCTGTTAATTTCTCCTATAAAACGATAAGAACAACCTTTTTATATTGGGTAGAAGAAAATGTCAACACTCGAATTGTATTGGTGGAAAATACAGTGTTAAAAATGGACACTGCTCCAGGGGTTTGCTTTTACTTTGTTTTGGGACTTTTTTCATATGAAAGAGTTCTCCTTTTTCTATAAGAGTAATTTTAGAGTACACAGTACATGAAAGACTACCTTCTAAGATGGTTAAACTCATCATATCTTAATTTTACTTTACCATTAGTTCAGTTTAAACTTTTTTGCTCTTAGGCTTGTTGATATCTTTGAAGTTGCTGTACTTCTGAAGTTATATTGAATGAAAAATGAATTTTTATTTATATTTTTAAAAATCAGGACATGAATTGTAAGGTAGAAAGTCATTGGGTTCCCTTGTGAAGAGAAGGAGAATAAATTCTGTCTTGGAATTTTTTCCCCTGATGTTCTAATGGTGTTTTTCCCACGTGTAAATATCTCCTTTAGGAACAGGGAAAAGTATTAGCTCAGCTGTTTCCTTCCTTTCTCTTCCTTGTCCTCCTTCCCCCGTACCTTTTGCCCCTCAATACCTTATAAACTCTCCTTATACTGTTTTTTTCTGTGAATCTGTCATGACTCTTATTTTAATCATGAAGGATTTGCAGTTGAGTGATGTTGCTGATTTTACATCTTTCATAGTCTTGTTCTTTCTTTGTTGTCAGCCTCAGCTAGTGTGATGTGTGCCATAGAGTGCACAATAATATTGACAATATTTTGTACTTAACCTAAATTTGAAAGCATGCTAATTTTTTTAGGGGACATTTAATACTCATGATATAACACCTAGTCTTCACTGAAAATGTTTGTGAAATCAAACTTATAAGTTAGGCTGGTATTTATTTGCCTGACCAAAATAATTTATTATTTGCATATACTAATTTGTTATACTATAGTCAGATTACTATAAAGTTATATATTTATTGCTTGGCCCTTTATAGAACCTCATCAGGACTGTCCCAGGTGCTCCTAAGCATAACATGCCTCCCACTGTGTGTGACTGTGCTACCTCTGTCTTCTTTCATTTACTGCCCCACCTTTCAGGCTGGACCACTGCCTCTCTCTCCTCTGCCCTTTCTTCTCCTCCTCCCCCTCAACTGTGGTGTTGCAAACATAGGTGCCTTTGCCTGAAATTGAATGTTCCTCTTTTAAATTTTTAAAAATTTTTACTTATTTCCTTATCTTTAAGAAGGCATTTCAGGAGTTTTTGCCTCAATTTCTGAGGTTAGACTCAGGGCTTCTCTATTTTCATAGCACCTTATGTATACTTTGTCTTATTCAGCAAGTATTAATTAATATAACCTCCTTATGAGCAAGATCCTTTGTACATACCTCATTACCCAACTCAGAGCCTGGTATACAATAGATGTTTAGTAAAATTAGTTTAACTAGAGGGATAAAAGCATGCCTAATGACAACTCCCACCTTAGTTTTAGAGAAATTGTTTCCAGATCATGTATTTGCTTAAGTATGTAAACAAATGTGAAAATTTTCACCTAAAAAAGATGCATTAGAGTCAAGGCTTGGCGTAGATCTGTAATCCCAGTGATTTAGGAAGCAAGGCAGGAGGATTGCAAGTTCAAGGCCAGCCTCAACAATTTAGGGAATCCCTAAGCAACTTAGTGAGACCCTGTTTCAAAATAAAAATAAACAAATAAATAAAAAGGGCTGGGGATTTAGCTTACTAATAAAGTGCCCCTGGATTAAAGAAACTTTCTCCTAGTGCATAAAAATTATATTTAAAAAATTTTAACTGACTTTTCATAGCTGCATCTACTGTATAAGTGGTTTTGGTACAGTAATTTAACTGTAAGACCTCCAGATTTTACATTCTCAGTCTTCCAATCTTGCCTTTTTTGTTTTGCTTTGAAATTAAAACAAATTAGCCAAAACAAAGCAGTTATAATATTGAAAACATTTTTAATGCAGTGTTCTATTTAGTCATGTAGACTAGCATTTGGATGCTGATGGCTCTCAGTTCTAAACTTCCTCAGGTAGATCCCTATAACTGTCACATTTATTATGGCATATCTTGCACCAGACTCTCCTTGTTTTTCTTCCCTGCTTTATTTTTCTTCACAGTACTTATTGAATTATAACACACCATATAAATTACTTAGGGGTAGTTTGTGCTCTTGAACTTGACTGTAAATTCCATGAATTATGGGAGATTTTGTTCATTTCTTTCAGTGATATGAGCCCAGAACTTAAAATTGTATCTGACACATACTATGCACTAAATTATTTATTATTTACTCGTGTGTGTGTGTGGGTGTGGGGGTACTGGGGACCAAGGACCTCATGCATGTTAGGCAAGCATTCTACTACTGAACTATGTATGCTCCCAATCCTCTGAATAATTTATCAGTAAATCCCAGGGTTTTAATAGTGAACAAAAGGAGTAACCCCCACCCCCTTTGGAGCTTACTGTCCCCTGAGGCAGGTAGAATGTCACATAATCAAATATAAAAGTACAGTGTACTAAGAAAAGTCATAGATTTAGGCCTGGAGGGATCAGAGAGACTTCCCCAAGGAAGTACTGAGATTGAAAGAAGTGGGGTGGGATGATAGAATAGTCTTCTCAGCAAAGAGAATGACATGTTCAGTGACTGAGGTGGGAAGGAGCAGAGAGTTATCAATGTAGATGTGGCTTAAGGGAGAAGGTGGCTCGGAAAAGTAGGTGTGGATCTTAGGTCCCATGTAGGTTGAGACTTTTGCTCTTTATCTTGAGAACAGTAGAAGCAGTTGGAAGGTTTTAAATGGGGAATTATTTGGTCAGAGTTGCTGTTTTAAAATGATTGTTCTGGTTTATGGAAGTATTCTTGGCGGCAAGGTGGAAGGCCCTCTTCCAGTTTATACTTCCTGTTGTCATAGTTGAAAAGGCCCATCCCTGTCTAAATGAAGAATAGTTTACTTAGAACACCTTTAATTTGTATTTCACAAAGCCATGCATGTTTAAGAAAAGACTTTAAAAATGACTTAAAAATATGCCTTAAATCTGCTTGCATGTGTCAATTGTTTAAGTTATATTTGTTATTTCAGATTTTATTAAGGCAAACTAATTATCGGATTTCCTTTTTAGGAACATCTGAAAAATGGGAACATTTTGTTTTCATATTTCAAAAAGCTTTGTTTTTATTGTCAATGCTCAAAATGTAGGGATTAAAAACAGTGACTGATTTGACATGAATTTACAGGTTGCCTCACTGATTGTTCTGTGTAAACAGGTTAAACGTTTCCTTTTCAAAAAATATGAAATTCTTTTAAATGTTAAGACACCATACTTTTCTTAACATTCTTTTTTTTGATTGTGTTGATGAGATTTTTATCTATGTATTTTCTGCCTTACCAGTTCAGTTGAAAGCTTGCTCTCTTTGTGCCTGTGTGTATTTGTGTGTGTGTATTCATGCAAACAATAGTACTTCTCTCTAGTCTATAGGAAGCCTTCAACACATTTGAGTTTATTTATTTTTTTAAGTGGATCCTTAAAAAAGGAAAGTTTAGTCACTTTGGGGAATGGTGGCACTTCTTCCTGAGAAGCAAAACCAGATTCTCAACCTTGTAAGGTGCCAGTAGATTACCTTTTAAAGGAAAAATCAAAAGTCAAATTCAAACCTACATGGGGAAATAGTCCATTGCCTTAACCATTTGACTATGATTACATGAAAATCTTGAAGTCCCTGTGGAAAAAAAAATGACCTCTTAAAACTCTAGAACTTCCAAAGGTAAAGGCATTTTGTGTTTTTAGGACGAAAAAACATTCAAACAGAATTGATAGTATATTAGTTGTTGTGTATTTCTTGAGTATGGTTTATGTGGATGCTTGGTTTGAAAGTCTTGGATAAAACCATCTGGCCTGATTTAAGTTCTGTATTTTTTTTTTTTTTTAATATTTATTTTTTTAGGTGTAGATGGACACAACACAATGCTTTTATTTTTATGTGGTGCTGAGGACCGAACCTGGGTCCCACCATGCTAGGCGAGCGCTCTACCGCTGAGCCACAATCTCAGCCCCAAGTTCTGTATTCTTCTGTGGTTAATATCTAGTGCTGCTTGTTATCAGTCTAGTTGCTGGTTCAGGTTGCCCTTTAGCAGTTCACTTGGAGTACAGGCCACTCTGTAAATGAGCAACTGATGAATCAGCAGTATTTGTCTCTTCACAACTTTAGCCATCTAGGGAGGGAGAAGACCATCAGGAGTACCCAGGGGTGAAAATGCATGAAGCTGTGGCACCAGTGGTTGCTGCATATGCTTGTGTCCTCAAGTTTTTTTTGCGGCTCTTCCCATTTTTTAGTATACCTTGATGAACTTGATTTTTTTCTTCTGTAATCATTATCCCATAGTGCAGATGAATTAAACCTAAGCATGCAGGGACCAGAAGTAGAAAATAGAATTGCCAAAACCAATAAGCTGCAGGAGCATTTAGGCACATGGAATTTAAAAGTCATTTCAGTTAAGAGTGAACTGCTGTGTGATTAGAAATGTAAGTTTCTAAGGAGACTAAGAAGACTCTATTTTCTTGTTTTTTTTTTTTTTTTTTTTTTGGTGGTGCTCTAGATAGAACCCGGACCTTGCAAATCCCCAGCCCCCAAGTTCAGAATATTGAAAGTGTTTATTTGTTGATGTGGTAGTTTTTAAACTATAACTGGGTTTAAGTTTTTCATAAAAATCATGTGAGGTTACAGCTCAAGATAGAGTCATTATATGCCCACAAATTGTATGCTAGCTAATTTTTTGCAGGAAGCGGGGAGGGCAACAAATAAATGCTGGCTAATTTAACTTCTGATTTGGTGTGTGGAGGTGTGGTTAGATAAGTTTATTATAAGGAATATATTTACCAAATGTTTGATAATAATGAAAGCATTTAGTAAACTTTAATCCAAGTATATGAATTGTTTTGTCAATGTCATTGCTGACAGTCTGGAGTTATAAGACTGAAAGGGGAGACCTTTCATTCTTTTTGACTATTCATATAATGTTAGGTGTGAATAAAGTAGCACTTTGAAGTAGTATAGTACTTCAGAGATTTCAAGTTTTTATTTACATTATTTTGTCAACTGAGGTTTGATAACTAGTTTCTGAAAATAACTGCTAGGAAAACAGTGTGATATTGTATGTGCATTTTCAGAGTTTTAGAGCTCTACAGACTCAGAAATTAAAGCCCACACTGGTAAACTTAGAAATACGGCTGGCTGGTTGGTGGCAGGGTAGGTCTGTAACTGGTTTTCAAAATTCAGTATCTCATTGCATTCTCGGTTACAGATCTTACTGTGAGAGTACTTTCAAGGCATGCCCTCAACCAAGGAACATCAAAACATACCTTAAATTAGTGAAAACATTAACTTTGTCACAGAATTTTAAACAATAATTTTTAAAAATATAATTTTTAAAGCAGATTCTTCAAACAGCTATTTGTGCTTTTTAAAAGATTGAAATAATGTACAGTCATGCATTGCTTAGGATGGGAATAGGTTTTGAGAAATGTGCCTTTGGGCTATATTATTATGTGAATATCATGGAATAAGTAAAAACCTAAATGGTGTAGATCAGTCAGTGCACATACACATAGATGCTGCTGCTGCTTCTTTTTTGCGATATTGGGGATTGAACTTGGGCCTTTGCATACAGTACTTCAGTCCTTTATGTGACTTTTTTTCTTTTCTTTCTTTTTTTTTTTTTTTTAGAATTTAATCTTCATTTGTTTTTATGTGGTGCTAAAGATTGAACCACACATGTGAGGGACATGCTCTACCACCGAGCTACAACCCTAGCCCTTCATGTGACTTCTTGATGCAGTTGGGAAACTTAGAACATGAAGTATATGACATTGCTGTTAGTGTAACAGTACTGTTTTATAATAAAATTTAAAAATATATAAATAGTACACTCTACCATTTAAAAAGTATATTATGGTACACACATAAACCAGTAATGGTCATTTCTCTCACTGTCAAGTATTATCTACTGTACAGATTTGTGTGTGCTATATTTCTATACACCTTGCAGTGCAGTAGGTTTTTACCAACATAACCACAAATAAGATTATGCATTACATTAGAATATTAATTATGCCATGATGTTTCAATAGCTACAGCATCACTAGGCAATAGGAATTTTTCAGCTCTGTTATAATTTATGTGACCACCCTTGTATATGCTGTTGATGATTGACTGAAATGTCATTTTGCAGTGCCTGCCTACTTTTATTGTGGAAAATTAAGAATTTTTGTCATTTTAGATAATCCATTAACCTTAATCCAGATAGGAAAGTGCCAATGAGTGTTCTCATTAACACTCTAGTTTGTGTGATACACTGCAACTTAGAGTTCATCTTTGAGAAAACTAACCTAAAAGAAATTCATATCAATTAAATTATTTTCTTCCTAAAGTATTCGGACCATTTTACTATCCACAGTTGCTGATGTAGGTTTATGTTTAGGCTCAGGGGTCCAATGTGAGTTTTTTGCCTTCTTATCCATAACTTTTTTCTAAAGAGGAACTCTTTAGAAAGTAACTTGCAATGAGCTCTCCTGGCTTTTGATTTACCATCCTCAAGCAACTTCTGTGTGTGTCAGGATCTCAAGTTCAACACAAGACAGCTTTCAAAGCCCTTCAGAGTGAGAAATTAATGCAAATTGCAGCTGCTCCCACTCTCAACACTCTTATTTGGCTCATAATTCAGAGAACTGAAAGCTATTTCTTTCATTGTTCAGAACACCTGTTTTACTTTTTGGAAATCTGAAGTCTGGAGAGTTTGCCTTATATCATGCAATATGGGTATAGCAGAAAATGGCATTTTTCTAGCTTGCCACCAAGCCCATTGCAAATACTACTCAACTCTTAGAAAGGGTTGATATCTGTGTTGCACCTTGGATCTAGGTGACACGATAGTGCATATTTGAGAGCTTAAATCACACATCACAGTTAAGCAAGAGAAATGTAGACTCTAACCAGAAAGTTAATATTGTCATTGAAGTTGGAGGCATCCCACACCACATTAGTGAGACAGGTTCGTTTACCTTGCTGAATAGTTATTCAGAATTATTGGTGCTGATTGGAATTTTACCAAGCTTTTGAAAAAATCAGTTGTTTTAGGGATTGAACCCAATGCCTCTCGCATGCTAGACAAGCACTACCATTGAACTATGTTCCCAGCAGACTGATTGGAATTTTAAATGGCTGATTTTCATAGTTTATTTGTGACTTTTATTATGTTAGGCATATTGTCCAATGAAATGGATGTGTAATCTTATGATGAGTTTTAATTTGGTTTATAAAAATAGAGATGGTGATTTCTATGCTTCTAGTCCCTACATCAGGAGCCCCAGGTTTCTGTGGTACCCAGGAGCTGAAAGAACACTAAAGGGGAACACTAAGCATCCTGAAAGCCAGAAAATGGTCCCAGGCTGAGGATGAACTGTCAGTGGCATGTAGCTGGACAGTGCTGCTGGGTGAAGACAGATCTGCAGAGCAACCAATCGACTCTGGATGTTCCTTGCCACGGGAGCACCATGGACCATCTGCTCCAGTGTCTGCCCTCAACTGCATGTCCTCCTGCCACCCAGGAGGACTGTCAATCAGAGAATGCAACACAGACCACAGCAATTCTCAACTACAGAGGGCCCGGCATCCCAGGGAGCACTTTAAATATCTGGGGACATTTCTAGTTGTCACAACAAATGGAAGGTGTCCTGACACTCAGTTTCTGGAAACCAAGGGATGCTGGACATCCTGGGACAGGTTGGGAATTTCCATAAAGTGGAGATACTTCCCTCCACCACATCAAGGGTGCTCAGGGAAAGTCCACATACCCGAGCTTCTCTGTGTCCCAGGATTGAGCCCACCAACGTCTAACAGTCACTTGAAGACCGTGCACTAACTTCCCATGGCCCTCCATGTGAAGCCATTTTCTTTGCTGTGGAGAGCAGAGGCTTGCTCAGGGCATTTGAGTGACCAACTGAGGCTGCACAATGGCATGATTCTTGTCTTTCAGGCTCAGTCTTTGCCCGTCATTCATTTTACTTCCATAATTCAGAGCATACTTTCTTCATTGGCTGAAAAAAAATAAAATAAAATAGAGATGGTGCTGTCTAGGATACGTATATTTTGGAATATTAAACCGAAGTAAGATATGTTTTTAAATTTATAATTTTGGAACTTCACTTTTTTAAAAAAAAGTTGTATCACTATTGTAAATAACAATGTTAGGGAGAATTGATCATTTTAAAATTATACAGTTTATGTTAGAAAAGATGAAAATGTCTTCAATTATAATGTCTAATATTTGAAGATCATAGTTTGATTCTGTGTTTAGAGTCAGTAGCTCTAACTTTCTGAGAAATTAGGTATTTCAGAACTTCCCCAGATCTGGCTGTGACTCTCTAGTAATAGTCAACTTTTCTGTATGTTTAGGTCTCAGGTGCACTCATATGAACACACATTTATACAAACACTAAATCTACATTATCTACAATAAAAATGAAAATTTACTCGAAGTAATTTTACCCTAATACATATATTGCCTTTCCTCACATTAACCCATCCTTTGCAGTGTGTCAGTGGGGGACGCTTTTAGTTGAAAACATCTTATTCTCCGTGTTATTGTAATTGGTAGGCATTTTTATCCCATATGTTTAGTGCCACAAAAGGAGAAATTATTAAACATGTACTAATTGAGATTCTACTCTATTTGGTACTGTATTAGGAGTACTGTGGTGAATAAGTTTTATCCTGCTTTCATAGTGATAGAACTTTTGAGTTGATGGGATGCTGATAATTTGATGGTGCTATCTTCCAGGGTATTAAAGGGTATAAGAGCACATAGAATACCTAACCCAGACTTTGTGGGGAGAATGGGGAGTAACATCATAGTAGCCATGTTTATTTCCAATTTGTCTTGGGTTGCATCTACTGGAGAGTTTCATCTGAGATCATGAGATGATTCACGTGCTTCTAAGAAGGTCATTTTGTGACCTAAGAGACAGAAAGAAGTCTGTTTAAGAGGTTGGGATAGTAAATTGAGTTCAGAGATGGTGGTTTTCTTAACAGTTTAGTGGAAGTAGGAATGGGGAGATGAAGCTAATTTGAGAAGAAGTTAAAAATGTTTTCATAGTTTCCTGGCCTGGGCAACTAGGTAGGTGGTATATGTTTCCTTGAGATAATGATTGGTAGGTAGTTTTGATTTGTTTTAAATGACAAGTGAAGTACCAGAGTGACTTAAACAATTGATTTATAGGAGACTAGAGGTTTATAAAATGTTTTCTGGACATTTGCTTCTAATAGATAGTTGAATTGAAATTCAGCATTTGGTTATGAACAGAAGCCATGGGAAGGTGAGAGCATGAGGGCATAACTCCAAGAGACAAAGTAGTAGAACCTCCTTCACCATAAGGTACCCTTTGTTACTGTGAAATCTGGGACACCTGTGGAATACTGAGGGCTGTGGCTAGTAGGCTTCTCTTTAGTTCATGTCTTCTTTTCCTAACCAGTTAAGTTCTTACTTACCAAAGCCAGTACAGTTTGCTCCCAAATTGTTCCTATTGGTTGTACTCACTAGTGCAGTTGCCATAATTATTACAAACTAATATTGTATTCTGTAAAACAAAATGACTAGAAGAAAGGGTTGTGAGTGTTCTTATGACAAAGAAATGATAAATGTTTGACATGACATTTAACTTAAAAAGAAAACATTGTGACGTAATGTGGTATATAGATGCTCAATGGAATATTGCTCAGCCTTAAAGAAGAATGAAATGGCATTTGTTGGTAAATGGGTGGAACTGGAGAATATTATATGTTAAGCGAAATAAGCTAATTCCAGAGAACCAAAGGCTGGATATTTTCTCTGATATGCGAATGTTAATTCACAATGTAGGGGGAGAATAGAGGCATTTAGGTCTAGATAGGGGAGTGAAGGAAGGGGTGGGAACATGAGGGTAGGAATGATAGAAGAATGAATTGGACATTATTACCCTATGTGCGTATATGATTTCATGACCTGTGTAACTCTACACCATGTACAACCAGACAGATGAGAAGTTATACTCCATTTATGTATGATGTATAAAATGAATTGTACTTTTTTTTGTTAAAATTTATTTATTTATTTTTATTATTTCTTACATACATCACAATAGAGGAGTGCATTACATTCATAATTTTTTGCATTGCAATGAAATACTTTTATGTATAATTAATTAGAACAAATAAAAAATATTAAACATTTTAAAAAACGGCTACAGTTACTCATTTGAAAACTTTGCAGTCTTAAAAATCACTAAGAAAACTTGTTGAATTAGGTATATGGATAAGATGATGAAAAATTGTAGGAGAATCATTCTAGAAGCAGTAGGCTATTCATTTTATTAGATGTGATTTATGTTAGAAATAAGAACATCTAATATAGTGACCGAATCTAGGAAATAGGTCCATGTGAAGGAACATACATAAGTTAAAATGGCTAATTGAATGTACTAGTTTTTATAATGGTTAATTGCATGTACTCGTTTTTATAATTACCATTTTAATATACTTTTTATAGTTCTTCCAGTTGCACTGGACAAGAAAGCTTTTCTCTACTTAACACAGAGGACGAGCATTCCAGGGATGTTGAGAAAGTGGTTTAGGGAAGCAGTGGAGCAGGCCTCACAGCAGGTGGTCAATCCTGTGCTGCTGGGAGGTTGGTCCCTTTAAGTAGCAAGCAGGAAACTGTTGATGGCTGGTGATCTTGAGAGGTTGAAGACAAAACCAGTCTGAAGGAGGTGCCTATGGGAGAGCTTGCTTCCTGCAGTCCAGGCCAGGTGGGCATCCAATCAGTGTTGGTGACCTGGCACCTGTTTTTGTCCTCCTCCTTCCCAGTCCTTCTCTTCCTCATGCTCCATCCCTTTCTTCTGTCTTTGAGACAGAATAGGTTTTGACATGTTTAAATAATGACAGGGAGGACCCAGAAAGGGAAAGATTAAAGATAATAGGAAAAGATGGACATAATTAAAAAGATAATAGGAAATGAGATCTTGACCATAGTTGGAGGGGCTGATGTTAGGGCCACTGCTGCTCCAATTAGTTTTTCTCCAAATAATCTTTAATGTACATCCATTTTTATGAAGTTTTTAAAATGGTCATATCCAGGCTATATTTAGGGAGTCTTGACTTGTGAGGTGCAATTTTCAAGAACTATATAGGGTTGATTGATATGAAATATTTCCCTTTCTTTCACTAAAGTACTAATATATCTACTAAGAATGTTAAATTCAAGAAGAGAAGGCTGCACATTCATGTATATTGGAAATAAGACTTTTTTTAAAAAAAATCACCTCTTATAATGCTTTTATTTACTTCCCCTGTCCTCCCTACCTTCCCTGTTTTTGAGATGAATTTTCCTGAGTTTAACTCATGGATTCAAATGATCCTCACGCCTCAGCTTCCCAGTAGTTTGGACTATAGGTACCTGCCACTGCTTGGTTCAGCTAAATAGCTTTTCATTTTTAAGGAAGGTGATTTGCATATTCAAATAACAAGACTTGAGGGAATATAGTAAAAGCTGTGGTTTAGGGGCTATAGTAAGGACTAGAAAGGTTGCTGGGTTGTTTTTTTTTTTTTTGGTACTGGGTATTAACCCAAGGTTGCTTTACCCTAGCCCTTTTTATTTTATATTTTGAGACAGGGTCTCACTAAGTTCTGAGCCTGGCCTTCAACTTGTAGTCCTTCTGCCTCAGTCTCTAGGTGCTGGGATTACAAGCATGTGCTTCACTGCCATTGTTAGCAACTATTTACTGCTTTAGAGCTTTGTAGACCCTTTGAAATTTCTTCATGGCCTGCTGCATTTTATTGCCCTTCATTATACATTCAAGATGTTCTCACTTTGTTTTGATTTAATAGTTATTTGATTAATACATATCAGTTGTACCTTTTCCCCAAAGCAGAGTTTTCTTTTAGTTTAACATGCTGCAAAACTGCATAATGTAGTACTTAAAGAAATTTGTCTTTCAGGAGCACTTATACACTGTTGGTTGGATTGTAAACTAGTACAGTCACTATGGAAATCAGTATGCAGGTTCCTAAAAAGACTAGGAGTAGAATCATCATGTGACCTAGCCATATCACTCCTTGGTATTTATCCAGAAGAACTAAAGTCAGCATACTACGTGCATATCCATATTTAGAGCAGCACAATTCACAGTGGCTAAGTTATGAAACCAGCATAGGTGTCTGTTGATGGATAAATGGAGAAAGAAAATGTGATATATATATATATATATATACACACAACAGAGTTTTACATAGGCATAAAGAAGAACAAAATTTTGTCATTTGAAGATAAATAGATGGAATTGGAGAATATCATGCTAAATGAAATAAACCCAACTCAGAAAGTCAAGGGTCTTATGTATTTTCTTGTATGTGGAAGGTAGGAAAAAAGTAGGGAGGTTATGAAAATGGAAGACTTTTATAGAGAGATGGGGATCGGTGGAAGAAAGAAAGAGGAGGTTCTAGGCAGTGAAATAGACAGTTATTTAATGTGCATATACAAATATATCAATCACACTCTTTTAATAATAATGCACCAGTAAAAAAAGATGGAAAATCGATTTTATAGAATGAAGAAGTAGAAATAACCTGTCAGACTCAAGTGTAAAATTTTTTTGCTAAAGTATTTTATATGTTGTTCCAAAATTCCAGTTTTTATTGTAGAAATTGGAATGTATCCCCACCCCCACCCCTGCACACAATAGAATAGTCAGAAACCTTAGTTTCTGGTTCTGTTCTCTGATTCCATTCCTAGGAATAAGCATGCCCCAGTTTGAGTAGCAGAGGGTTAAAGCAGCTTAGAGCTGTTTTCCAGCTCTGACATTGTCATTCTTTAAAATGTTGAATTCTAAATTTGCTCTTTACTACCCCCATTTTCCTCTTTATGTTATGTACATTTAAAAAATTCTTTCTCTGTTGTTCAGGGGTACCACTGAGCTACACTTCCAGCCCCTTTTTATTTTGAGACAGGATCTCCCTAAGTTGCTGAGGCTGGCCTCAGCTTGAGATCCTCCTGCCTTGAACTTACTTTCCTCCCTCAGATTTAGGATTACAGGAGTGTGCCACCATTCCTAGCTTTTTTCTACATTTTCAGTTGAAAGACTATTGCTATGTGATTATAAATTGGAAATCACAACAGAATATGATCTACAGTCCTTAAAGAAATATACAATGTATTCATAGGTTGAGGTCAATACTTTTTATATTTAATGGAGTGAAACAGTACACTCTTTAGAGTCTGTTTCCAAAGTGGTCCTCTGGGTCTCTTCCATGTTATGTCACTGATTCTGACTTTTCCTTGAAACAGTTGTATTCTTATATTACTGCCTTGTCCATTGGCACTTTTATTTTCAAATGAGAAGATGAAGATTTTTATGGAGAATATCAATAATTGCAAAATGATCACAGTCAAAATGTAGTTAACAAAGTTATACAGTAAAAGAAGGAGAACTATATATATGCAGTTCTCTCTCTCTCTTTTTTTTTTTTTAATGTGGTGCTGGGGATTGAACCCAGGGCCTTGTGCATGTGAGGCAAGCACTCTTCTAACTGAGCTATATCCCCAGCCCTATATATGCAGTTCTCTAAGGTAAAAATAAAATAGAAAATATATTGAATCAGGCAGCTTTGTTCTACATATGAGATGTCAACAGTAAGTTGTTCTTTTCCTTCTCTGGACTCTACATTTTGCTTGTCATCAAATCAACCGTCAGTGTGTGGCAAAGTTAGTTAAGAGGCACAGAATTTTGGTTGGAGAAAAGTATTTGCAAATGAACAGAATGGTCTAACAAAGACTTGAGAACAGGGTTGAAAATGAGGGACACTTGGGGCTGGGGTTGTGGCTTAGTGGTAGAGTGCTTGCCTACAACATGTGAGGCACTGGGTTCAATCCTCAGCACCACATAAAAAATAAATAAAATAATAAAGGTGTCCAAAAAATGAAAAAAAAAATGAGGGGACACTAAATAAGGCAGGTTAAGATTTGAGTTTCCAGCTTGGCATTCTGTTAGGTTAGGAACAGCAAACTTAATCATACTTCTGGGATTGACACGCTTAACGTAGAAAGTAGTTCTTAATGAAGAAAAATGCTGATAAAACAGAAAAATGAAAGTCAAAATATATTCCAAACACTGAACTCAAAGGATAAATGTCTTTTCAGCTATGGAATTTAACATTTCTATAAAGTTTTTACTTATACATTACTCCTTCCACTTTAGGTTAACTGAAGTAAATGTGTTGCATTATACCTGCAGAGGCTATAGATTTGGGGTTTAGCACTTCCTGGCAGTGTGTTTCCTTTCTGATCAAGGAACTATGCGTATTGTTAAGCCTGCATTTTGGGAAGATAATCCTGATGTAGTTGTCTGCTTTTCCTTCTTGTGAAAGTGTGTGAAGAACTTGTGGAAAAACAAGATAAAGGCACAGCAAGGAGGAGCAGAAAGACAGAAAGGCTGCAGCTTGGCAGGGCTGATTCTCTTCATACTGCAGCTTGGGGGTGGTGTAAAATAATGTTGATCAAAGGCCATTGAAATTCCATTATAGCCACGTGCTGAGTGAGAGAAGAGGATCCCCACCCCTAATTCATATTGTTACCCTTGGTTCACATCAGTTTTATTTATCACTGGGTGTGGTGGTGGTGCATGCCTTTAACCCAGTGACTGGGGAGTTTGAGGAAGGAGGACTGCAAATTCAAGGCCTGCCTGGGCAGTTTAGCTAGACCCGGTCTCAAAAAATAAGGATTAGGGATGTGGCTGAATGGTAGAATGCCCCTGCAAAAAAGTGTTTTATTTATTGGAATGGTGATTTGGTATTTGTAAGAGGTTTAATGGGTAAAATACTTCTAGCCAGAGGGTTAATGAGATGACCTAAGCCTTATGTTTTGTGTTGTCTTTTAATAAAAATCTTAACTAATGTGATTCTTTAAAAACATTGTCCTCTCTAAAATGTGTCAGAGAACCAGGTCTTTTTTGAGGGGCCTGGGAGGTGGGGAGGTACTGGGGATTGAACTCAGAAGTGTTTTAGAACTGAGCCACATCCTCAGGCGCGCACCCCTCTCCCCCTTTTAAGACAGGGTCTCACTGAGTTGTTCAGGGCCTCACTAGATTGCTAAGACTGGCCTCAGATTTGCAATCTTCCTGCCTCCGTTTCCCAAACCTGCTGGGATACAGGAGAAAAAAGTCTTAAAGGTGGAGGGGACTTTTTTCTTTTTTTGTGTGTGTGGAATTATTATGTAAGTTCTAAATTAAAATCTATTAGTGAAAAATTTTTAAAATTAATTTTTGTATATGTCATATAGATAACTCTTTCAATAAAATCTTGCCAACAAATAAAATTTTAAGTCTTGTGTTTGATTTTATGCCTTCTCTAGGAGCAGAACCAACTCCAACTATAAAAAATAAATCACATTTTCCCACTACTGGCCTTTTCAGTAGAAGCACAGATATACACATATAAAAGGAAATTAAAAAAAAAAAATTGATCTTGAAGTTTATTGGCAGCATCTGTTTAGGAATATTCCGGTGTTGGATACCAATTTAAATGTATAATTAAACAACTGCTTTACTGAGGTTGCATTCATTTGAGGTTGGATTTCTTTCATCTGTCAGTATCTTTGTCACATTTACTCTAAGAATACTCGATGGAAAGAACTATGATAGATACTGAGAGTTAACAGTTTTCTGGAAAGTAGGAAATTTTGCTCTGTAAATGTTTCCAACTTTCAAGCCTGTAAATTCATTTGAGTATATAATCTGTACAAGGTATGCAGAAGAAACAATAATCTTCCCTGAGGTACTCCCAAATTATTTGGTTTTGAAACAAGAATTTGCATTTTAGATTTTATAGAGTGGTGCTGGCAGCTATGAGATAAGCAATATAATCTTACCAACAATGCAAGACGAATGAGGAATTAATTCCAATTATTATATCTGTTTAGAGATGGGCATATTGAACTCATAAAACATTCTATTATTAAGAAATATCCTTTCTTCTAATCCTAAAATGTATGATTGTGCTTTTAATGACTTGTCTACTTTTTTTTGTAGTGAATTTATTTAGTTACAGAGATTAAAGTCTGATAGTTAACCTCTTTCTACATAATATGTTTAGACATTGAAAGTAACAAATTTAGACTTTTAGTACATCTTTAAAGTTCTTAGCCTAATTTTCTTATTTAGGTAAAGCTTTCACTTATCTAGTTGAATGTTCATTTACTTTTTTTTTTTTTTTTTTTCCTTGTGGAATGATCCCAATGGTTATTTTGGAGTTCTTAGAACAAATACATGTTTGTATAGTAGCATCTTGTATCTCCTTTGCTCATGTTCCATCCTTAACTTTTGCTTTTTGTCATTGATATTTAGAGTTAGAGGAGATATTAGCAAACTTGACCCTTCCCTCATTTGTGGATGCAGATAGAGACATGGACTGCTTAGACAACACCATAATAAGCATAATAAGACTGTTGTATATTTGGCTATAATCCCAGCTACTTAGGAAGCTGAGGCACAAAAATTTCAATTTCATGAATCTGGACAACTTACTGAGACTCTGTCTCAAAATAATGAAAAGAAAGGACTAGAGTGCCCCTGGATTCAATCCCCATTACTAAAAGGTTTTAAAAAAAAATGATTTTAGCTATTCAGAGTCCCTTACATTTTGAAAGGAATTTTAAGATGAGCCCATCAATTTTTGCAAAAAATTTCTGCAGCAAAAAGCAGGTTGAAGGCTGGGGTTGGTGGTGGAAGCACTTGTCTGGCATGTGGGAGGCACTGGGTTCGACCCTCAGCACCACATATAAATAATAAAATAAAGGTCCATTGGTAACTAAAAAAAAAAAAAAGCAGGTTGAATTTGGTAGGGATTGTATTGAATCTGTAGGTCAATCTGCATTTCATTGTCATTGTGAAAATATGTTCGTCTATGAACACAGACATCTGTCCATCAGAAGCAAGTTTTGAAATTTGTCTCAGAGCAGAATTCTCAAACTTTTCATCTGAGAACCTGTGTACAGTTTTATTACTCAAGACTCCTGAGGGTTTTAGATTATATGGTTTATTTCTGTCAATATTGGCCATATTAGAAATTAAGATTCAATAATTTTTAAAGTGTATTTTCTTAAATAATAATGTCAGACCTGTTAAATGTAACATAAATAATACTTTATGAAAAGTAGCAGTTTTTCCAAAACAAAAATAATTTAGTAGGAAAAATGGCATTTTACTCTTTTTGTAAATCTCTTAAATATACGACAACAAAATCTGCTGGATTCTCATCTTCATCCTAATAACACATCACTCACAAATGAAATACCATGACACATGGTGATATGTTATTTTGGTTGAAGTATGTGACGGAAATCTGGCTTCAAATGATAGTTGGAAAAGTGAGGAGTATTTTCCTACAGGCCTGAATATTCTCTGATACTACACCAAAAGGTCACTGTAGTTTTGTTAGGAGAAAATGAGAGTAAAAAACAAATAACATCTTGGCATCATTTTGAGAATAGTTTGATGTCCTATTCCCACTGAAAGGGTCTTTGACATCCTTGACAATGTCCAGCTCATGCTTTGAAAACCATATGCTTAGAGAACAATACTGGTGTAATTTTACAGGGACACCAAATGACATATTTATTAATCTTGATAAACATGGAATTAGTAAGCTGGATCTTTTATTAAGATAATATAATAAAAGTAAGTTATTAAAAATTGAAACTACCTGAAACTTACTAGGTCTTAACAATGACACATTGTTAGTTTTTTGGTTTATTTCCTTCTAGTTTCTTTAATTTTCACTGGCAAAGTTATGTGAATATTTAAAAAATATAGGTACATTTTTACTATTGATAGTTTTACATCATGCTTTTTGCTTTATGTAGTTTTTTGTGAATATTTTAAATAATTATAATACATTGCACTTTCTGCTTTTCCTTGGTTATTTTGTCTTTTTTGGTTCTTTTGGCCTAAAACTGCTGTGAACTTTGTCCATAAAATGGTTTATACATTTTGTATTTTATTATTGTAGGTTTTAAATAGAAATAGCTTATGAAGTTTGAGGTATGTATTGACAGTATATCCAAGTTATATTTGCTTTTTACTTCCATTACAGACAGTCTTAAGCACGTAAAAGTAAAGAGTATGCTGCGGTGATCCTCACATTGCCTGTATACCTGCCATCTGGTTCTAGACACCATCAACCTGCTGCCATTTTTGATTTGTTTATTTGTTTTCTCCCTTTGGGTTTAAAATCATTCGTATGTATTAAAAGCAAGTGCCAGATATATATATGTATATTTCATTAACAAATCTTTTTATCCCTTATAGTCAAGGTCTTTAAAATAAACATAGCAACACCACCTTGATTGAACTCAATAAAATTAGTAATTATTCTGTAATGCCCTTTATTACCTAGTCATTGTTCAGTTTTTCCTACATCTAAGTGCCATTTTAAATTTAATTTGATTCAGGATCCAAACCCAGTTCTCAAATTACATTTGGTTATTTTGGTTAAAGCTTTTATAATTTATAGCAATAAAAAACTCTCTATATAAATGTATTTTATTTGCTATAGAAATGAGATCATCTGTCTTGTCCCACATTTTGGATTTAGCTGATGACTTTGTACTTTGTGTTATTGAACATGTATTTCCTCAGGATCCTCTTTAAATTGGGAGTCAGATCCAAAGGTGTGATTAAATATAGTTTCTTTTTTGTCAAGAATAGATGGTGGTATTTCATCACATGAAGAAGTATATAGTACCTAGAGTTTCAGTTTTAGTGGTAAGACTGGAAAGTAGTTTCAGTCAGTGACTGATTCAGCCATTTGTGAAGTTCCCAGTTGTTCTTCACTTGATCATTTTAACAGACATGATGATCATTGCCTTTATTGTTTCTTTAGATGTTAGAATATTTTCATCATCTCATTTTTCTGTAGTTCTTGACTTAATCAGCTGTTTGGTTTTTTTGAAATTTGGTTTATCTAGAAGGGCAGACAGAATGAATGAGAGTCTTAAGAACCTTTAGAATAATCAGTTGGTAATCTTTTTTTTTTCCCTAAAATGGTTTTAGTTGTAGATGAACATAATACCTTTGTTTATTTTTTATGTGATGCTGAGGATTGAACCCAGTGCCTCACACATGCTAGGCAAGTGATATACCACTGAGCTACATACAACCCTAGTCCCCCAGTTGGTATTTTAACAACCTCCAAAGATGTGAGCAGTGTGATGGTGCTGGTAATTTTAGCCCTCGTGTACTTTTATATACTGTACTTGTATTCCATTTATTTTAATCTTCACATATCCCATCTTTGGCCATCAGGAGTCCTTTCCTTCTTCCTCTCTTATGGCTCCAGTGTTCTAGTGACATTACCATAGTAGTCTTCCTTCCTTTCACAATAAGATGTCCCAGGTTCATCTTCAGTAAAAGAATATTCTACAAAATAATCAGCCAGAACTAATGAAAATGAACTGGGACAGTTTGGAGAGGACTAAACAGAAATTTTGGCTGCTAAATACAGTGTAAGGCCCTAGATTGGATCATGAAATAGGAAGAGGATATTTGTGGGAAACTCTGTTTTTATACTGTAGTTTAAAAAGATTCTCTGGGTCTTATTTAACTTCTTTAATTTTATATTTGTATCTCTTATATGTGAAAATCTGTGTGCCTAATAATATAATTTCTATTTAGTTTGTTCTGTGTGGCATATAGATGTGTGTTCTTGCAGTATATAAAATAATTTCAAAATAATTATGCCAACATTTGCCTTAAAGAACAAGCTTAATGAATGAATATTAGTAATTGTTGAATTTTTAGAATTTCGTATGCAAATAGTCTTAAAATTGCAGTTCTCTGAATAGTTATATAACCTGATTGTAATTAAGTTTGAGATCATTTATGTTCTGAAGGATTGCCTTGAGTATCCAAAAAAACATAAAAATACTTAAGAAATACCATTCTTGTATGTATGAAAAGAATACTTCAGAAACTGATAAGGCCTAGGAGAGACTAAACCTCTCCCAAGTGTTGAACAGGATTGAGAAAACTTCCTTTTTAGGCTGTAGCTTTGATGGATGAGATTAAAAAAAATGTGCTGCTAGGTCACATATGAAGTTTAGGGTACTAGGAATTGCCCTCATTTTGCTTTTTATATAAAGAGAGATTAAATCAAATCAAGAATAGCTCCTATGTAACTCAATTAAAGCTTTGTGAAGGGTGTGAGACATTGAGGAGTATGAAGATGCCTCAGACTCTGAGGTTCTGTGTCAGGAAATACTTCCTTTTTGGTTGTCACATTCTTCCCCTCTTCAGTATTTCTTTCTTTTTTTTTTTTTTTTTGGTACCTGGGATTGAACCCAGGCATGCTTAACCACTGACCCACATCCCCAGTCCTTTCTTATATTTTATTTAGAGAGAGGTTCTCACTGAGTTGCTTAGGCCTCATTAAGTTGCTTTGAACTCTCAAGCTGCTGGGATTACAGGCATGTGCCACTGCACCTGGCAGTTATTTCTCTTTACAATCTAAAGATATGCTTTTTGATCATGGGGTAGGGGACAATATAGTTTAAGTGTCAAAACAGTGCTGGTCTCCTAAACCAGTGGTAGAATGTGACTTTGTTCTTTATTTAGACTATTATCAATACTTGCATCATCATACTCAAGTTTTGTTTCATTCTAGATTTAGACTTTAATAATAAAGTCTTAGAATGTTTTGCAATTTTTAGTGTTTACATCAGGTAACTATCAGTAATTATTCTGTTAAACTTCACAGTTATAGAACTTTTTTGAAAAATTATATCAAGTCAGTAATTAAGAGATATTTGTGTAATAATTACTTTCTTATGAACAGTTGCAGAGTAGTCAAATCAGAGTCACTGTTTCATTGTAAAATTATGCCAATATTACTTTTTAAAACGTCTTATAGAATATTTCAAATGTGCAGAAGCCTAGATAGAATAGTGTAATGAATGAACCTCTGTACTCCTTTTTAAGATAAACAATTATGGACTTTTTTTGGTCTCTGTTGCACATATTTTTGAGTAACATTGCAGACATCACGTTATTTCCCTCTGTGAGTATTTCAGTATACATCTTTATTTTTTTTAAATTATTTTTTAGTTGTAGTTGGACACAATATCTTTATTTTATTCATTTATTTTTATGTGGTGCTGAAGATTGAACCCAGGGTCTTGCACGTGCGAGGTGAGCATTCTACCACTGAGCCCCTCAGTATACATCTTTAAAGAGAGATCTCTCTCCTTATGCATATATTAAACATAACCACATCATTATCACATTTAAGAAAATAGTCATTCTTTAGTATCATCAAATATTCTGCAAAATTTTTATCTTTTAAAAAAATGGTTTCATCCACTTATCTAAATAAAGCCATTGTGTTGCTGGCTCATTGTGTGTCTTCAGCCTCCATGTTCCTCTGTCCCCTCATGTGCTGTAAATATGTAATGATGATATTTGTAATTCAGTCTAGGGAATTAGAATGCTTGTGTAGCATGCCCAAGGCCCTGTGTGTGATCCCTAGCACCACAAAAGGAGAGGGGAGGAAAAAAACAGATTTAAGGAGCATGATATGGTGGTGGTGGTATTCCTATCAAGAAGTGCATAATTTCCAGTTGTCTGCAAAACGTAGGTAGCACGTAAAGGATTCTTCTAGTCAAATTTTCCTTTTGGATGCCATATCTTATTTTCAAGCAAAGGTGCATCCTTAAGAACAAACATCATTTCTTTGAGAATCTTAAAAATCTCGGAGTTAATATTGGTAGAAGCATTTATACCATCTAGGACTTCTCTAGTTATTAATCTGCATCTTTATTTTCTGGATTTGATGCTTCTGTGATAATTGGTGTTTTGTGATAGGTAGGTTTTTTACAAAACTAGATCCATCTGTTTGGAAGCAATATCACGAAGTCACCTTCCCTGCGTGCTACTTCCATTTCTTGGAAGTAGTTCTTTGTTCAGGTGTTTCAGAATCATCTGCATAATTTTAAAAAAACACTCATATTGGAGCTACAAAAGTACAAAATCACAGTTTCCTTGTGTTATTCTTCAGTGTATCTAAGGACTGAGAACAGTGACCTGGAATGTGTCAGAACCAGATGTTCCTAAATCTGTTTTCTGAAGTTCAGTCACATATTCTACTTTGAAGATTTTTTTGCTGTATTCCAGCAGTGTTCATAGTGGTACTTCAAATGGACTCACTTTTTTGCTTAATTTAACAAGAGGTTAATAGTGCCACAGACACAAAAGAAAAAGATGCACATTAAAATGAAATGCGTAACTGTTGAAATTTAACTTGTCATTCATTCCACATTTTGGAAAACAGTGATCTCCATGAAAGAATTTATTTTAAGCATTTCTTCTTGGCTAGTTTATGTTTTCAGATCTGTTTTACAGCATTTAAATGTTTTGTGGTTTTTGTGATTTCTGATACCATTTTGACAATTGGATGAGATTGGCTTTGATCAGATGTGTTTAAATTAACAAGGGTTTTGAGAATTTATCTCATGTAGGGTATTGAGAATAGGAGGCAGCATTAAAGAAATGAAAAAACCTGTATGAGTATGTAGTAAGAAATAGTTATGATTTAAAGTTTATTTTTCTGGCCTTCTGATGACTCTGTTTTCAAAAGTGCCTGAAAAATATACCTGGGTTAAATCAGATTCTTTGTTTGTGAATCAGTGTAGCTTACAGTGAAAAGAAGAAATGCTTTAACAGAAGTCTTGGATTCCTAGGAGTCCTTATTATGTAAATTTATGAAAGTTACTTCCTTTTAAGTCATTTCTAAGTTAATTGAGGTATTATACATGAAGTTCAATGTCCAGCCATTGAGTTACGCAAATGCTTCCCCAAAACTGTAATATTTATTCCATTGCATTCAAATTGTTTTTAGTTTCTTATGATTGAGGATTGTATTTTGGTTCCTTTTGAATTATTGTTTATCCTGACAACAGTTATTCTTGAATAAAATAAAATTAATGGGACCAGTTAAAAACAACATGTATAAGTTAGGGATTCATCAAAAACTATATGTTTTTATTCTGGACTTTATTGATTATGTAATTTTTGGAGGGTTTTTTAAAAACATGTTTAAGGTATACAGCACATTTTGATAAACATAGTGAAATGGTTACTATAGTCAACCAATTAAAATCACATTTTTACCTGTTTATGTATGGGTACTTAGAGCACCTGAAATCTTTCTTAGCAAGTTTCTAGTATATAGTATAATTCAATATTGTAACTATAGTCCTTGCAGGTATTAGATCATAAGCTTTTTCATCCTACATGTATCTGTAGATTTATACCCTTTAACCTATTCCATGCCTCATTCCCTGCTAACAACCATTTTATTTTCTATTTCTGGGTAAATTAGTTTGCACATAAAAGTAAGATTGTACAATATTTGTCTTTCTGTGACTGTCATGTTTCACTTAGCATACTCTCTTATAGGTTCATCTATGTTGTAGCATATGACAAGGTTTTTCCCTTTTTTAAAGACTGAATAACATTCCTGTGTGTGTACACACTGCAATTTCTTTATCCATTCATCCATTGATAGATACAAGTTGTTGCCAAGTCATAACTATTGTGAATAATGCTTCAGTGGATGTGGGAATGCATATCTTCATGAGGTGGTGGTTTCATTTATTTCAGATATAGACCAAGGAATGGAATTGCTAGATTATATATTATGTTTTTTTTTGAGGAATCTCCATATTTCTTTTCAATAGTGACTAAACCAACTTAAATTCTTGTCAACAGTGTAGTGTGCTAAGATGCCCTTTTCTCCATGCCCTGAATAGCCTTTCTATTTCTTGTCATTTGGGCAGTCACCATTCTAACAGGTGTGAGTGACGTCTTGTGGTATTGATTTGCTTTTCCTTGTTGATTAGTCATGTTGAGTACTTTTTATTTATTGGTCGTTATTATGTCTTTTGGAAAATGTCTGTTTGGGCTCTTTGGCCATTTTCAAATTAGGTTATTGCTTTTTACAGTTGAGTTTGCAAATTTCTCATATATTTTTGAATATTAAATTCCTTAATTTTCTGTTTTTTAAAAATCATGAATTTCTGGGCATAAGGGGATTTTTCTGTGTTATCATTATCACCAAATTGGTATGAAGAAGAATCTTACTTAAAATAAGTATTATTACTTCTTGGTGAGTAAGGTGTTAATTATGGTCAGTTTTCTTTAAACTACTTACTGTTCAGAGGGATAAACATGTCCTGGATTTAACTTTTTAGTAATGTCATTTAAGAATCAATCATACTGTGCCCCTCAAATGAACTGTTCACTTTCTTTGTCATTTTGCAGCATCCTGAGGTTGGCATTAAACTTATCCCAGTGGAGCCCATGACTTCTGATCAGGACACTAAAGTTGTGGCTGAACCGCAGGCGCAGCGAGTCCAGGAGGGCAAGGACAGCTCTCATCTGGTGGGTGTTGTGGGCCAGGAGGGCCAGGGGCAGCCATTTCTCTTTCTTTACCTTAAACTTTAGAAGCAAATCAAAATAACAGCACTAGAGTACCTTAGGGTCTACGTATAGGTGGTATAGTCTTACAGAGGGGAAAGGACTTCTTACCCATCTGAGGTTGAGATAAACAAGAGAAAAACATATTTATTTAGTAATAAGTTTTATGTGACACATAGCCTTCAGAAATAAAGACAGGGAAAGCTATGTATTTTTCACAAGTCTAATACAGAAGTAGAGAGTTATGTAAAAGCATAGACAGAAGTAGTTATGATCTAATAGTAATAAACTGGGGAGAACTTAACAAGGGCACTTTGTTCCCATTTTTCTTGGCTTCCTTATGTGGCATTCCTGTCCTCTGAGTGTAGAGCAGGACCCCCTCTGAAATGAGGGTCTTAATATTTATTTTCAGGAGAAGGTTATCAGGTTTTATGACTCATTTAAGAAGAAGAAGAATGAGGTGAGTATTCTATATTTAGTTGTAGATGAACATGATAAGTTTATTTTTTTTTGTAGTACTGGGGATCGAACCCAGTGCCTCACATGTGCTAGGCAAGCACTCTACCACTGAGTCACAACCCCAGAATGAATATTCTAGTTTTTATGGCCTGAATCTGCTGTTTTCTTCACATGCCAAGATGCAATGATTGGGGTGTTGTATCCAAAACCTCATCAGTCTTAAAAAATGTCTGGGTAGCTTAGTAGGGAAAACTGTAAGAACCAGGTGATAGAACTAAAGGTTAGTTGTAACTATAAATACTTGAAGCTTTGTTATTTATTTATTTAGTTAGTACATTCTGTGGATTGAACCTAAGGGAGCTTTACCACTGAGCTACATCCCCATCTCTTTTTATTTTTTTATTTTGAGACAGGGTGTAAGTTTCATAGGGCCTTGAACTTGGGATCCTCCTGTTTTATCCTTGATTACAAACATGTGCCACACACATTTAAAATTTTCATATTTCAAAACAAGAAAATGCAGTTGTAAATCCTGAACTAACATCATAGCCACTGTAATAAAGTAAAGCCATTATAGCCATTGCAGTAAAGAGTTATTTAGGATTATAAATTTGAATACTTTCTCTTTTGGGGGGATACCAGGGATTGAATCTTGGGACGTTTACCCACTGAGCCACATTTCTAGTCCTTTTAGAGACAGGATCTTGCTGAGGTGTCTAGGGCCTTGCTAAGTTGCTGAGGCTGACTTTGAACTTGGCTATTCTCCTGCCTCAGCGTTCCAGGCCTCTGAGATTACAGGCGTGCACCACTGTGCCCAGCTTGAGTACCTTCATTTTATCATGTTAGGAAATAATATTTCATGTTTCTGAATTGATTTTAGGAAAAGTAACTTAATTTTTCCCTTTTGAAACTTAGAAGGAATTTTACTTATAATGTGCTGTGAGAATTTTAAAAAGCAATTTTAAGACTCCTATAATCTGAATCTTATAATTTATGATTTTTAAAATATATATATTTTTAGTTGTAGTTGGACACAATATCTTTATTTACTTTTATGTGGTGCTGAGGATGGAACCCAGTGCCTCACATATGCTAGGTGAGTGCTCTACTGCTGAGCCACAACCCCAGTCCATAAATTTATGATTTTATCATATGAAAATATATTTACCAGTAGCTTTGGTTTTGCTTAATTACCGTAGTTTGAAATGGTTGTCTTTATATTACAGTGATGGTATCTTTGTTTTCAATTTTACAGATGAATGGTCCTATATCTCAAAGCACTTCTCAAACAAGTTCCATCCCAGCTTTGAGTCAGGTAATTAATTTCCAAGATTATCACAGATTGTTTAATCACAGTGGAGGCTCACAGATAGCTCCTCACAACAAAAGTTTATTGTTTAAAAAGATATATGTATGTAAACACACGTGCATGCATATGTGTGTGTGTGTGTGTACACACACACACACACATAAGTTAAATGTTAAATGTTTCTCAAAAAGACAATGGGGACCCGGTTCATCACTATATTCCCCCCACAGTAAATGTCAATATTGTGTGTCCTTTTCTGTTCTCTGTGTAATGTACAGTTAACAGACAAGCAGTGTTCCATATTTATTCTTCTCAGACATTCATCATGTTTTTAATGGTTCACTGTTAGTATATGATTAGCCTTACATTTTGATAATCTCTTTGGAGCACACAAGTTAAATAGTAAATAATAAAAGAATAAGGAAATGGAATCCCATTGTTTTTAAATCCTGATTTTCACCATTTGCATATGCATATGTGAAGTGTATTTATAGTATTCCAAATTCAATTCTTAAAATATTTATAGTAATCCTCATCTGTTTGCCCAAATAAGCAGTTTACATAGAAATTAAAGGAGAGGTTGGGTTGGTAATCTCGTGTGTGTGTGTGTGTGTATGTGTGTGTGTGTGTGTGTGTAGAGCTAGGGATCAAAACTAGGGCCTTATGCATGTCAAGCAAGTGCTCTACCACTGAGTCACATCTTCAGTCCTTGATCTAATTTGAATCAGGTAGAATTTCTAAAAACATTTTAAAAACACTACCCTAAACTCGTATATTTCATCATTTTATTATTCCTGTTGGATTGGAAGTATGCAGTTTGATATTTAGATTTACCGAGTTGTGCAACCATGGCTGGCTGTAATGTAGTTTTCGAATATTTTCATTACCCCCCACCATGCCCATTTACAGTTAATCCCCATTCCTCCCTTATTCCTGGTCAATCGCAAGTGTGCTTTCTGTCTTTACCTTTTCTGTATCCTGTTGGCTTCCATAGTGGCTTGGTGTGCTGTTTCTAGTACGCAGATAGGCAGTACTTTGAGTGAAATTTGAGTATTAATTTATTCAACAACACTTGAATGCAATTGATAAAGATGGTTAAGACAGTTCTATGGGGACATTGTTTGCAGATTATCATGAGATACACATATATCTATTGTAGCTCTATTACACTAGGAAAGTTTATTACCAATTTTTGTGTGAACTTTAGATACAGAATGAGTATAGCCATGGAGATAGGAGGCATTGAGGTGTAGTTGTGTCTACAGAAGAAATGTTTTTCTGTTTTGTCCCTAGTTAAATAAAGGAGGGTCATTTTGAATGTTCTGACTTTGATGTAATAAAAGGCTACTGTCCTTGAAGCATATTGTACTAATAGAGTTAAAGTACTAAATTTGAATTAAATTTTCCTGCATTTACAGAATGGGAAAATGATAAAAACTCTGGAACTCTTGAGTATTTCAGAAATTGGAAGGAGACTAGGAAGGGAGTGGTCAGAGAGATGTAAAGAAAAAAAGACGGCAATGTTTGGTTGAAATGGAATGAGATAGTGGCCAAATGAAGTGACATGAAATAAAGATCTATTGATTAGACAGATTGGAACAAAGTGGGTCTTCAGTTGTAACCTTAGCAAGAGCAGTTCCAAAGGGCACTATAGGCAAAACAGATTCAGGACGTGGTGATGTAATGTACACAAGAATGTTCTACATACGATATTTGCTTCGGTGGTGAGAGGATGGATAGGGAGAGCAGGAGATGGATCAAAAGGGCTTTGAGGCTGTTTGAGATGAGGAGGCAGCCAATCTGGCAGCGGGTCTCCATGAAGGATCTCCTTCATGAGGAAGAAACAGTATCTGACAGTGGGCATTTGGCAACAAAGTCATTTGGTTAAATGCCTTTAATCTTACCTGTTAAGGCTACAGACACCATCTGTAGCAAAGACCATTATCAAAGGTTTTGTGCTGCTGCTGAAGTCTGTTCAAGGATTCCAGATTCGAAACGCTGCTGCTCAAACAACACAGTTTGCAGCCAGGTTGCCTGATTTTCCTTGGAGTAACTACTTTGGCCTTGGAGTAATTTTCCATTTTGATGATCCTTTTGCATTTTACCATAAATGAATGGCAAGTTTGAGAGAAGAATGTAAGTGTGTGATGTGTTTAAAGTACAAGTAATATGAGGTAGAAGTGTTAAATTATGTGCTGGGAAGAAAAACACATAAGTCATTCTACATCTTTTCTAATCATAATGTGAAACTTAAAAGCTTAAATCGGAAATCAAACTCTTCTGCATACAAAACTTATGTTCTGTAAAATGTGATCTGTACCAGAATAATCTTTTAAAACTCTTTTAAAGGTAATAAGATCAGAAAACTTGAGTCTTTCCATTTATTCATTAAATTAAATTAAAAACCATTTCACTTCTTTTCTCTGTGGTAGTGCTAGGGGTTGAATTCAGGACTTCACATGTGCTAGGCAAGTGCCTTACAAATGATCTCTAGTCTCAACCCAAAACCTCACTGTTGATCATATAGTTTCTGAATGAATATTTATAAACTAGTAATTCAGATTAATTAGTACAGCCTGTATCTTGAATGAGAGTAGGCTAGCTATCAGAAAGCTCGAATTTCCATGAAAGTATCCAGTGCCTATTTCTTTTTTTTTTTTTAAGAGAGAATTTTTTTTTTATAATATTTATTTTTAAGTTTTTGGCAGACACAACATCTTTATTTTTATGTGGTGCTTAGGATTGAACCCAGCGAGGGGCGCGTGCCAGGCGAGCATGCTACCGCTTGAGCCACATCCACAGCCCCCCAGTGCCTATTTCTTATATATGGACAATAACTACCTCTTTTTAGCACATTATTTATCTTTCAGGTTAAACTTGTCAGTAGTGCAGAGTGCTTTTGAGATACTTCCTGCTATGGGTACTAGATTAATTTCTTCTTTTTTCTCTTGCCTTTTTTTTTTTTTTTTCTTAGTTATAATTTTCAGGCATCTACAGAATGGAGTGAATAATATAGTGAACCCTAATGTTCCCTTCATGAAAAAGCATGACTCCTTCTGCTGAGCTGCTTGTTTGTTTTTTCCTCTGCCTTATACACATAATCATTTAGAATTTTATGTTTCTGTTTACTGGAGCTTGTGATGCTCCTGCCTCAGCCTATCATATAGCTGGGATTACAGGTGTGTACCAACCACACCCAGCTTTTCTGGGGTATTCTTAAGCAGATCCTAGGTAATTTGTCATTTTGCCATAGTAGTTCCTTATTATCTCTCTTATGTTTATTCCCATATCTGATAGAATTAGTTGTAATTTCTTTATACCCACAAACATTATTTCTTGAATCTGGAAAATTAGATACAACTGTAAATAGCTATGAATTCAGAGAAACAAAGTTCTAGAAATTGTTTTCTTTTTGGGAATTTACAGACTAACTTCTTTGGTTGACAATTATTCCATGAAAAGTTATTCAGAAAATATTAAAACACTCTAGAAAAACCAGAAGTCTGAACAATTCTTCCTTTGGCTGAGATAACAATTTTAATTGTTTCATAATTTAGTTCATGAAAATAAGAAAAACTAATGTAGCTCTGTGTGTGTGTGTGTGTGTGTGTGTTTTCTCTCTGCTGTTCTGAACCTTTGGCTTCCGTGGACTATTTGTGTTTCAGCACATGGAGTATGATAGTTGTCAGGCAGGGTTCTCTTGTCATTAGGATTTGGATTTGAGTGGCAGGAACATGTGACTGCTGTGCAAGGAGTTATTTTTGGTGTGTGGGTGTTGGCTTCTCAGAAACCAAGTTTGTGTGAGATGCATTTGTAGAGGCTCAGAAAAGGACAGGCGTTGTAATGTGAGTTTTTGAACTTTTGAACATGGGTTGTTGCTTCAGCAAAGAATTAAGTAGTGACAATGACAATGAGAAAATTGGCCTGCTACAGAAATCTGTGGTGGAGAAGGAACCGGAGAACAAGATAAGTAAAACTTTATCTTCATTATTTGATACCCTTGAGGGTGAGGAGCTTCACAATGTTGAAAATGGAGCCAGCAGAGCAGCTGCCGGCATTAACGTGTGGACTAGAACTTTTACAAGATCTGGGTACAAAGGAAATCAGAGACCAAATCAGTCACTGAATTCTATTTCCTCTTCTATATATAAGTTTTTAACTAGATATGAAAATTTAGATGAGAGAGATAAGAATTCAGATATTGTTGTTACTGAGCAGAATTCTGAGAGTGTCCCTGACCTCCTGTGCTTGGGTACTGACAGACAGGGCTGTTCTGAAGATGGCCAGCCTGTCTTATGTGTGCCAGTATGTTCTGACCAAGGTCTCCAGGAGGAAATTTCTCCAACTGACCATCTGTGCTATTACATAGGCACTTGTGAAAACTCGTTTATAGAGAAAGAAAGATTGTTAAATGTTCAAATCAGTGGTTTTAAAGAGAATAATAACTCTTTCAATGTGTCCAGTAGGGTGAGGCAAGGTGAAAACCCTATTTGTGTTGATGACAAACAGTGTGAGAATTCAGGAAAGGAGTTTTATAGCATTTGTGTTATAGACCCTGACTGCCTGCACATGGAAAAGGAACTGTGCACTCCCATGTATGGAGCAGCTACAGGAGAAGAATGTCATTCAGCTGTTACTTCTGAGGGGATTCATAGAGTGGATTGGCCTCTAGATAACAGGAAGGAATGTTCAGTCTCTCATGCCATACAAGGGGCAGGAAAGTTACAGCTGCAGCAGCAAGAATTGTCACCACAGGATATGCTGGGTCTAAATGAAGCGAAGGAAATATTTAGTAAAGTAACTAAACCTAGTGTGGAACTTTTAGTCGACAGTGATCCACCTTGTGAAGCAAACGTTGATAGCCTTCAGGCTGAGTCTTTAAGGGCAAAATCTTACACCCAGCCTCCTAAAGATTATACAGAAAGTAGTACCTTACATAATATTGGCCAACTCCATGAATTAAATATTAACATAGACAGTGACTCACTAAAATGTATGTGTGCCATCCCTGAAGAAAGAAAGAGCCATACTTCAGGAATAGGAAGTCAGATACATGATGCATCTATTAATTTACTTAATGACACTTCGTATGTTGAAGAGAATGATGAATCTAAAGCTGTCACAGTTATTGTTGATCAGAGTTTAAACTTTAAAAATGAAGGAGAAAATCAGTCCACAGAACCACTAAAAGACAATGATTATTTCCACTCCAATGCCAGCAGACCAGATAGCTTTCTTTCTTTTGATCTAGATGGAATTAATTTAAGTCCCAAAAGGTTTATCACCTTGGAGGGCTTTGGAAATAAATGTCTCCTAGTTCATGCTAATTTTGGAGACGTGGCTCTGAGTAGACTTGATGACAGGCTGGATCCTGTACCTCTTCCTGGGCCATTGTTGATGAAGGAGAAACACCCAGGGGAGAGCATCTTAGGAAATGGAAGTCCCCGACTGGTAAACAGAGGAGCACTGTCATTGCAATCAGAAAATAGTTCCTCTTATCAAGATGAGAATAGAATTCATATTTTGGAGACTGAAAGTCATGGCAAGGAGAGCGTCTTTGCATTGAAATCTTGGTGTCAGGCAGATCTGTGTGCAAATAGCAAGGCAGATAAAGCTCGGACACAAACATGTGACTTAACTGACATAGGGTGTGAATCAGACGTAGAGGGGACAATCCAGATGATAGACAACTTCAAAGTTAGAATTTCACAAGGAGTTCCTCCAAACAGTGAGTCTCATGATAACTCTAGATCTCTTCAGGGTATCTTTATGTCCTCTGCATCTGTTTTCACCTGCATTGGTAAAGAAGAAAGGGAAAGAGGCCTGCATCATAAAACAGAAGATAAAGTATGTGTGAAGAATTTGGTCAGTATGTTAAATGACCAACTACGTGATCCTCACAGTTTAGAAAATGCCAAAAAAGAGTCACAAGAAAATATTTGTAGAGAAACAAGTGAAGAGGACATAGAAAATGTCAAGTCAGATTCTAAAACAACCCTTGACTGGGAAATAGGGGTACTAAAGTACAAGGCAATAGTCACTGAGGATGCACTAGCTTGTGTGTATTCTAGTATAACCGAAAATTCTGACCTAGAAATTAGTCAAGTAGAAAAAATTAATGAAACCTATAGAGTGAATGAATACAAAGATAAAGTTCTTAATGTTATATCAACTTTAAGCCAAAGTTCAAATTCAGTCACACAGAAGACAAATGTAGTAGAGAAGAACTCTATTATAAATAGTGGTGAAAGCCGAAAACAGAAGCAGATTTTTTCTGAACCAACTGAAGAAGTTTCTGATTCTTTTGGAAATAATTCATCTAAGTTGAGTAAGCCAAAACTAACATGTGAAAAAAAGAGCGAAAGACTTTGTTTGCAGAAAACCAGTATTGACCCTAACATTGTTGACTGCTTAGGTCCATGTGGGACAATTGGATATGCAAATGATTTCAAACAAAGAAATGCCAGGTCCATGCTTAAAGAATCTCCTTTAAATGGTGAGATGCATTTTATGGGAAATTCCAAGGTAACTTTAAAAAATATGGAATTAAGCAACACTTCTGATGGACGTTCCTGTTCGGTTAATGCTGATCCCACCCAAGTAGACAGATACACAGCTATTCCTTTTGATGTACCCCAAGTAATACATGCTGTCCCCGTTGGCAGCAAAGAAATAGTAGTACCAAGTAGTGATAATGTTTTATCACTCACAGAAGATACCTTAAATATATCTGAAAATCCCCCAAAAGTGAATTGGCAGAGTTTTCCAGAAGACTTATACTCCCATTATTTAAATGAATTTTCCTATTACCCAGTGGGAGGGCTAGCAGGTCAGATATTTTCTGAAAGACTGGCAAATGGATATGGTGGATATCAAGTGGGCTATCTCTTGACTAATACAATTGCAAAAGATGCATCAGAAGACGAACAGGTATTTAGTGAGGATCTACACAGTAAGCCACAGGACTTAGAAGATGCTTCATTTTCATTGGAACAGACCCCTTATCAACTACCAGTGTCAATGGACAGTGTTGTTTGGGGATGGCCAAATAGAGGTGGACAGTTAGTAAGTATATTTTATCAGTGTTATTTTGCTGTGATATGATAGTCTTTTTAATGGCTTTTAGCTTAAAATTAATGAAGCTTTATTCTAAACAGTGAGTGGTTGTTTGAATTCTTATACAATGCTGTGAATAACAGTAGCATCAATTTAACCATGTCCAAATAGAAGAATATGAAGTCTCTATTGCTGTATTTAAGCCACAGTTTGTGTGTGAACTAATTTGCATTAAAGCATGTTCCATTATTTACCCCACATCAGCTTTGTGTACACTCTTCTTTGTGGATGTTGCTGCTGCTCTTTCTTCCTTGCCTCAGTGCAATAAGGCCCCTTATGAGAGTATATGTTCACATTGGTGTGTTTTAACCCCTGACAATGCTAGTCACACTTGCAGAATATAAACTTATTTAAAAATAATGTGCTTTCTGCTACTTTTGTGTGGGAAGTATATATCTAAAGCAGGTAAATTTTGCTACTTTTAACTGGCTTTAAAATCTTGACTGTTTTCCTTCAGTCAGAGTCACTGTATGTAGCTCTTTCTCAGGTTCCTGAGAAGGGGCTGATCCCTTTGGTTTGGAAGTAGCTTTGCAAATGATTCTGTGGGCAGCTAATTTGAGTATCTTTCTAGAAATTCTGTAATAAATGCAAACATTATTCAATAATAGAAAAATAGTCTTGTACATAAAACAGACATATCAAAATGTTGCAATTGAAAGGACATATACTTGTTCCTCAGTATCCACGGGGGATTAGTTCCATAAGCCTGGCAATACCAAAGTCCATGGATGATCAATCTCTTATGTAAAATGGTATAGTATTTGCATATAATCTACACATATCCTCCCACATACTTGAAGTTGTCTCCGGATTACTTAACAATTCCTAATACAAAGTGAATGCTATGGAAATATTTGTGCTGTATTGTATACAAAAGTGATGACAAAAACTTGTACATGTTATTACAGACGCTGATGTTTTCCCAAATATTTTTGATCCACATGTATCCATAGACACAAAGGACTGACCACTTGGAATACAAAATCTCATTTATTCAACCAGTAGTTTGTTATTTTAGTGGCATTAGGCAAGAAAACCCATTGATAATATTAAGGCAGTAGGTACAATTCAAATACTAATATCTGTAGTATGGAAATAAACAAGTAGAAATCCCATCATATAATTTTAAGGAATTGCTCATTAACCCTTTTTTTTATCCTTCTATAGCCATATTTAGAAGTGTTACCAGAGTCCCATTTTTCTCCTTAAATAGTTGTAGAGGGAAAAAGTGAAAAATTAAGCCTTTAAAATAATATACATGATTTGGTGTGGTGGTACATGCCTATAATCTCAGTGGCTCTCAAGGCTAAGAGGATCACAAGTTCAAAGTCAACCTCAGCAACTTACCAGAGCTCTAAGTAACTTAATGAGACCCTGTCTCAAAATAAAAAATAAAAAGGGCTGAGGATGGGCTAAGTGCTTAAACACCCCTGGTTTGAATCCCTGGTACAAAATAATAATAATAATAAATAAAAAACATAGACGCTTTCATGTAAGTACATACAATTGGCAGTTGACTACTAATTGCTCAGTGTTTAGTAGTTGCATGCAGTGTGCAAAGGATTCCTGTTGCTGTCTGTATTTGCATGACTTTAACAGGTACATGCTTTCTATTTTAAATTAACTTTATTTAAATCATGAGATATGCCCAGTTTTCTAAGTTGAGGCATTACCACATTTAATGGTGTTGTCTTACTTTTTCAGGTTATTTCCAAAGTGCTGTTACAGATATCTTTTTAATACTAAATCTTAACATAGCAGCTGTTTCTCCATTTTACAAATAAACAACCAAAGGTGGACACTTCAGTGACTTTGAAGTCAGTGAATTGTTCTGAATTACTAAACTTCATTTAGTGCAACTTCCAAGAACAGTACAGACTTGGGGTTTTATTTCCCCTGTTATCTCACCTATTTTATGTTTGCCATCTAAATGACACCTCTGGTATTAGTCACTCTAGTTCCTACTCAGTAACTCCTCAGATGGACCATTCTGTTCCTTTCCATAAAATACAAACTTATGAATTTCTGCTACTTTTGTGTTGTATGTATCTAAAGCAGGTAAATTTTGCTACTTTTAATTGGCTTTAAAATCTTGATTGTTTTCTTTTAGTCAGAATGACTGTGTAGCTCTTTCTCAGGTCTCTGAGATGGGACTGATCCCACTGGTTTGGAAGAATCTTTGCAAATGATTCTGTGGGCAGCTAATTTGAGTGTCTTTCTAGACTTCTGGGAGACCAAGTGTGCTGTAATAGCTCTTTGTTTTGTTTTTAATTATTTCTCTATTCTATTATAAATTATGAATTAATAATATTTTTAAAAACGGATATTTCATTTTGAGGGGCAGAGGAGTTTTTGTTTGTTTAGAGTATCAGAAATTGGTGATACCCTTCTCTTCAGAGAAGTAGCATTAGCTGTTGATGTAAAATCACTTCAGAGAGTGGCTGTTAAGGTCAGCCTGCTTCTGATTCTAATAACCATTGCTTGCTCGTAAATTTTCAGTGTAAAAATAAGACTTGTATAGCCAAGCAGATGAAACTAGAGTTCTTGATAATTATTTAGAATTATATATGACTACAAAGCAAATAATCATATTTTAAAGAAATGCATCTTTGGGTTTTAAAAAAAAATATCATTAATAAAAAAAATTCCGTATGTGCATTATTAGGAGTTAATGAATTCTTGACTAATGTTTTGTTTTTGCTGATATTGGAACACAATGTTTAAAGAAAAAAGTTAGCTCATTAATTGTACACATTAATGGGTTACACTAGAACTCAACTTTCTAATTGCCATTATTTTTGTTGGCAAGTTACTTAATCTTGCTCTGCCTTGGTTTTCTAATCACAGTATTTATTGAATACTGGTTAACTGCCTAAAATTGTGCTAAGCTTCTGATTTTTTAAAAATATCTTTATTTTATTTATTTATTTTTATGTGGTGCTGAGGATCGAACCCAGGGCCTTGCTCGTGCTAGGCGAGCTCTCTACTGCTGAGCCACAATCCCAGCCCCTCTGATTCTTGATTTAGGCTAATTTACCACTTAAGAGGTAATAACTTCTTAAGGGTAGGGTCCTGTTCATTTGAAGCATAAAACTTTGTACATGTTGTCAAATAGTGGAAATTATCATTTTCTGTGTTGTCACTTTGTTAGGTATTGATTCATTCAGCATATTTCTCAAGCCCCTCCCTGCTAAGTTCTGGACTCTACTGGGTATTAATGATACAAGGTGAGCAAACCATGGTGGCTGCCACCAAGAGTGTGTAGACAGTACACTCCAAGCCTAGACACCAGGGAGACCATGTGTGCTGTAATAGCTCTAAGTGCTGCTCATGGCCACTTCACAGCCACCACAATGAATCATCTGCAATAATGAACTAAAAAACATTGGTTACATAGGACCTTTGTTTGCAAAGGTGCTGAAACTGGAAAAGGTTAATGTCATTTGGTGTTAAGAATTTAAAGAATGCGTAATGTGTACACGAGATAAAAGGAGTCTTAAGTGGGAGGAATGAAACTGAGGTAGGAAAACTTGATTGTGTCTAATTGGGTGTTGGAAAGAACACTGGGCCTAATTAGAAGAGGCCATTTACACAAGTACTAAAGTAGAAAATAGAATAGAGAAATAATTTAAAAACAAAACAGGTCAAGAAGATGCAAATACTTGTGAAAGCTTGGGTGTGGTGAAGTAGGGAGTGTTTTCTGTACCCCTCTCTTAACTCTGGGAGGCAGGAGGCAGGTCGTGTGTTCTTTGTTGGAGCTCCATGTCTTAGCACTGTGCTTGTCATGGGCAAACTAGTGAGCATTTACTTGTTTGATGGGTGAGAGGATGAGAGAGAGAGAGAGAGAGAGAGAGAGAGAGACTAATCCTAGGCAGAATTAGAAGCCAAAGATGAACTGGAAGGTTAGAGGTAAAAAGGGAAATTGTAAAATCAGTGTTTCTTGATTATAATATTCTTGAAGGAGAAGGAGAGCCCTATCCTTTTCCTACTTAAAAAAGTAAAAGAATTCCAGATAGGTACTCATTTAAGCCTCTGGTTTTGTGGGCATGATGTTTTAATTATTACCCAGTGCCCAGAAAAGCAGTCAATAAGTTGCTTCCATAGCGTGAATATCTGGCATTTTATCCATAAGCCTGGTACTCTCAGTTTCAGAAAATGTTGTATGGTTTTCTCTGCCAGCCTCAACACCTGAGCCAATGTGAATTTATTATGTCTTTAAATTTTCTAATCTGTGTGTCTCCTTGATAGCTTAATATAGTGCTTTCCTACCTTTTTGCATGCCGTGGAGCACAGAAACTAGTACCTTCAGCACTGCACCCTGGCATAGCACAGCACCCTGGCATAGCACAGCAAGGCTGCTCTCAGCTGGAGTACTAGCCTGAAGAACACATGAGACCAGGACCCCATCCCTTCTTAGGTAGCTCTACCTCCCTGCACCATGGTGTGAAGGCTGGTGGTGTGTTTGAAAAGGCAGACAATTTATCTAGGTTTGTCAAGGGATTGTAATGGCAAAATTGAAGTTAAAATTTGGGGAGCAAGTGCCTCTGGGATGTTTGGTTTTTCTTTAGACCTTGGAGAGTCATTCAAAGTTTTTAAGCAGAAGTAAACTAGACTAGTAGAAAAACCATGAAAGTGGGGACTATCCAGTGTGGGGGGATGGCTCTTAAGTATTTTAGGGTGTATCTGCGAATGGTATTCTAGACAGGACAGGAGGAGACAAAGTGCCAGTGTATTTAGAAAAAGCAAGGAGGTCTATGTGATGAAAAATTAGCTCAAGGGAGTGGAGCTGTAGTAAGAACTTCACCTGTTACCACGAATGAGCCAGGCAGCCTTTGAAGGGATGACTCCAGTGTTTGAGCAGAGGACTGCGATAGCTAGTCTAAGCTACTGAACATCCTTTATTGTAATAATTGCTAATGAGTGTGCCTGGTGTGTGCCAGGCACCATGTTGGGTTCTTTAAATGCCCTGATTCAGTAATCCTAGAAGACGGGAACTGCAAAGCTCATTTCTCAGGTGAAGTTAAGTTAGAGGGTAAATAACTAGCCCCACGTTGCACACCTGTTTGTGGAGAGTTGTAAGCCCCAGTGGAGTGAGGGCTCATGTAAGAACTTTGGGCAAGCAGCATGGGGATCACCTGGAGTTCCCACTGCAATAGGATTGGGAAACTGTGTTCTGAGAAAGCTCTGAAGGTGAGATGGAAGTGCTTTTAGGAGTGGAAATAGTATTGTAGCTCTGCTGAAAATGTGAGAGATTTTGTTGTCCTGCTCAGTGGATATTTTAGCTTTCTCTCGTCCTCCAGTAGCTGACAGTCCTGTTCTTAGGAGGAACTTCCGTTTTGTACATCTTTGGCTTATGTGAGTGTTTGAAGCTTTATAATTAAAATTTTACCCCATTTAATACATTTACATTGTATTCAAATTTGTAAATTGTGATTTGTGTTAGATATTATAGGAAATCACCAGTTATTTATAATTACACTATTTGTGAGACACTGAACTCTTCATGAAGGCAGGGACTGTACCTGTCATTTGCAGCATCTAGAAGCCTGTGCCTAGGAGGAACTTAAGAACCTGGGGGCTAATTAAATGTTCTGAGCACTTCTACTTTGTGACTTTTGGAATCTGATTTTATCCCTGAGGTCTGCTCAGCCTTTTAACCCTAAATTCTCTTAATGTAGATGTAGTTTTAACCCTTCAGTAGCACTTAGTTGAAATTTGGATACAAATGTATATATAAATTTTTTTTTCTAGGTACCAACAACTAAGGTTTCAGAGCTAAACCCGAATGCGAAAGTATGGGGGACTCATATGTTACATTTGGAGGCAAGTAGTGCTGCTGTTGGTGTGAGCGCTGCGTGGGAGGAGGTGCCCAGCCATCGAGACTGTGGCCAGCAGGGTGAGTTGTGAGCATGGCCTTGACCAGGAACACCCCTGTTGTCAAATCTTTGCCTCTGTTACTATTTAATCTCTTTGAGAAGCTGTTGATTTTTTTCCTTTGTTTCCTGGTTTGTAATAGTACTTGGAGTCTGGAGATCTTTTATAATCCAATTAAAGATTTTGAATATCTGCAAGTATAAGTTTTTTTTAAAAGGAACATTATTCTTCTAACACTGCCTTTTGGGATAAAATTGCAATTATAGGATTGGATGCCAGTGGTGATGGTGACAAAAGTCAAGAGAATGCAGCATTACCGGACTTACAGGAGTCAGACCAGACAGACATGAACACTTTGGCTCTGGATCACTCAGAATATGAATCTCTGCCTGAAAATAGCGAAACAGGTGAAACTATTTTATGAATTTGTTTTCATATAGAGTGTGGGCTTTTTAATTATTTATCACTTAGCTTATTAAATATTTCCCTAAAAATGTATCTTTTGTTGCCTCCTTTTAATTCTCCTTTCAATTCAGTCTCAACATGGATGCAGAGATGAAAGACCCTGTGGGGGAAGCATCATGGAGCATGTAAGACCCGAGTAGCATCTGAGGCGAGTGGCATTTATTTAGAAATAGAAGATTGTTCATAGGTGAAGCATCAGTAAAGTGTAGAGATGAACCTTTAATGCTAGAATTGAGAGTGAAACAAGTTGGATAGAGAGAAGGGCATAAAGAGGGAATATAGTGGTAGATGAGGACAGTTGAAGTCTCATTCAAGAGTCTTAGAAACCAGGAGGATTTGAATTTTATCCCCATTATTGATGAATGAGTGACATAAAGAAAGCAAGATATTTGGGAAATATAAATTTTACAGGAATGTGAAACAGTGGCTTTGAGGAAAGAAAACCTAAGAATCAATGAAATAGGAAGTTGTGTTTTTCCTGTTTAGGGTTATGAGGACATCAGCATTAGATTAATGGCCATAAAAATGGAAAGAAGAGAGTAAGTAGGGAATGGAGATTTCTGGACTTAGATACACAGTCTGCCAAATGACACTAGAAATGTCATTTTAAGATGCCCACTTGCTGTGGGCATTTGAAAATGTGAGGAAGCATTTGGTCATCACAGTGACCAGGGAATACAGACAGGGCCAAAGATGTCAGACCTCCATGGTATGAGACATAGTCATGCACAATGACTTAAGACTCAAAATATGGCAAAATCAGCAGTGTCTCTTAAGCAGGAAAATACTGTTCTATAACACTGTTCTCTCTTTTTTATAAACTTCAGTTTAGCTTGCTGCCTTAAATCAGATCACATGAATCAAGTATTTATAAAGGAAAACAAAAATAAAACTATGTTGTTTTCCTTTAAATATAATTGGGATAAAATTGCAATTATAGGATTGGATGCGTGAATTTAACGTGAATTACCCGTTTTTGTTCGGTTTGGTACCAGGGATTGAACCCAGGGGCACTTAACCACTGAGCTATACCCCAGCCCTTTTTTATTTAGGGTCTTGCTTAAGGACTCACTAAGTTGCTGAGGCTGGCCTCAAACTTATAGTCCTCCTGCCTCAGCTTCTCAGGCCACTGGGATTACAGGTGTGCACTACCACACCAAGCATATAGTTTTCTAAATCTGATTGGGGTAGTACCAGTGTGTAACAAATTTAATTTGATTAGTTCCTCTTTGTTTAACCCAATACTAACTGTTCAATGATCTGGAAATAGCAAAACACTGGGATAAATTGGAGTTACTGTGAGGTTGAGTGAACTTTTTAATGGCAAAAGGAGGGAATGCTAGTCATTTAAAACAGATTTCAAAAGAAGATAAAAATGTATGATAATCAAAGGGAAAGGAATCCTGATGGTAGAAAATTAAAAGGATTAAAAGTAATTTAAACATGAGGTTTATATCGAAATGATCCAAACCTTGGACTGGATCAAATTATACAAGATGAAAGGTAGATAACATTACCACAAATGAAATGATAAATGTTAAAAATATTCATGTAAAATTTAATTTCAAAAGAAGTTGGTTCTTTGCAAAAGGTATTTAAAGCTGTTTTCAAAAGAAGAACCAAGGAGAGGGTATTAGTTTTCTTCTGGGGTCTGGGTTGGGTCAACATAGAAATAGTTTGAGGTGATGGGAAGCTGTTTACCTCCAAATTTATTTCTGGCTTAATCTAGAAATCAATCATTAAAAGACAAAACAAAACCCACAGACCTACAGTTAAGTTACACTCTCGTTATTATCATTATTTGAGAATATTTTTTTCATTGTAGATGGATACAATACCTTTATTTTATCTTTACGTTTTGCTGAGGATTAAACCCTGTACCTCACACATGCTAGGCGAGTGCTCTACCACTGAGCCACAGCCCAGCTCCAACACTATCACTATTAACATTTGGAAACGGCAAATGAAGTGGGAGAAATGATTCCTGTAGATTGACTAGTAGGAATAGCACAGAGAATGCTTACTGAATGTTGTTTTTAAGTCATTCTGGTTATTTTACCAAAGACTCACTCAGAAAACAGACCTCCCTTTCTATTCTTGTTGCACTCTTTTCCACTGAGTCTGTGTTGTATATGAAGGATACTTAATAAACACCCGTGTGTTTGCTATAAAGTATTTGCCTGTCTTCATTGTAGTATCACCAGTCCCTGTAGTGCCTTTGTTGAATGACTCCGTTGACCTATGTAATTGTCCATGACTTCCTCCTGCATCCTCATGTCCCTCGTCATTCTGTTTGTTACCAAAACCATCTTTCAATTACTTCCTTCTGTATAACTTGAACTCCCTTCATAATTGCTTAACAAATGCCTTGAATTCATTTACCTTTAATTCTGTACCCACTGTGTGTCTATACATGAGCAGATAGATAAATGTGGCTGAAAAAGATATGCAGCAGTGTAGAATGGTCTCGTTTTTAAGTTTATGGTCACATATTTCCAGTGAGCCTCAACATTGCTCCACAGTGCTGTTGTGTCATCTAGTAAAACCCTGTTGCTAGGCAGTGGTTTCACACTAACTCCTCTTCATCCCTCCTCCTCTTCCTATTTTTTCTTTTCATTTTTTTAATGTACAGCATAACGTATAATCAGGTACAATAAACACCATATAATTTAGGTATCCCTCAGCTTTTCTATAAGTTTTATGTTCCTTAGATTAAGGTGAGTTAAGGAAATATTCAGTATAGTATAGAATTGATTTGATGACTCTTTCCTCATTATTTTCTCTGTCTGGTTTGGAAAGTTATAAAACTATCACTGCAGTGTAGATCATGAACATATCCATCACCAGGAAAATCTTCCTGTGCCCTTTCCTTTTCTCATGCAACCACTGATCTGCTTTCTGCCACTGTAGGTTAATTTGTATTTTCTAGAATTTTATATAAATGGAATTTAACAGTATGCTTTTTTTTGGTCTGACATACTTAGCTTATTAGTTTTGAGATCCGTACATGTTGCAACATACATGAATAGGTTGTTCCTTTTATTGCCAAGTAGTATTCCAAAATATGGATGTACCTCAGTTCTTCTACCTACCTCTTGACAAATATTTGACTTGTTTCCAATTTATGCCTTTACAAATAAAGCTACTTTAAAATTTATAAGCAAGACTTGGTAGGGACGTATATTTTCCTTGGTAAATATTTTGGAATGGAATGGAATGGATGGACCTCTGGGATCAAGTTTATCTTTTTAAGAAATGGTGAAGCTGTTTTCCATAGTAGCGATACCATTTTATATTCCCCTCCATCCCCGTTCCACTCCCAGGAGTGAATCAGATCTCCAGTTAGTCCACAACTTCACCAGTACTTGTTAGGTTTTGATTTTAGCCAATTTGAAAAGTAACATGATAGGTCTTATTGTGGTTTTAATTCATATTTCCCTAATGACTGATTGATATCATCAGTCATTGATATCAAGCATTTTTTTTAACAGACCTTTTTGAAAAAGTTTAATTTTAGGTTCACAGCAAAATTGAACAGAAGGTACAGAGAATTCGCATACACCTTTGCCCCTATACTTTCATAGCCTTCCCCATTATCAACATTGCTCACCAAAGTGGCACATTTGTGGGACCTGTATCAGCACATCATTATCATCCAAAGTCTGTAGTTTAAAGTAGCTCTTGGTGTTATACATTCTAATAAATTCATGATTTATATCCACATTTGGTAGCATACAGACTAATTTCAATGCCCCCAAATTTAAAAAATCCCTCTTTCTCCCTAACCCATGGCAACCACTGATTTTCTTTACTGTTTTCATAATTTTTCCTTTTCCATAATGTCATAGAGTTGGAATCATACCATTTTGTAATCTTTTCAAATTATCTTTCATGTAATATTATACATTTTAGGTTCCTCCATGTCTTTATATGGCCCATTTCTATTTAGTGCTTAATCATTCCATTGTCTGGCAAATGAGTTTATCCATTCACCTGCTGAAGGACATCTTGATTGCTTCCATGTTTTGGCACTTAAAAATAATGCTGCTGTAACAGTGTGCAGGTTTTTGTATATATGGTAAGAATTCAGCTTTCTTTTTTGGTAAATAACCAAGGAATGTGATTGCTGTATTGTCTGGTTTGTTTTGTAGGAAACCATCAAACTATCTTCCAAGGTGTCTGTACCAGTTTAGTTTTTTTGGGGGGGTGGGGGGGACCAGTGGTGCTTAACTCTTAAGTCACATCTCTGGCCCTTTTTATTTTTATTTTGAGATAGGGTCTTGCTGAGTTGCTGAGGCTGGCCTCAAACTTGTAATCCTCCTGTATCCACCTCCTGAGTCAATGAAATTACAGACATGTGCCACTGCACCTGGCTCTGTGTTAGCTTTTGCCTCATGTATTTTGAGGCTCTGTTGGGCACATACATGTTAAGCATTGTTATGACTCTTGGAGAATTGACCCCTTTATCTTTATACATTATAAAGAAGCTTTCCTGACTTGAAGTCTGTTTCTAAATTTAGTTACTGCTGCTTGTCTTTGATTAGTTTTAGCATAGTGTTTCACTCTCCATTAGATTTTATTCCCTTAATTAAAAAAAAATATTGTTTTAGTTGTAGATGGACACACTATCTTTTTGTTTTTATGTGGTGCTGAGGCTTGAACTCAGTGCCTCACACATGCGAGGCAAGCGCTCTACCGCTGAGCCACAACCCCAGCCCTTCCATAATTTTTTATAGTGATAAAATAAATATATACTACATGAAATTCACCATCTTAAGACTTTTGGTTTTGTAATGCTAACTATCTAATCCAGCATGTGCTCTACCACTGAGCTTCTCTCAGCCTCTTAACCAGTTTTAAGTTTCCCATTAAGTAATATTAAATACATGAATTCCATTTTGCAGCCATCACCAGCATTCAACTCTAACTCTTTTTATCATAGAAAACTGAAATTCTCTGCCCGTTAAACTCTTTAGCCCAACCAACAGTCATCATTCCACTTGCTATCTAATCGAGGGCCCTCCATATAAGTGGATTCATATAGCATTTATCTTTTCGTGACTGGAATGTTTCATTGTTAGCATAATGTCCTTGGAGGGTCATCCATATTATAGCATGGGTTAGAATTCTTTTCCTTATTCAATAATTGTAATTATATGTATATACCACATTTTGCTTATCTGTTTTTCCACCTGGAGTTGCTTCCATCTTTTAGCTGTTGTGAAAAATGCTGCTACATTTATAGGTGTATAAATACCTCTTGGAGATCCTGGTTTCAATTATTGTTTTGTTTTGTTTTGTTTTTTATAAAGCAGGGTTTACTTAGAAAGAGGTAACATAGACTTCTTCTGGGAGGGAGAAGGGGGCCATAGCCGATATCCTCATATCCTCAATTATTGTTGATAACCAGAAGTGGAATTTGTTGATCATATCATAATTCTATGTTTAATATTTTGAAGAACCACCATATTCTTTTTCCATAGAAGCTGCATTATTTTAAATTCCTACCAATGGTGTATGAGGTTTCCATTTTCATAAATCCTTGCCTGTTGCTTTTTTGTTGTTGTAGAATTTTAGGAGGTCTCAATATATGCTAGACATTAATCCCTTATCAGATAAATAATTTGCAAATATTTTTTTTTCCATTCTGTGGGTTGCCTCTATTCTGTTGATAGTATCTTTCATTACATAAAAACTTACATTACACAAAAAATTACGTTATGTTAGAGTTCCTCCTCACTTTTTTGCATGTGGATACCTATTTTTCCTGGCACCATTTATTGAAAAAATTGTCCTTTCCTCTTTGAATGGTCTTGACATCCTTAAAAATCATTTGGGTTCTTTGTTCTGTTCCGTCTGTATATCTTGTTTTTATGCCGTTAGTTCCTCAACAGAGGTGCAGACACAGTGGAAAAAGTGTAATCTTTTCAACAAATGGTGCTAGAATAATTTGTGTATCCATATGCAAAAATAAAGATAATTTTCAATCATATCTCACATTGTATACAAAAATTAACATGAAATGGATCACAGACCTAACAAACATAAAACCTAAAAAATAAAGGAAAACCTTTGTGACTGTGGGTTAAGCAAAGGTTTCTTAGGTACAACACTAAAAGAAAGACCCATGAAGGAAAAAAATGATTAAGTTTCTGCTTTTCAGAAGACACTATCAGAGAAAAATGAGCATGGTGACTCACATATATATAATTATAGATTAGGAGACTCTATTTGTAAATCACAGATCTGATAAGGGTTTTTATCCAAAACATAAACTGATAAAATTCAGGAAAATAACCCAATAATAAAATGAACAAATAGACAGCACCAAAAACACAGGCATATGCAAGCATGTTTGAACTTTGTGTTCTATAGGAGGAGCTTGAAAGTCACTGTTCTGTCCTAACAAGTGAAGAAGCTAAGGGAAAAAAAACACAGCTCTTATTAGAAGAAATGTGTGCTCACAGGGTAAACCAACTGCCTACAAAGTTGAAAAAGACAGAGAGGTGAATAGAATCAACAACTTACTGAGCAGAAACCTCTGCAGGAACTTGAGCCAAAGTAGGAAAACATGAATTATAACCGATGAGTTGCTAGAGCCACGGGGTGGACAAGACTGAATTGAAGACCACTTAGGGGCTCGGTCAGAATGAGTTCCCATAATTTTTATGAATTTTTACTTCCTGAAGTCATCCAGATCATTAGTGAGTATGAGGGAGGGGATCTTGTGTTTTTGGCAGGAGAAAGGGGGAAAGGCACCATTTTAAATTAAGACATTAAGCATTCTGTTCATCTTAATTAGTGTGTGCCCCCCAGGACAGACTACCTCAAATCTAGTTTTTCCCATCAACATTTTACATTAATATGATATATTTGTCACCAATACTAAACCAGGAGCGATACCTGTTACCCTGATATCTTTTTTTCTGTATCAGAATCCTATCTAGGATACCATTTATATTTAGTTAGAACACTTCCTTAGGCTTCTCTTGGCCTTAACAGTTCTCAAACTTTCCCATGTTTTTGGCAGTCTTGAAGGGTTTGAGTACTGTCAAGTGTCTTGTAGGATACTCTTCTGTTGGAATTTTTCTAATGCTTTTCTCATCATAATGTTTGTATTTGGACTAGGGAGGAGGACCACAGAGGTAAAGCACCATTTTCATTATATCAAGGGTACACACTATCAAAGGGACTCATGTCTGTTCAGACCTTGATCACCTGACTGAAGTAGCATTTGTCAGATTTCTGAACTGTAAAGCTACCCTTTGGTTTCTCTTTGTTTCTATATTCTATTGTTAGGGTGGAAGTTTCTCTGCATAGAGAAAACTTAAGGAATTTATGGTCTTCTATAAAAGCAGAGTCCAATTAAATTGTTTGAAATTCTTGTACATGAGTGATTTGTCTCTTCTTTATTAACTTATATACATCTATTTACTTGTATCAGTATGGGCTCAGGAATGCTTACTCTGTACTTGGGTAATTATCCAGTAGTATTTTATTGCTCAAGTTGTTCTGGCTTTGGCCTTTGGGAAACTCTTAGTTGGTTCCATATGACCTATTCCTGTCAGTGTAGGACTTTTTGTTTTGCCTTTTTTTTTTTCTTCCTACAATCAGCAATTTCTCCAAGGATCCCTAGTTCCTTGTATTGGAGAATGACATTAGAACCCATACCCTCCTGGGCTCCAGGCACGTTCTCTTTTTGTCTCATTTATTCTTTTTTCTTCATTTCCCCTTTCCATTAGATAGGCTGCTGCTTTTGTTGTTGTTTGAACCAGGAATTGAATTCTGAGGTAGTTAACCATTGAGCCACATCCCCAGCCCCTTTTTATTTTGGGGTCTTGCTAAGTTGCTGAGGCTGGATTTGAGTTTGAAATCCTCCTGCCTCAGCCTCCTAAATCCATGGGATTGCAGTGGAGGAATTATCTCGCCTGACTGGATTAGGCTTCTTTTACTTCAGTTTGTTGTTTGAGTGGTTTCTTTGGTTGGTGTTTATACTCTGTCAGTTAACAGAGTCTAACTTCAGGCCAGTGTGTACCACTTTACATGAAACAGAGGAACCACCTTGCTTTGGTGCTTTTTTCACTGTTCCATCTTACAATACTAAGATAAAAAGCTTACATGTCTACGTGTGTAGTTACCATTTCTCTTTATCAGTGGCTTTGAGCATTTTGTAACATTGTCTCTTGTTAAATTAAGCTACTTTAAATTATCCCACAATTTCTTTCTTATATTGCCCCCTCTGTCCATTATAAAAATTGTCATTTATTTTGAGAAGTTCCTATTGCTGAGTCTTCAAGTTTACTAGTCTTCTACAATGTCTGATCTCTTAATTTCAAGTATTTCTAATATCAGATATTATAGTTCTCATCTGTTGATGTTCTGTTTGGTCTAGTTCTTCCCTCAAGGTAGCGGGTTAAGGTCACCAGAAGGTTAATGCACGTATTCATGGTGCTCAGGGTTTCATGTCCTTTGTTGCCTGATGTCCCCTCTCTAGAAAATTTTATTTGTTTTGTTGTTATCATTGTTGTTTTTAAAAGGAAAATAAATCCAGTCTCTGGAAGCAGATGACCTGGTGTCTACTGACACCACCCAACCTAGCAATCTCTCAAGTGAGCCCTCCTTTTCTACATTATCACAAACTGCTTTGTTTTGTCTACAGAGTCATGGATTTCTTTATTGCTGGATCATTTCCTATCATTGTAATGCAGTTTCATCACTTATCTTAAGTGAAACCACCCTGACAGCCCATCTTCCCCCAGCAGGATGCTTCAAAACAGTTTTCTCTGCTGGCTGCCCCCACATCTTTATCTCCTAGGTAGTTCCTTCAGGCAGACAGTTGTCTTTTCAGCCCCCAAATTGCATTTGTCAGGCTCTTTTAATGACCCTGGAATGGTCAGTTCCAGTAGTTAATTCTCACTATATACTTACCTGACATTACTGTGTCCTTTTTATAGCTGCAGATCCTTCATGTGAAACGATTTTTTTCTCTCCTCTCAGCTCTCGACTTGCTGTTCTGCTGATACTATTCTTGACTTTCGGGTTGCTTCTCTGTGTCTGTTGGCCTTCCTCTTCTTACTTCCCACTGGATGTTGGAGTGCCCTGGGTCTAGAGGCTGGTACTCTTCTCTGTTCCACTCTTGGCTTCAGTATTATCTGTATTTTGAATCCTAAATGGTGTTGTCTCCTTGATTATTGTGTTAGCCTCCCAACTGGTCCCCCTTTTCCCCCTTGTACCTTTCACAGTCAATATGTGCCATCAAACCAGAGAGGTCTTTCCAAAATGTCAGTTCTGACCACCATTTGACCCAGCTATCCCACTCCTCAGTCTATACCCAAAGGACTTAAAAACAACAAATAGTAATAGTTATGCAGCCACATCAATGTTTATATCAGTTCAATTCATAATAACTATAGAAGCAACCTAGATGCCCTTCAATAGATGAATGAATAAGAAACTGTGGTACATATACACAATGGAGTATTTATCAGCATTAAAAGAGAATAAAATCATAGCATTTGCAGGTAAATGAATGGAATTGGAAAATATTATGCTGAGTGAAGTAAGCCAATCCCCAAAAACCAAAGGCCAAATGTTCTCTCTGATAAATGGATGCTGATCCTCAATGGGGGGGGGGGGGGCATGGGAAAAATAGAGGATTTGTGATTGGGCAAAGGGCATGCAGGGTTAGGAGGGAGCATGGGGGCAGGAAGATGGTAAATAATTAAAAAATGTCAGCTCTGAATTGGTGTCTTATTAAATTCTGACATCCTTCTTGATCTGATTCATAGGTGCTCAACTTTGTGACCTCACTTACCAGGTTCTCTCACTCTGCTTCTCAGTTACCCCTGCCTCCTTACTATCTGTTGACTCTATCCCTCTAAGGTCCCTGTACCTGCCCAGTTTAGAACTCACTTTCCACTGCCTGGCATACTCCACATCCTTCCCATCAGATCAGATGTCACTTCCCATCTAGAACAGCATCATGCAGCTCTGGCCTCTTATCCTGGTTTGTTTTCCTCTCTGTGGGTTTCTATCTCACATTATGTTGGGTAGTTATTTATTTAACTACCTATTGTCTGTCTCTCCCTCTGGAATGTTGGCCTTACACAAGCAGAGGCCTTGCCTAATTTGGACTGAATTCACAGTTCCTGCAACAGATCCCAGTATGCAGGAGATACTTAGTAAGTATCTCTTAAATATGGAGGATGGGATGTGAATTTAAATGGAATGACCAGGAGAAGCCTCTGAATGAGGGAATGATAGGTTATTTTTAGTTTTCATTTTCATGTCTTGTGGTTTCCTTTATTTTGCTTTTGGTTGTTTTAACAGTTTTGTTTTCTTTTTGCTAGTGAGAGTGGATTTTGTTAAACCTCATTATATAATAGTGACCTGAACTTTCTGTCCCTGTTTGTTCTAAATGCCCCCGCTTTATTTTTTCTTTTTCATGATCTTTAATTTTGACTTTCAAATTACCAATGTCTCTTATGTTATTCTTGCACATATATGGTTGGAACATAATCACATATATGATTGACACATAAATTAACCAGGCTGATTTATATGGCAGCACATGAAAAATCTTAGTGTTTTAGCACTCCAGTTCTTTTCATCTCAACATTATTGAAACAACCTGTGTCCAGAGTGTTGCGGGTGGTGGTGGAGTGTCTTGGCTTAAATCTGGGTTCACTTTGGTAGAATGCCTGGTGTTGTCTACGACCATACACACATAAGTCACCTGTCATACTGGCTGACACCTTCTCATAAGCAACTTGTTCTGGGATTTAGAATGAACTTTTATGTCCTTTGAGTGTCTGATTTGTTTAGTATCATCTGACAAGAACATGACAGTTTCTCACTTATTGCTTTGACTATCTGGAAATTTAAAGGCAAATTTAATGCTCTAGTGTAGAAGCTATTTAATCCTTAAACTGTGATGTTTTTGATTTAGAGGGAAGAGAGGGAGACTGTTTTGTTTACACGATTTACCCTTTTCTAATAGGTAAAATAATAGAAGTGTTCTTTACTTCATGCATGGGTACAAGTGTGTAAATATGTATATTGAAAGTACTAGAACTGCCATACTGAATTATCTGCTTGGAAAATTTTAAGCTATTTTTCCTGAGTTGATCATTACTTTTATATAGGAGGAAATGAGTCTCAACCAGAAAGCCAGGAAGACCCCCGGGAAGTACTTAAAAAAACATTGGAATTCTGCTTATCTAGGTAAGACTGGTTTTTCTAGTACTGAATATCCCTGTTGGTATGTATTATTTATTATCTATAAATGTGATTTTACATAGAAGACTATGTATATACTAAAAGGTGTGTGTGAATACTCTGTGTGAATTAGATATCTAGAATAATGAGTAAATAGGCTTTTGGCATGTTAGGTAATTGATCATAATCTTCAGGTCAGTGGTCCCCATAGTTGGAGCCTCAAATTCATCTTGATAGCTATTTGAAATAAAGATTCCTTGACTCCCTACCTGCTCCTCCCTTGCCCCCATGCCACTGCATCAAAGTCTCAGGTAGTCTTAGAATCTTGAGCCTCAGTGAAGTTTGGGCAAATTTCCTATGTTGTCACTTAGACTGTGCCAGACACTGCAATAACAAATTGTTATTTACATAGCACTCATGTTTACTTTTGTGGGTTCCCCCTCCAAATAATACCTTTCATAGTGAAACATAATAGCGTCTTTTAAAGTTCAAATGCCAAAACTAGATGTAAAGGATTTGAGTATGAGATAACTGATTGGTCATGTGTAACGCTTTCTTTCAGTTTGGTTTTTCAAGTGTTCTCTCAAGCCCTGAGGAACCCATGGAGTTGTCTGATAAAGGGGCACTCAAAGATAGCGGGATTATATGAGATTGAGGGAGGGAGGGAACGTGCTGGGCTTTCCTACCACTTCCATTTTATCACAAATTAGGAGCATTGAGTATATTGCATAGTGGCATAATTTATGAACAAAAGATGGGGTAAAAGTTGAAAAACCTATGTCTCTTCTACTCACAAACCTTTATCTAGCCCTCATGAATCTAGAATCACCCACATTTGTGCAGTAGCTAGGTGAGATGAGTGATAGAAGGGTATTTCCCTCACAAGGGACATTGTAAGAAGAGTCCTATGAAACCCATTATTGTGTTTCAGTTATGAGGTGTTTTTGAGGGCCTTGCTCATTATATCACACATTGTCTGTTTCCTGCGAATTCACAGGAAACATTTAGCTTTGACCAAAATACTAGGAAGTCGCTCATCTTGACCTGAACTGCTGATTATTTGTGGCTTACCTTTTGACCTTGTGCATGAAGTTATACTGATCCTGTTTTCTTCCTTATAATTCTGGCTGCTAGGAAGCCAGAGCCGGATTTGCAGCTTCTCTAGCAAGTATCCAGATTTTATAGCATGCATTTTGGGTACTGACTTTATCTTGGCATATATATATATATATTTCCTTGTTCATTCAGCTAGATTTTCTTACCGTAAGAAGAAAAAAAGACTTCTGTGTGTATTTTTAATAAATTATTAAAGCTATTTAGAACAAAGATAAGCCATAACTACATTTTAAGAATAATTATCTACTCGTTAATTTTGATTGGATAAAGTGCAGTATATTTTACTTTTGCTCTACCTCTCCAGGTGTCTTGGAAAAAATAAACCTATGGACAGAGAAAGAGCAAATAACAGATAGGAGGCCCAGATCTAACCCCAAAGTCATACCATGCCACATTCATACATCTTGTGAAACTGATAATGCACTAGATGAAACTTCTTTTTAAAGAAATATCAATTAAAAGAGATTGTTTTCTTTCAACAGGGAGAATCTTGCTAGTGACATGTATCTCATATCGCAGATGGATAGTGATCAATATGTGCCAATTACAACGGTAGCTAACCTTGACCATATCAAAAAACTCAGTACTGATGTGGATTTAATTGTTGAAGTGCTAAGATGTAAGTAAATGACAATTTGAAATGAATAACACTTGTTTTTACACCATTTGTCTTATCGGGGACTCTTTACATCTACCAGCCACCAAATGGTACTTGTTGGGAAATCAAATACTCCTTAGCCTTTCATTCCTTTATGACTGGTCCCAATAATGGGAACACTGAATTCATAACGAAATCTCAGTCTGCTTATTTGTCATCTGCAGGAGAAAATGAATTTTTTTAAATGGAGATTATAAAGACAGCTGTTACATTCATGAAAACAAAGGACTTAAAGTAAAATACATTTTAATTAGCATTTTTGCCACAAAAAGAGTTTCTTTCAAATTTCAACTTCCTTAAGTTCCTTGTTTAAGTTTTGATGAAACATTGTAGCATTTTTCCTTAAAAGTATATTGTGAATAAAGTCCCCCCCCACCCAAATTTGGCAGCATCAAATGTGTAAACATTACATCAGTGAATTACAGGAATTTCAGGAAATGTAGATATTCAGTATTGGCCTGTTGTACCAAATTGCAGGTTGTGTTCTAGTTTGCTTTGCACACTTAAGCTTCTACAGCCTGTTTTATTTTTTAAAAGAAGAAAGACAGCCTTTATGTAGGTATAAGTGACTTGGAGTGTGCATATTCAAAATGTATACTCAATCAGTTTTGAATGAATGCATGGCTGAAATCATAAGAGAACACCACTTCCCCTATGTTCCCTGAGTTTCCGGACCCCTGGTGGTGCCTCCTGTCCAAAGGCAGATTCCTTTTCTATTAAGTGTGTGATATTTTGAGCTCCTTTTTGAATTGGGTTAATTATGGAAATTCACATTTTATACTGTAGCTACAAATACCAGGTGAATGACTTCTATAGTTTCCCTCATTAGACTCAACTTGGTGGGTGTCCTTCACAGTGTGAACTGTGTGTAACTCCTCTCCCGCCACTGCATACATATCTTTGAATGATTGGACATTGCTATGCCTGAATTAAAGCTTTGTTTCTCTCACTATTCAAATGCCTTTTCATTACTTACACTTCTGTAGAGGCAATTGTTTCCACCTTGTCCCTGTCCCTGTGTACTGAAGACACAGTCGGTGTACATATTTTTTTCTTGTGTGAGTTTGACTTTACAATAGTGTAAAAAGATGAACATCTTAACCTTTGAACTTGTAATTTGATTTTCTAGTCACAAATAAAAGTTTTGTTTTCTGTTTTTCTGTTGCTTTATAAAAAGTGAAGAAATTGGCTAACATTATTACCATTAACTGTGAGTTCTGATTGTCAATATGGTAATGTTTTATTTCCCACTTTTGCCATTTAGAATAGAAATCCAATTTTTAATCTACTTTACAAGGCCAATAACTTTCTTGTACTTGTCTGTACTCGGTTAAGTCTTTTGATTATTCTTAGGTATCCCATATTTAATTATTCCTCTTTGGCATACAATGCAAACTTTGCTGCCCCTCTGAAGATAATTTTACAGTTGTAATGTTACTTTTTATCCATTTCAGTTTAGCACTTTATTATCTATTGTTCTTTTTCATTCAGTTTTTGAACAGAAAGAAATGTACACATATAATCTATGTGATCAGAATATAGTTAGCACATTATATCCATTGTAGTTCTAAAGAGGGTGACATAAATAAGCCCTCAGAGGCTTTTTTCATCTTATATCTAAATCTTATTGCCATCCTCAAGATATTTAACAGAGTCAGATATACAGTGGACACTTTAAAATTATTTCATTTAAATTTGAGTAATGTAAAACTGTTGTTGATTATTTAGATAAACTAATTTCCAAACTATTTCTGTGTCATAATACACATAGTACATATCACAGTGTATTTGCTTCAAATGTTTTGTTTTACAAACTCATTTTGATTAAAATTGTCTATTTGAAAAAAACACCAAAATACTTGTCATCAGAAGAAACAACATTGTATTCTGTTCCTGTGTTATGTGTTAGAACTAAAAGGGGAGTTGGAACTACATGTTTTCAAGAAGAATAAAATTTTAAATCCATAATGTGATTAAAGGCATATTTCCAAATATTTACAAGATGAAATCAAGCGTATAAATATTGGGTATGTGTAAAACAGAACTCTTTTTCCATGGATTCAGTTGCACATGTTAATTGTATAAAAGCCTGAATAAGAATGAAACTTTTAATTCACTGTAAAATGTTATAGGGGCAAATGAATTAGGGAAGGGAGAGGCACTGAGGGTTTCACTAGTATTTCTTTTATTGTCGTTTTATGGAGTAGAATTTACATACCATAAATTACACATGTTTAAGTGTACGTTTGATAAGTTTTGACATTTGTATACCCATGAAATTATCATTATTGTATCTCCATGACTTACCAGAGGTTTCCTCCATCCCCTCACTAGGTGCTCTCTGGTTGTGTTCTATAGATTTGTTTGCATTTTTTTTTTAATATGTATTTTTTTAGATGTAGGTGGACACAATACCTTTACTTTGTTTTTTATGTGGTGCTAAGGTGTGAACCCAGTGCCTCACGTGTGCCGGGCGAGCATTCTACCACTGAGCCCCAGCCCCAGATTAGTTTGCATTTTAATGGAATCTATTATGTAATTTTTTTTTTTTTTTTTTTTTTTTTGAGGAGCAATGGCTGGCTTTATTTACTCGGCATAATTGTTTTGTAGTTGAGTGTATCAGTAGGTCATTGCTTTTTATTGCTGATCAGTATTCCATTGAACCGGAATTGACAATTGGTTTATTCACCCCTCATTGTAAGATATTTAGGTTATTGCCACATTTTGACTAGTATAAGTACAGTTGCTCTGAATATTTGTGTAAAACTGTATGAACATGTGCTTCCCTTACTCTTGGGTCAGTATCTGGGAGTAAAATGTCTTCATTGTGTGGTAGGGTTATAATTAACTTTATGAACCCACCTACTTGTTTTCCAAGGTGGTTGGACCATTTTATAGTTGGATATCGCCAGAAGAGATAGAAGCCGCACTTGCTACATATCCTAACCAACACTTGGAATACGGTCATTTTAATTTTAGATGTTTAGTGGTATCTCACTGTGATATTAATTTCTATTTCTTTACTGTTTTTTTCCATTACTATTTAGTGGGCTTTTTGTTATTGTTTTTGTTGTTTCGTTTTTGTTTTTTGTGGTACTGGGGATTGAACCGAGGCCCTTGTGTATGCAAGGCAAGCACTCTACCAGCTCTATCCCCAGCCCAGTATTTTTTTTTTAAAATATATTTTATTTTTCAGAACAGTTTTACTGTCACAGCCAAAGAAGGTACAGTATAAATAATAAACAACATCCCCCACCAAAGTGATAGCATTTGTTACAGCTAATGAACTTATATTACCATATCATTACCATCCAGAGTCAGTAATTTACATTAGGGTTCATTCTTGATGATACATTTTATGGTTTAGACAAATACATAATAACAGTTATTCACCATTATAGTATCATACAGATACTATTATAAATCACTGCTTTAAAAATCCTCTATGCTTTGCCTATTCATTTTCTTCCTCCTGAACCCGTGTCAATCATTAATCTTTTTACTATCTCCATAATTTTACCCTTTTCAGAATGTTTTAGGGTTGAAATCATGGAGTATAGTGTTTTATATACTGTATGATGGGCTTCTTTCACTTGATAATATACAAATTTCCTCCAGGGATTGATAGCTCATTTCTTTTAAGTGCTGAATAATATTTTATTGTCTGAGTGTACCACAGTTTATCCATTCATCTACGAAAGTACATCTTGGTTGCTTCCAGGTTTTAACATTTATGAATAAAGCTTCTGCTTGTGTACAGGTATTTGTGTAGATTCATGTGGTTAGAATATTTCGTTTTATAAGAACCCACCCATATTACTTTTTCTTGAGAATATATTCTCTCATGATTATTAGCCATCTGTCTGGTGAAGTGTCTTTTCAGGAGTTTTGCCCATTTTAATGGTATTGTTCCTTTTTAATTTTTATTTATTTAGTTAGTTAAGTTAGTTGTAGTTGGTCACAATACCTTCACTTTATTTATTTTTTACATGGTGCTGAGGATTGAACCCAGCACCTCATGCATGCTAGGCGAGCGCTCTCTACTGAGCCACAACCTCAGCCCCCCTTTTTATTTTTAAGCTTTGAGTTCTTTATTTTAACAGTCCTTTATCTGATGTGGTTTTTGCAAATATTTGCTCCCAGTCTGTCACTTGGCTTCTTATTTTCTTGACATATTTCACAGAGGAAGTGTTCTAAATTTTATTACAGTTCTGCTTATTGGGTTGTTCTTTTTTGGATAATGTCTGGTGGTGTGTCAAAAAGGTCATTGCCAACCCCCAGTTTATCTAGATCTCACCTATGTTTTCTTCTAGGACTTAACATTTTACATTTAGGTCTGTGATCCATTTTGAGCTAATTTTTGTGACCAGATTAAGGTCTGTTTTTACATGAAAACAATTTTTTTTTTGCATATGGATGTTTAAATGTGGATTATATTTATTCTTTCAGTCTGTCACTTTTTTGTTCTTGTCTTTTGAAGATACATATGTGTCTGTGTTTTGTTTTGTTTTTTAAGTTTATACCATCCTTTCGGTGTTATACTTATGATATCTTTGCCTAGTCCCAGGTTACAAAAGTTTTCTCCTATAAGCTTTATAGTTTTAGGTTTAAGATTTGGATTTGTGTGTATATGTGTGTTTAAGTTAGGATTTGTACATTGTGTGAAGCATTGATCTAATGTGCAACTGTTGCAGCACCATTTGTTGAAATAACTTCTTTTCCTACTACATCACCTTGTGGCTTTTGAATTTTAGAATCATCATTGTAATTTTTCAGAAAGGCTTGATGGGTTTTTACTGGAATTACAATTGATTGTTAAAATTTGCTTGAGGAGAATTGATGTATTACCAATATTAACTTTTCCACTGTATGAATACCTTTATTTAGGTCTTTTAAATTGTTCCCAGCAATGATTTACAGTTTTTAATATATACGTCATTAATCTTTTATCAAATTTATAATTACTTCACATTTTTTATGATATTTTTAGTTTCTAGTTTGAAAGTACATAGAACTACAATTCACTTGTATATTAATTTTGTACACTAAATTCAATTAAGTTTTTATGAAAATTGTATTAGATTTTCTATATAGGTAAACTTGTCTGTGAATGCCTCTTTATGTCCATTCTGGGTGCTGTTCGTTTCTGTTTCTTGCATTATTGCATTGGCTAGAAGATCTAGTACAGTATTGAATAGAAGTAGGGAGAAAAATATTCTTGCTTTGCTCCTGTTTATGGTGTGTGTGGGAGTCATTTCAGGCTTCTCGCTTTAAGTGTAATGCTATTTCTAGTTTCCTCACAAGTGGCATTTATCTGATTGAGGAAGTTTCCTCTGTTTCTAGATGGCTGAAATTTTTTTCTCCTAAATGAATGCTGGATTTTGTTAATTACTTTCCCTACATCTCTGTGATGGTTGTATTTTTTTTTAACTCATGAATGTGGTGATTTAGATTGCTTGATTTTTTTTTTTAATTGGTAAGCAAAAGTTACCTTACTGAGATAACCCCACTTTTATGATTCATTACATTTTTATATATTGCTGGATTCAATTTGCCAAAATTTGGTTAAGAGTTCTTGTGGTGTTCATGAGGAATACTGGCCTGAAATAGTTTTTTCGAACTGTCTGTTTAGTTTGGGTGTCAGAATTATTGGTGATTTGTGTCTTGATGGTGGTAGATATCTCAGTCTAGATTGTGACCATAATGTGTTGTAATTGGAATTGATAAAAAATAATTTCATAGAAATGACACCAAAACACAAACTTAACCAAAAGGGGTGCACATAAAAACTGGTGAAATCTGAATTAAGCCTGCTCCTGGGAGTATTGCACCAACATTGGCATCTGTTATGGTTTGGATATGAGGCGTCCCCCGGAAGCTCCTGTTGATGCAGGAATATTCAGAGGTGAAATATTCAGTTTGTAATAGAGCTGTAACCTAATCAGTTTGAACAGACTATAGGCAGGTGAGTTATAACTGGAGGAAGTGGGACACACATACACATTTCTCTTTGCTCATGAGCTGAGCATTTTTCCTTTGATGGGCCTTCCTCGCCCCCCACCCCCATTTGCTTCCTCACCTTTGGAAGCAAATAGAGCAGTGGAAGTGGAGTTGGCCTTCTGTGGACTGAACTCTCTGCAACCATGAGCCTCAAATAAACTTTTCCTCCAAGTTGCTCTTGTCAATATTTTGGTCACAGCATAGAAGGGAAGAAAAAAAAAAGCTTATACCATTTTTGCTGAGACACTATTAGAGTTATTGACAGATGTTATCATTAGGGAGAATTGAGTGAAGGTAGGTACGCGAGAGCTTTCTGTAAGACTTAGAATATTGCAAAATAAAAAATTACAATAAGACAATATTTTAGGGACTTATAGAAAGGAGGAAACCATTAATCCCGTGTTTTAATCTACTAATATTGTAGCTGCTGTTCTTTGTTTCATAGTGTTACATACATTAATCCACTTTTAGGACTTCAGATTTCCATGTTTCTTCATTTTGAAAAATTTAAATTCAAGGTTCGTTTAAAACTTTTTGATAGCTTGTATTAAACTAACAAAACTGGGCTGGGGTCGTGGCTATAGCACTTGCCTAGCACATGGAGGCACTGGTTCCATCCTCAGCACCACATAAAAATAAATAAATAAAGTAAAGGTATCGTGTCCAATTACAACTAAAAAATAAATATAAAAAATAAATAAACTAATTAAAACTTGTGGTTTTCCATTGTATCCAGGTTTCTTCAATGTGTTTAGTAATATGGTGTGATATTTTCCATTGAAGTGTCATGTTTTAATATTTATGGGTTTTTCCTCCCATTCCTTTACAGCTTTACCTTTAGTTCAAGTGGATGAGAAGGGAGAAAAAGTAAGGCCAAATCAAAATCGTTGCATAGTAATCCTGCGTGAAATCTCTGAATCTACCCCTGTGGAAGTAAGTGACTATTCCTCTCATGGGTACTTGGACATTTTCCTGAGGGTTTTTGGTGGTTTTGATTATTTTTATGACTGTGTTTTTAGGACGGCTTATATTTAAGAATAGAAACCTAACAGTTAACACTTTTCCTAGGATTTATATACTCTGATAGTTATGATGTGCATTCCTCGTAGAAGGAAACAATCCTCAATTCTTTTAATCTCAGAGCTCCTTTACACACTTTACACTAAAAATATAGGGTTTGTATATTTCAATATTTGTAAATTAAAATGAGTTTAAATATTTATCTAATAAGAAATAATGATAAACCCCAAATTAAGATACAGGGCACTTTTATGATAAATAATTATTTTAAATAAATATTTTATGAAGAGGGAGTTGTGAAGAGATCCCTGAGCACCATTGATGTTGCTGCTGAATCCAGGCTACTATGCCCACTATTTCATTTGCCAGTGAATTTCCACCATCAGTGCAGATGTCTTCAGAGTAAAAAGACAAAGTCATCTTTGTTCATGAAAATGGAATGTGAAGATCATCATTAGAGAAGCAGTGGCTTAGGGCAGTAATTTTAAGGAATAAATCATAATATTTGATAGTTTTAAAATATTGAAATTGACTGATATGCATTGCTATAAAATCTGTTACTTCTCCAAATGGTTAACTAAGCTGCACTGGTGCTGGGGATGGAGCTCAGTAATAGACTGCTTTCCTAGCATGCATGAGGCCCTGGGTTTGATTCCCTGGCACAGTAGAAAGTAAAATAAGTTGCACTTTGTAGTAAATACTGGGGGTTATGCCTGGAGATAGTGAAGATAAGTATTGATGGAAGATGCTAGGAATTTAGCTCATCAGATCAGTTCTTAACCACCTCAGAGAACAGCATCTACTTGCTCAGGGGGTGCTTAATCCAGTTAGCCTGGTTTTCATTTCTCTTAAGCCTTATGTGATATAAGCCTTTCATGCTACATGTCTTTTTAAACACTGTCTCCTCTGCTAAGGAAATAGCACACTTTCTAACTGTGCTTCCATGGTTCAGGTTTTAAGTCCTAGTTTATTTGAAAGTTTGTTAAGAACACATGTAAAAAATGTAACAAAGATAAGGATTCCAACAAGGTTGTAGGTGTGAGGGTAAGAAATCATATTACTCTTTAAAAAGGTTTTGTTCTAGAGGAGGTTTACTTTCTGTTTCACCAAGATACTTTAACTAATTGTATGTTGTAATACTTGGAGAAAAATAATTATATTTTTATTCAAGTTTTGAATATGAAGGACTAGGATATTATTATTATCATCATCATCATCTAGATATCTTTGTTATTTAAAACATGGATCCTGTTCTTCAAAGCTTGAAATGCTTATAAAAATTATAACTGAGTAGAATTTTCTACAGTTAGCTGTAGACATTGATCTTGGTATCATTTGTATTCAAAACTGTACTCACTTAAATAAGTCTGTTGTCAAAGTTTGAGCAAAATTAAGAGAGAAGGCTTGAAAGAAACCCTGTGGTAATTATAAAGTTGAGAAATAAAGAAGGAAAGTAAGTACTCCAAAACAATTTGAATAGGAAATAAGTTTCCAAGGACTGTATGATGCAGAGTCCATCTCTTGATGCTTAGAAGTATAGGGTGAGAGTTTCTAGAAAGTTCCTTAAATGTGACCAGATGCTTCTCAATGGTTAGAACATTTGAAATCTTGATCCAGTGTTTCATTTATATATATATATATATATATATATAGTGTGTGTGTGTGTATGACAATGGAATGCATTACAATTTATATTACAATATAGAGCACAATTTTTCATACTTGTATACAGAGTATATTCAGACCATTTCATGTCTTCATACATGTACTTTGGATAATGATGTCCATCACATTCCACCATCATTTCTAACCCCATGCTCCCTCCCTCCCCTTCCCACCCCTCTGTTTATCGAATTTTTATAAAATAGTTTAGAGAGAAACCTCACAGAGGCAGAAGAATTAACCACTCCAGTACAGTATTGACAGCCTAGTGGTACTAAAGGACTATTGGTTGAGTTTAGAAGTAGTAATACTAACTAATGTTAGTCAAGTATGACTTCCGCATTAATGTATTAGTTTTCTCTTTTAGCCAAAAATTATTTATCAGATGTTACATATCAAAATAGGTGTACAATTCCAGGAAACAATTTTTATAGTCATTTAATTAATTTCTTTACTTTGTGAAGAGTTTACTGGATAATAATTTTTTAATGAAATGACCTTATTTTCCCTTTTTGTTTTTCTTTGGAGTCTACTTTGTGTGGTATGAGTGTAGCCACTGTAGTTTTCATTTATTATTATTATGGTATGTCATCTCCATTCTTTTTATTTTAATCCATTTGTGTCTTTTACATTTAAAATGAGTTTCTGGTAAGCATTGCATAGTGGAGTCTTGCTTTTCTTACCCAATCTGAAAATTTTTGCCTTTTAATTATGAGTGTAGCTTATTTATATTTAAGTGATTAATGTTGTTGCTGGGTTTAAATTTGTCATTTCACTATTTCCTTTTTGCTTCTGCTGTTCTTTGTTTTCTTTCTTTCACCTTCCAACCCTTTTTTGGCTTACTAGATATACGTGTTGTTGTTAGTTGTAGTTGGACACAATACCTTTTTTATTTATTTATATGTGGTGCTGAGGATCAAAGCCAGTGCCTCCCATGTGCTAGGCAAGTGCTCTACTGCTGAGCCACAACCCCAGTCGGATATATGTGTTTTTTCAGTGCTTGCTTTGTGGTTTATCAGCATTAAGCTTCCTAGAGTGTACCCTTAAATTAATGTAATACCATTTCTCTTTAGAACAATATTCTTCTAGTTTTGCACCTTCAGCCCTGTGCTCTTGTCTTGTACTTTAATTCTGTGTGGCCATAAGCCCCACAATACATTGTTTGCTTTGAACAATTTAATTTTCTTTTAAGGAAATTAAAAATAATAAAAATGTGTTTTTTATTTATCTAATATTTGCCATTTCTAGTGCTTCTCATCCTTTGTCTGGGTCTAGACTTCCTGTCTAATATCACTTTCTTTTTGCCTGAATAGTCCTTTAAAATTTCTTGTGTTAACAGGTCTGCTAGTGATTTTCCCCCGCTAGCTTTAATATATTTGAGAAAAGATTTTATTTTAGGCCCATTTGCTGGGTATAGATTTCTAGATTGACCAGGGAAAGTTTTCTCCCTTTCTGTTGTCATTCTGTTCTCTTCGGGTATGCACTGTTTATGACAGTGAATCTGCCTTTTTTAAAAATCTTCATTCCTCTGTGTGTGATAAATCATCTTTCTCTGTGTGATTTGAAGATTTTATCACTGATTTTAAACAATTTGATAGCAGGGTACCTTGGAAAAGCTTTCAGGTTTCTTATTGAGGCATTATTTTTCATGTTCTCTCTTCTCCTTTTTTTTTCTTTAGAAAGTATCTAAGTAGCTGTTAATCCTCTTTATTGTACTTTTCATTTCAGACATTGTATTTTTCATCTCTAATTCGGGTCTTTTAAAAATTCCTCTATCTCCATTTAGCATTCTCAGCCCAGGTTTTGGAGCATATAAAATATATAATCAGTATTTTATTGCTTTTGTCTACTAATTCTGTCATGTGTCACTTCCAGATTTAATTTGATCTGTTTGATTTTAGGCCATATTTTTCTATTTCTTTACATACTTAGTAGCTTTTGAATGAATGCCAAGCGTCTGATGTTTACTTTACTAGGTACGAATATTTTTGTATTCTGATAAATGTTGTTGATTTTGGTTCTGAGATGCAGTTAAATTACTTGATGATGGCATGCTCCTGTTGTCCCAACTACTCGGGATCCTAGGCAGAATTGCTTGAGTGATCTGCCAACCTGGGCAAAACAGCAAAACCCCATCTCCATTACTTTGAACCAGTTTGATCCTTTAGGAATATTAGTAAGATGGAATCAGAGCAGTCTTTTCTCTGGGGTTCATCTTTCCCCACTGCTGAGGCAGTGCTTTTCTGAGTACTGATTTTGGGACAGTGAATTTGGGACAGTTTTCCACTCTGACTGGTGAGAAGGCAAATTATTCCCTGCCCATGAGCTGAGTCGGGGGTTATTATTCCTTCTGATCATCACAGGTGGTATTTTAAGCTCAAGCTGAGGACCTGGGGAGAGTCCTCCATGGAGCTCTGGAATTTAGGCATGAGCTCAACATTCTCAGGGCTCACCTTGTTCATGTCTCCTCTCTCAAGGACTCCTTTCCTAGAATGCCTGATGGCCAATGTTGGAAAACCCTATTTCACTTGCAATTGTTTGTATTGTGTCATATCTTGGCCAGCAGCAAAAATTGAGCTAATATTTTTTATATTTTAAATTATCTTTGTTCAAAATAATGTACTTATTAGCCTGGTGGTTAAAATGGTATCTTATCTTTCAGATTATTTAGCATAATGATATCTTGGAAGCAGGAAAACCATCAATAAGTTGTATAACTATATTCCTGTGTCATTGTGGTCCTAATTCTGGAAGCTGCACTGAACACATTATCCTTTTTTGAAAAGAGATTTACCAGGCATCATCATGTTGAACTGTGCTTAAGAGAATGCTTTTTTTAGTGAGGACAAAAAGTGGCATAACTGAGAATTAATATCTAACCTCTCTTCCTGTAGGAAGTAGAAGCACTATTTAAAGGAGATAACTTACCGAAATTTATAAACTGTGAATTTGCCTATAATGATAATTGGTTTATTACATTTGAAACAGAAGCTGATGCACAGCAGGTAAGTTCTCTCCTTGATCTCCCTGTGAAGTACATAGTTTACCAGTAATTTAATATCAGTACGTAGAGTAAATTTGGGCATTGAGGTTATTATATCATAGTGTTAAGTTTGGATATAAAGTGCAGACAAAATCGAGTTGTATAAACCTAAATTGGATGTTCTGTGAATAGTTTATATAGCAATATAGAAAGCATGTGACATTACAGTCTAACAATATTGTAAGATCAGCAGCTTAGGAAAATCAGTTGAAGGAGTGTTAGTACCTTGAAGGACACATGCCGAGTTAAGGGACTTATATTTCCTTGCTCTTAAAGGAGACTCTTGTTTGAGGGAAACAAATTAATGAGTGTTCAGTAAGAAATATTGCAACCTCTACTGGAAGTCCAAAAGAGAAAATTCAGAAAGCTAAAGATAGGTTTTAACTGGAGAGAAGGAGAGAAAGGGGAATGGGAGATTGGAAACGCTATGCTTACAGAACATAGCGCAGTGCTGCTGACCTGCTTGGAGAACATGCTGGATGAGCTTGAATGGGAATATGTGGATCCTTTGGACTTTATGTAAGGGGCTTAATATAGATCTAATTTGGAGAAGGGATAGCTACACATAAATAATGACTTTCTAATATTTTAGTTTTCATCTTTTTTAATGTTTTTTAGTTATAGGTGGACACGATGTCTGTATTTTACTTTATATGGTGCTGAGGATCAAACCCAGTGCCTCACATATGCTAGGCGAGCGCTCTACCTCTGAGCCACAATCCTAACCCTAGTTTTCATCTCTTCTCCCTCTGTTTAGAATTTCATTTCCTGAATTTCATGTTTCCGATTTCAAGTTGGGATTAATATTAGGAACTTTGTATTCAGTATTCCTCATTTCCTCCCAGGTCTTTGGTAGACTTTAATGGTATCTATTAATTCTTATAAAATTAGTATATATCTTGTTTATGAGAATTTTTGTGTAGCGGTTCCATAATTGCTGAGGTTATTTTAAAGGATTTGTGACCCAAAGAGGATAAAGAATTACTATTATTGCTCCTGTTTATTACCATAGAATCCCTTTTTTAAGCTATTGAATTAACTATTAGTTCATGTTATTTATAAGGCTAACTGGATGATTTTGCCCTTAGGCCTACAAATACCTGCGAGAAGAAGTAAAAACTTTTCAAGGAAAGCCAATTAAGGTAAGCAAGACCAGTTGATTACATTTTCTTTTGTTTTCTAATCATTGTTCTTAAGCATTGTAATAGAAACTTAAATATTTTCAAACAGGCACGGATAAAAGCAAAGGCAATAGCTATAAACACGTTTTTGCCAAAGAATGGATTTAGACCTCTGGACATGAACCTTTATACACAGCAGCGTTATACAACATCATTTTATTTACCTCCAGTATACAGTCCCCAGCAGCAATTTCCTCTGTACAGCCTGATTACCCCCCAGACATGGTCAACAACACATAGCTATCTTGATCCACCCTTGGTAAGTCTTTTTTTTTTTTTTTTTTTTAATTAAACAGACTTCTATATTGTATATAGACACTCCACTGGGTACTTTGAAAGTTTAAATGCCTTATCTAATACAGAAACCAGATATATATGCAATTTGCTGTAATAAAGCAGATCTTCAGGCTATGCTGTGAATTTTAAATTCAATTGAGTGATATAGACAGAGCTATCTGCACAAAAACTTTGAAACACTGTGACTGTGATTCTTGCCCAGTCTGCATTTCTTCTCCTGTAAAATGTAGAATACAGTGAAAACTCTGAGCATATAGAGAAAATATAACTGATGTCATCCCTCTGAGCATATAGGGAAATGGCAAGTGGGGAGCTGTTCAGGAGATAGGTATTTAAGTGAGTTTCTAGTAGTCTGAAACAAGTGAAATACATGCTTTCTTGCAGAGCTTTATTTTACTTCTCCCACCAGCCTCAGAGTTGGTTGGCATGGTTAATTTTTACAGATACTGGCTTGTGGTAAGGTCTGTGGTTAGAATTCATAAATTTGTAATGGATCTAGTCATTTTTCTGCCATTATGGTTTTGCTAGAGTTGGCTAGAAAGATCAGCTGTTCCTACTTGGAAATTAGCTTGAATTTAATTGCATGGGATGCAGGAGAATCAGCAATCTGTGATAAATGTCCTTGAAGTTGAGGTCTGGGTTAGAAAAAGAAGATAAGTTCCTGTATTGGAGGTTTGCATGGGGTAGGGATGCAGGTTTAGTTGGAATGAGAGAGGTAGAGCGGCAAAGTGCATAGAAGGTTATAGTCAGAAAGCAAAAGTTGAGTTAGTAACTTTGAAAAGAGTTTGTATCCAGGATATGGCTGTGGACCAGGTCAGGGAGAGACTGGGTAGTACTCAGGGTCAGATGGCTGGGAGCCACTTACTGGCAGAAAAACTGGGTACATGTGAAAGAGAGGGATCTTGAGAGAAGTGTTGTTTCAACTTTAATTGCTGATACAATTAAAGATAAATGCCTATGGGAAAAAACCTCAGTCTTGAAAAGTCAGATGTACCAAGGAGGTGATAATTGCAAAAAAAAGGTCACATATAAAATACCCAATTAAGAACTTCATGGGATATTATGTTGTCACCTAAATTGAGCCTCTCTGTTAGATATGAGTTTTGAAAAGGGGTCAAAGAGAAGGAAGCTTCAAGAACAAAAAGCATGCACAAAAGCATGCAAATGGTTATGGACCAGATTGTTTCTGAGCAAAAGCATAGACTGGGCTCAGGAACCTGGGAAGCAAGGCTGGTAAGTTATCATGCCAAACTATAGTGTTCTTACATAGTGTCCTGAGGCATGTGGACTTTGACCTTCTGGGAGGTCATCTCTGGTTCTAAGCAAGGGAAATTAAATCATACTCCATTTAGAAAATAGCTTTTACAACCATGTAAAGGATATACAAGGACAGTTGATTTATGAGAAGAGGGTCTCAAAGGGGTCGGCCTGTTAGCACCCCAAATTCTAGAACTTCTGCAATAAAAAATATTTATGCAAGTGGCTAAAATCCAAAGTTACTTCTTTTTTGAATGAATTCTAATGGAAAGAAGGTACACTAGTTTTTAAAATATGGCTGCATCTATAAAAACATATGGGAAGCTATATAGTTGTTCCCCCCCACCCCCAAAAAATATATCAAAAAAGAACCTTAGAGGCTAACTACATTGCTTAGACTGTCCCTATTGAATAAGTTCTCCCCAATGTGGCCAACACCATGCTTGTCAGACTCAGTTCTTCCTGTAGTCACTTGCTTCTCCCTTTCTTTAGTTATATTCATCTGTACCTGGACTGGACCCTCTTGGAAATCCTAGGTCATTTATGGTCTTGACTGGTTTTCCATTCAGGTTGCTTTTTTTAAGATGGTCATGTGGATTAGGCACAGTATGTGAGCTCAGTCCTTTTACCAGTACTCTTTTATTTGCTCTGAAACATTGTGTCACTGGAGCAAAAGAAAAGAGATGGTTGCCTGTTTATTCTCAGCAGGTTATGAAACGAAATTATTTTATTAAATTAAAACTATTAAATTATTTTGTTCATCTGTTTTATTTTTAGGCTCCTAAAATTATTCAAAATACCAGAGTTCCATGTGTAAAATTGCATATGTGAAATAATTAGTCTTTATCGGAATCCCTGTGATTTAAATCTCCAAAATCTACCTATTCTGGAATGATATGGGTTTTTTGTTTTGTTTTTGGGTGGTGGGTATGAGGGATTGAACTTAGGGGTACTTGACCACTGAGCCACATCCCCAGTCCTATTTTGTATTTTATTTAGAGATAGGGTCTCACTGAGTTGCTTAGTGCCTCACTTTTGCTGAGGCTGGCTGTTTTAGTCAGCTTTTTCAATGCTGTGACTAAAGCAACTATGAGGAGGAAAAGTTTCTATGAGGGCTCATAGTACTCCTGGGGCTAGAGATGAGGCTGAATATCATGGCAGGAGAGTAGCAGAGGGAAGCAACTCACATCAGGAAGCAGAGAGAGACTCCAGATACAAAATATATACCCAATAGCCCCGCCCCCAATTAACCACTTCCTCCAGTCACACCCCATCTGTCTCTAGTCACCACTCAGTTAATCCCATCAGGGATTAATTCACTGGTGGTTAAGACTCACAGTCCAATCATTTTTTTTCTCTGAAACTTCCTGCATTGTCTCACAGTGAGCTTTGTGGGGGATACCTCGTACCAAAGCATAAGACTGGCTTTGAACTCATAATCCTCCTGTTTCAGCCTCCTGAGCCACTGGGATTACAGCTGTGTGCCACCAGGCCCAGCTGGAATGATATGTTTTTAAATAGTCTGATTCTTATTGATTGAAGAATTTTTCAAGTAGTGATTCTACTGTATAAGTTTTAAGTATTTCTCTTGTTGCCTTTTTTTCTTAAATCGGTAAGTGATAAACTATCTGTAATACCCTTTTTCTCTTACAACTTCAGTTAGCTCTAGAGAAAATCATTTGTTCTTTTTCTTTTCTGTTTCCCTTTATCAAACATGGAAGAAGCTATACATATTACAGTCAATTCAGTGAAAATGTTTAAGAGTGGGAGCCAGGTGCAATGGCGTATACTTGTAATCCTAGCAATTTGGGAGGTTGAGACAAGAGGATTGTGAGTTCAAGGCCAGCCTCAGTAATTTAGTGAGGCTTCAAACAACTTACACCCTGTCTCAGATTTTTAAAATAAATAAATTAAAAGGGCTGAGGACATTTGCAGTTGGCTAATAAGCAACCCTTGCCACCTAAAAAGAAAAAAGAAAATAAAAAAATTAAGGGAGGGGACTGGCAAGCTCCAAACAGCTAATGCCTTCGAAGGAATGTCATTCATACAGACCATTTGAGGTCATGGGTCCAGAAGCCAGAAAGTTAGTGATCTCTCTTTATCCTTTTTTTTTTTTTTTTTTTTAAAGAACTATTTCAACAGTAAGTTTTGTGTATTCAAATCAGATATTTGAATAATTGGGTTATGTTAAAAAATCTGCTTAATATTTTTAACCTTTTAAGATTATATTTGATTTTATCTTTAAAGGGCTCTATGAATAGACCCTTTATAATTGTCTTCTGAGTTTTACGTCAATATGTTAATATGTCAGGTGTTACCTTAAAATTGCACTCTCTGCTTGCCTAGCACACGTGAGACCCTGGGTTCCATCCTCAGCATCACGTAAAAATGAAGTGAAGATATTGTGTTCTCCTACAACAAACAAACAAATAAATAGATAATAGATAATTGCACTCTAAGGGCTGTGATAATGAAGTAAGCAAAATTAGAGTAAGTATATGAATGCTCCTAAGATTGAGAAATTTGATTATAAGATTTTGGGGAGGAAAGAAATGTTGACTTCTTGCTAGGAATGGAGGTAGTATTATTATTAACCCTTAGGTCAAGCATTTGGATGTTTTCAGATAATATCTGTGTCTAAGACCCCAAGTGATCTTGAGTAAGGTTCTGTCCTCACCTAGTGTCAGTTTTACATGTGTGAATTGTGTTCCTCATTGAATTCTCATAAACATAAACTGAGATGATGCAGAAAAAGTTCTTAGCACCAGTCTAATTGTTGTGAGTGCTCAATAAATATTAGCTTTGGTAATAGTCTTGCAAGATGTTTTTCTTAGTCCACAATTATTTTTAAGTATAATATGGAACTTACTTACTATCTCTGACAACAGGAAGCAGTGACTTCTGTTGCCCCAAGATATGATGCTATAGACCAAATTGAAGTTTATTTCATGGCATGTTTACTTTTTTTGTTTGTTAATTAATTTAGGTAACTCCATTTCCAAATACTGGATTTATAAATGGGTTTACGTCTCCAACCTTCAAACCTGCAGCATCTCCTCTGACTTCACTTAGACAGTATCCTCCTAGAAGCAGGCAAGTTCCAAGCATGATTCAGACGCTTATGAGCTTCATGTTAACTGTTTTTTGTTTTGTTTTTCAGTAAGAAAGGTATATTTACCTTATATGTTAGGTATATTTGACCACTAGAAATGCTCATCAGAAAAAAAACTAATGAAAGTATTCAGCTACAGTCTACAAAGATTAAACACCAAAATTGGTTGCCTACATAAAGGACTAGATGGTCTTCAGAGAAGGCCTTTGAGATAACTTGTGCCATGTGTGTCTGCTTTTTAACTTTGTCCTGGACTTAGAGCAGAGCAGGGCCTTGGCACATGATTACATCATTGTGTGTGTGTGTGTGTGTGTGTGTGTGTGTGTGTATTGTGCATTAACTGTTCCAAATAACATTTTTTGTATTTGTTAAGTAGAGAACAGATTTTAGCTTAGCTGTTTGGCTTTAAATTCTTGTTAAATAATGCCTTGTTTTATAGCTCAGCATATATAAACATTCCATTTACAGGAATCCTAGTAAATCTCATCTGCGCCATGCAATTCCTAGTGCAGAGAGAGGACCTGGACTACTGGAAAGTCCATCAATATTTAACTTCACCGCAGATCGGTTAATTAATGGTGTTCGGAGCCCACAGACAAGGCAAACAGGGCAAACTAGAACGCGAATACAAAATCCTTCAGCTTATGCCAAGAGAGAGATTGGAACTGGGCGTGTGGAGCCAAGTAGTCTTGAATCCTCTCCTGGTTTAGGGAGAGGAAGGTAAGTTGTTATATATGATGCTGAATAGATACTGTGTGTCAGCCAGGCTTGGTGGCATACACTGGGACTGCCTGTCCAGCTACTTCAGAGGCTGATGGAGGAGGATCACAAGTTCAAGGTCAGCCTTGACAATGTAGCAAGACACTGTCTTAAAGTAAAAAAGTAAAAAAAAAAAAAAAAAAAAAAAATTTAAGAGGACTGGTGATGTAGAGCACACCTGGGTTTTGTCCTTTGTATTATATCTTAAAATATTAATATTTTAAAATTTCTTAAATTTAGATGTTTTATAATTATTTTCTATATCTCAGAAAATCAAATTGAAAACTATAAATATTAAAGGTTTGTATACTTGCTGTGGTAATTGTTAACTTTTAGAGCAGAGGATTTAAATGATTTATGTGTGTGTATATATGTAGTATGAAATTTTATTCCATGAGAACTGCAGATGGAATTGAACTCTTCTAGGTTGCAGCACTTGTAGGGAGTCTAGAGCTCTGCAGTTCTCAGACTCCATCTGTATGCCTGCAATCTCACTGTGGTTGTTGTCTCTGTCCCATGGGCTTCTTGCTTGTTTCCTTTCCACCTAGCAGTGGCTTAGAGTAGAGACATACCAGAGTTTGATATCTAAGCAAACCAGCATTTGAATTCCATTCCTATTAAATTTATCTATCAACAGAAGCTGTCATGGTGAAGTAATGTCTGTCTATCATACATTTTCATACTGGGACAAGTAGTCTCATGCCCTTGGTGCCTCAGTGTCTCTTCATTACCTGGGACTCTTACCATGCATCATGAATGAAACAGCTTCCTTCTCCCTGTTTGCATGATATAGCTTGATCTTTCTTCTTGCTTGTTGTCTTGCCTTCTGTCTTTTTTTTTGTATATCTGCCCACCCAAAGTCACTTGGTGCGTGCGGCTCTCTCTCTCTCTCTCTCTCTCTCTCTCTCTCTCTCTCTCTCTCTCTCTCTCTCGTTCTTTTTACATATGCATGACAGTAGGATGTATAAACTTACCTCTATGGAGAGGTGAGGTTAGAGAAGGTGAAGGTGGATCCTGGAGTTTCCCTCATATAGTATTAACTAGGTCAATTCATCTCTAATTTGATAGGGACAGTCATGATTCTTTTCTGATGAATGATGAGCAAGCAGTTCATCCTTCCTGAGCCTTTTTTTCTTTTTTAAAAATAATTTTTAGTTGTAGATGAACATAATACCTTTATTTTATTTATTTATTTATTTATTTATATGTGGTGCTGAGGATCGAACCCAGGGCCTCACAAGTGCAAGGCAAGTGCTCTACCACTGAGCTGCAACCCCAACCTTGAGCCTTTTTTTTTTAAACTTACCTTGAAAAGTTTTAAGAGAAGATATTTCTGTGGTCTCCCTATACAAAGTTTATAGTACAATGACTGACATACAGAAGCTCTAAAAGTGTTGGTTCGTATTTCTTCCTGGTACAGTAAAGGCACAGCTCCAAGATATTGCAGGTTTGGTTACATGCTACTGCAATAAAGCAAAAATTGTAATGAAGTGAGTCACAAACATTTTATTGGTTTTCTAGTACATATAAAAGTTATATTTACACCATGCTCTAGTAGTATAGTAAGAGTGCAGTAGCATCTGTTTTAAAAAAATAATGTATATGCCTTAATTTAAAAACATTGTTTTGGGGGCTGGGGTTGTGGGTCAGCAGTAGAGCATTTGCCTAGCAAATGCGAGGCCCTGGGTTCGATCCACCACATAAAAATAAATAAAATATGTGTCCAGCTACAACTGAAAAAAAAATTAAACAAACCCTGTTTTGCTTAAAAATGCTAATAATCATCTGAGCCTTAAAATTCTGATCGTTTTGCTGGTGGAGGATCTTGCCTCCATGTTGATGACTGCTAAGTGATTAGGGTTGCTAAAAGCTGCGGTGGCTCTTGCAGTTTTTATTTTTATTTTTAATATTTTTAGTTGTAGATGGACATAATGACTTTATTCTATTTTTTTTTTTTTTAATGTGGTACTGAGGACCAAACCCAGTGCCTCACACGTGCTAGGCAAGTACTCTACCACTGAGCCATAACCCTAGCCCATGTTGCAGTTTCTTAAACTAAGAAAACTAAATCTCTTGCCATGTTAATTGACCTTTATTTATATATATATATGGCACATATATATGTATAAATAAATAAAGTAAATAATATATAGTATATATAAGTAAATAGTGTGTATGTGTGTGTATAAAGTTGTAGATGAGCACAGTACCTTCATTTATTTTTATGTGATGCTGAGGGTTGAACCCAGTGCCTCACCTGTGCAAGGCAAGTCACCACTCCTGAGCTCCAGCCTCTTGATTGACTCTTTGTTGTGGTTGTAAAACAGCATAAACAGAATTTCTTTCAAAATTGAAGTCAATCCTCTGAAATCCTGCTATTGCTTTATTGCCTAGTTTATGTAATAATATAAATCTTTTCTTCTTAACAATATTCAGAAGACCTTTACTAGGATTAGATTCCATTTTAAGAAATTACCTTTTATGCTCATCCATAAGACCTACTAGTGTTCATTAAAGTTAGGTCATGAGATTATAGCAATTCAGGCTACATTTCTAATTTAGTTTTCTTGCTATTTCCACTACATCTTCTAGTTATATCCTTCACTGAACTCTTGAGCACTTTAAAGTCAACAATGAAAGTTGGAATCAGCTTTTTCCAAACTTTGTAAATGTTGATGTCTTGGTCCCGTCCTTTGAATCACAAAGGTTCTTAATGGCATCTAGAATGGAGATTCCTTTCCAGGTTTTTAGTTTACTTTTCCCATATCATCAGAGGAATCATTACCTGTGGTATCTGTTCCCTTATGAAATGTATGTCTTATATTGAGATCTTAAAAGTTGAAATTACTCCTTGATCCGTGAACTGCATAATGAATGTGGTGTTAGTAGGCTTGAAAACTACATTAATCTGCATTGCCAGTGAGTCAATAATATTTTGAAGGGAGTCTCCCCCCGGCCCCAAGCAGCAGATCTCAATGATGGACTTACAATATTCAGTAAGCCATGTTGTTTACAGGTTTTGTTGTTGCATTTATAAAGCACAATTAGAGTAGAGTTACTGTAATTCCTTAGGGCTCTAAGATTTTCATAATGGTAAATGAACACTGGCTTCAAGTTGAAGTCATCAACTGCCCATCCCCTAACACAGAATCAGCCTGTCCTTTAAAACAAGACATTGACTTTTCTCTATCTAGATGGCAGCATTTTCCAGTAGAAGACTGTTTCATCTACCCTGAAAACCCCATCACTGAGTGCAGCCACCTTTGTCAGCCATCTTAGCTTATCTCCTGGGTAACCTGCTGCAGCTTTTCCATCAGCACTTGCTGCTTCCCCTGCACTGCAATGTTATGGAGAAGGTTTCTTTCTTCAAGCTTCCTGAGCCATCCTTTGCTAGCTTCAAACTTTTCTTTAGCTTGCTCACCCCTCTCAGCCTTCCTAGAGTTGATCTCTGGATTAGGGTTTTTATTAAAGGAACATTGTTGCTGGTTTGATCTTCTCCCCAGACCACTAAAACTTCTCCGTATCAGCCATAAGGCTTTTTTGTCCAGTTATGATGCATGTGTACTTTTATTTCCTTCAAGAATTTTTTTCTTTTGCATTCATACCTTGGCTTTCAGCCAGTTCTAGCTTTCGATAGGCTTTCCTTGCTATGCTTTTTCGTTTCTAGCTTTTGATTAAAAGCAATAGATGTATAACTCTTTCTTTCACTTAAATACTTGAAGACCATTGTAGGGTTAATTTCAATATTAATTTCAGTATTTTTGGTGAGTCAGGAGGCCTAAGGAAAGGAGAGAGATGAAGTAATGATTGGTGGAGCCACCAGGACACATTTATCAATTATATAGTCAAATGCTGTATCATTGACTGCACTGGGATCCTGTCAGCAGTGTGATCAGTGGCCCTCACAAAATGCTCTCCTTGCCTTCACAGCACTTCACTAATACACTAGAAACCTACTGACATACTGGGGACCATGTGACAATAGGCCAAGCTGGAACCTGCTGGCTAACCGCCCATCACTCAGAATGTGAATAGCTGGGTGAAGACAGAGCTACAGGCCTGAGATGGGTTCTAATTCACAACCACAAAGTGTGACCCAGTGTGGCTAGCAATGTGGTTGCAGATCTTGGCACTCAAAGCAATTGGAATAGTAACCTCAAGAGTCAAGTCACCATAACAATTTCAGAGTAAACAAAATGAGACACAAAGTAAGCACATGATATTGTATAAATGATACTGATACTTCTGCTTCACCCTGGGTTGTCACAAAACCTTCTGCTGTTAAAAAAACAGCATCTGAAAAAGAAAAAGAGGAGAACACGATAAAATGAGGTGTGCCTATATGTGCTTTTGGTGCATTTTGAGAGTTAAAGAGGAATCCAGAAGCAACTAATCCTATCTGTGCTGATTAAATCAGCATCTGTGAAGCTGGTGGTCAGATTGTAAGAGTGGCCACAGGCAACATGGTTTAGTAGAACTGGCATTGGACTGAATATAGGTCAGGAAAATAAACAGCAGCAGCTGTTTTGATACACATTTGGTTCATCAAGTTTTGAAGACTGAAAAGACAAAAGGGGAATATTGAATAATGCTGAGTTAGTGATGCTAGCTGGAGCTACCAACCTTAGGGTGGAGTTTGGGGTTGTTGGAAGCTAGGAAGGAAAGAGCCTGCAGAGCTAGGCACAGACTTCTAGGGACAGGGGTCTGCCTAGCTAGCTCAGTGCTGGTACCTCTCAGGGGCATGTGTAAAAGAGTACAAACTGGAAAGACAAGTTCTGTGCCCTCTTCAACCTCCCAGTACCTCTTAGCACTCCGTATTAATAAAAGCTTTACAAGAAGCTTCTTGGCAAAAGAACAAGGGGATTTGCAGAAACCCAGCCACATCACAAAGTAGTATAAAAAGGTAGGTAACTAACACCCTATACCTCTTAGACACTGTCACCATTTGTATCCTCCAACAGTGTTTGAACTTTAGTGTGGCAACTATCTGAAGCCTGTACCTTTGCCTGCCAATGCAGATTTATACAAAAGGAGACTCCAACCGTCTTCTCAGTCATGGAGTCATGCTCCCACCTAAGTAATCCACAGCCTGAAGGTAAAGCTGCCATCAGTGATACAGGGGAGAGAACAGAGCTTAGCTAGCACACGCCAATAGAGTACAATAGCCAGGGACGGCAGCATAGTTCCCACAGTCTGTTTTTTTTTTTAAGCCAGTGAAGGTACAAAGAGCCTCCATAGTCCTTGTTTCGGAAGTGGGCTATGAAGTAGAGGTGAAGCTATGAAGTAGAGGTGAAGCATGTGATTTCCTTCTTTCTCTCTGCATTATGTGCTGTCTTCAGAGACATAATTGAGTGCCCTTGGGCCCTTCAGCAGGGTGATCCAGGCCTTCCTTCCTGAAGGACCTGATCTGATCCACTGTGGTCATGGCCCCCTTATGTCTCCTTGGCGGGTTGGTTTGTTTTTTCATTAACATTTTCTGTTGTACTGAAGCACTAAGAGGCTTCCAGAGAGCCCCCCATGGGTCCAGTTATGCTCTTCCTACCTTCATGCACAGCAGCTACCCATAGTTTTTGTCACCCCAGCCAGGTTCAATGCCAGATGGTTGTCTAAGGTTTCGTCTCTAGAACCATGATGTTTCACCTGATAGAAAACATCATGGTTTGGGGTCTAAGACATGCAAACCACCAGCATTCAAAGTTGTGGGAATGAGAAGCACCGACTCTGGTATAAAAGTGATTCTCTATGATGCTGCAACCTCACCTCTGGTTATAGAGCCATGCTGGGTCACACTTTATGGTTGTGAATTAGAACCTATCTCAGGCCTGTAGCTCTGTCTTCACTCAGCTATTCACATTCTGAGTGATGGGCGGTTAGCCAGCAGGTTCCAGCTTGGCCTATTGTCACATGGTCCCCAGTATGTCAGTAGGTTTCTAATGTATTAGTGAAGTGCTGTGAAGGCAAGGAGAGCATTTTGTGAGGGCCACTGATCACACTGCTGACGGATCCCAGTGCAGTCAGATTGGTATCCAGGACACTGCTTCTGTTCCAGTATGAAGGAGCTACTGTGGTCAGACACCACAGTTGTGATGAGCTGTACCCACCCATGGTGAAGGGCTGTCCCCACATGGGTTCCATGCGGTCCTGTCTTTTCAGCAGCAGCTGCAACAGATGCTCACACTGTTCACCCAACACCCCTCTTTTGAGATTATCTCATTCCTGTTCCTTTTCATCTCTCATCCAGCCAGATCTGTAGCTCCTTTGGAGGTTAGAGTGTGGATTGAGGGCAAGGAAGGACTGGTGGTTGAGGAGCCATGCTCCCTGTTCTTGCAGGATAGTGGATTGCTGCATCCATGTCCTAAAACCATGATGGATAGCTCAAGTCAGTGGTCACTAGTTCCACATTCAGGAGTTTAATCTCTTCTGGGGCCCAGTAGATAGCCAGAAACTATTCTGGATTAGTTTTTTGCAGAAGGAGAGAGTACATTTTCTATTAAAGATGGCCTGGCTTTTTTTTTTTTTTTTAAATATTTATTTTTTGGTTTTCGGCAGACACAACATCTTTGTTTGTATGTGGTGCTGAGGATCGAACCCGGGCCGCATGATGGCCTGGCTTTGATCCAGAATCCTAAAATGTTTGTGTTATACTTCTCCAAAAGGGGCTGTCCCCCATAGGGTCCATAGAATGTCTCTATTTGGTACAGAAAATGAGGTTTCTAAGCTTATCCTTCTAATTAATAATGTCATCTTAGGTAAGACCACTTTTTGGTTTTCTGTAAATAAAGGAAATAAGGTTATTTTTAAGAATTTGTAATCAGTTGAAAAGATAAAAAAGATAAATGAATAAAAATAAAATCATAAACTGAAATTCATTGGTGTCTTGTTAAACCACAAATCCTTCCAGGGCAGTGGGAATATCTCAGCCATCTTGGTGTTCTCAAGACCTTACATGATGTTACCACTTAATAAATGTTTGTTTATGCAGTTATAAGCTGCAGTGCTGCCTAGCATAGCCTTGCTGCATGCAGGGATCTAATTTTGAATGGTAGGAATCTAGAACACTCTTCATACAGCACACAGTAGGGAGAGAAAACTCTTGGGATTTAGATAGCCTTGTGTGTTTTTTGTGGTAAGGGAAGTCACTGAAGCAGAAGAGAGGTATAAGGGAGGAAGAATGGGACAGGTTATCTGGGGTGTTTGAAATTTTGATGATAAGCAAATATGCATTTGATGAATTTCTTCTACATTTAGAATGACTCATCTGTGTAGTTCAATGTCAGACATTATATTTACATCTTGTCATTCCAACTGAATGGATTCATATCTTAACAAAAATTTTAAGTAGCCACTAGGTAAATTATTTTAATATATATTTTTATACCTTTTAATGTTTACCTTTCCAGATATCAGTTTTAATTCTTTACTACACCCTTGTTGTTATTTTGTTTATCCTTTTAAAAGTGGGGCTTTTAAAGTCAAAAATCATCTTTGAAAGATTACAAAGTAATTAAGTCTGGTTGATGCATGCTTTGAATATGTAAGTATAAATACATGCTCAGTAAATTTTCCAAATGGGGAAAAAATAGCCTTTTTTGCTTTCCATTCCTCTAGGAAAAATTCCTTCGGCTATCGGAAGAAAAGAGAGGAGAAGTTTACAGTGAGTACATCAAGCATATGTCATTTTCACAAGACATTAATACTAAATAAACATGACAGGTAATCAGATGAGTTAAGGCTTCAACATGAGAAGGAACCTTTCAGAAAAGTTTTTCTTTTAAGGTGATATCTACAAGGAATAACTAGTGTTTTTGGTGGCCTAAAAAATTGTGGAGTTTTAAAAAATATAGATTGCTAACTGTTTTGTTATTCTATAGTATATAGATACGCACACTGTGGAATAGGTGCAGCCAAAGGCTGACTCTAAAACATTACTGTGGTCTACACATGTGTGTCAGGCATGTTCCCAGTGTGAATAAATTAATTGTAGAATTTAGAACAAAGTAGCCCCCTCCCTGATCCTTGGGGAAACATCACAAGACTCCCAGGGATGCCTGAACCTTTGGATAATAATGAAACCTATAATTTAGTGCCATTTCTATCTTAACTAAGCTCTTAACACACACTGTCGTTGCAGTTTTGCAGTTTGTGGTGCAGTAACAAAATTAGTATGAATTTCTTTTTTTTTTTTCTCAATTTCATAGATAGAAGATTCATTCCTACTGTTGATCTTAGCAACCACAGCATGCAATTTTATTTTTCAGTTGGAAGCTTTCACCGTTTTACTTAAGAGAAGCACTTTGTGGCTTAGCCAAATTGGCATCATCACTGTCCAAAACTTTGGAGCCATTAAGTAAAATAAGTGTCCTTTGAATATAAGCACCGCAATACCACAGTCAATCTGGGATAATAAAGATGGCTGCTAAGTGACTAAGGCGTGTGTTGCATATACCGTATGAATACACTTGGCAAAGTAATGGTTCACGTCCCAAGCAGGTCAGAGCAGGACAGTGCAAGATTTCATCATGCTACTCAATATGACATGGTTTAAAACTTATGGATTGTTTTTTTCTGAAATTTTCTTTAATATTTTGGACCATGGGTAATGGAAACTGGAACATAAAATCATCAGTAAGGAGGTACTGCTGTAATTAGAGCCATTAGACAAGCAAAATAAGCTTCAATATAGAAATTTGTTCATCAGTTCTTTTCATTCAAAACATTTTGTCATCTACACAGTATATACAAAACATCATTGCCTTCTGCTATAATTGACAGGAAAAATCCCAATTAAGTATAAGTTCTTTTGTGTGGTAAGTATATGAGATGTGGTCATTTTGCTTAAATGGATTAGACAGAGTCTGTCCTGTGGAATATATATATTCAAAGTGGAAGCGGGATCTTTTCAACCCCAATGATAGGAGAATATTGTAGCAAAACCAGCATTGTATATAAAGACATTTAAGGAAGATATCCAGTGGACTTGTAGATAACAGAATTCCACACTTGGAGAACTAGAAAAAACCTTGAGAAAATTCTTGGTTCAGCACCCTTAGCCATTGCGTGTGTGGTTTATCATCACAAAAGATACATTCTCTTATAGAACTCAGAAATTCTCCCGGTAATAAGTTCAGTCTAGTTTTTGGTTAATCCTTTGGCAAGGCAATTCATGTTGTTTAGTTACATTTTTTATTAGTGAATCTCTATGGACAGATAGACTAACCAAGAGTGTCATTTGCCTGTCCATATTCTACACTCTTGTTCTGAAGCATTTTCATTCCATTTCTAGTTATTTTGTTTTCCTGATTGATGTGTTCATACTTGTTAACCAGTTAGAAGTTCAGGAATATAACTCATGTGTTACATTTATTGTAGAGAATACACCAATTGTAACTGCATACTTTAATTTACAGACAGGTACAAATATGTGAACATTTGAGCCCAACCAGGAGCAACAGTTTTACCTCAGCTATAAGCATTCAAATCCTAAACTCTGCCTTCAAAGTCAAGTCCTAATCACTTTGTAACTCCAACATACTGTCTTCTCTTGCCCTTAAGATTTAGAAACTTTTTTGTGAAGACTCAAAATGCTTATCCTTTGAAATGGCATTCATCTCAGAAACATGTAGGTGTTTTTAAACCTCTAAAACTGTTTGAATGCCAGGCATAACCTGTGATCCTAGCAGCTTGGGAGGTGAGGCAAGAGAATCAAAAGTTCAAGGCCAGCCTCAGCACCTTAGCAAGGCCCTAAGCAATTTAGTGAGACTCTCTCAAAATAAAAACAAAAAGGGCTAGAGATGTGGTAAAGTACTCCTGGGTTTAATCCCTGGTTTAAAAAAACAAAACAAAAAAAAAAAACTTGCTTTGAGGTCTCAGTGTCTGTGTGTGTAACTTAGAACTTTGCTGGATTATTTTGAGCACTGTGTTCATTTTACTGGATCGTAGGGAGCATGCAAGTGGTTAATAAGTAGAAGTCTAAGGGGCTGGGGTTGTGGCTCAGTTGTAGAGTGCTCGCCTAATGCAAATGGAAAATAAATAAATAGAGGTATTGTGTTAATCTACAACTAAAGTGTTATTTTAAAAAAATTAAGTACAGGTCTGGTTCTGAGAGAACATAACCAAGTAAAGCTAAACTAAAAGTAGGCACTTCTACCACTTAAAGACATGGTGGGGATGCCCAAAATAGTTGTATTCTTTTAGCTTAGATCCATGTTCATCCTTTAATCTGCTTTGACTTGAGTTCTGACATATTTCTTCTGGATTCTGGTCTCATAGGGAATAATCCTGTTAATATAAATTTCTGGGAAATGTTGGCCCATTGTTCATTGTTTGCAGACTTTTTTCAGACAGATGTGATAATCCAAATATTCTTTGCCTTACTCTTGTGTGTTCTTTCTTCACACTCTTGTGACTTTGTGGGGTGTTGTTCTGTTTCAGAGCAGCCAGACTCAGTCTCCAACACCACCAAAGCCTCCATCACCAAGCTTTGAACTGGGACTGTCCAACTTTCCTCCATTACCTGGAGCTGCTGGCAATTTGAAGACAGAGGACTTGTTTGAAAACAGGCTATCTAGCTTGATCATAGGACCATCAAAAGAAAGAGTAAGATGTTACAAGTCAAACAGTTACTGACATACACTGAGCACTGATTGGTGCCTGGAACTTTGCCAAGCTCTTTACGCTATTATTTATTTGTTTGTTTGTTTATTTATTTATTTATAAATCCTCCTGAGAGGTTTGGAGAGGTTGAGTGATTTGCAAAGTACACACGGTGTTGTCAGTGTTGGACCCAGGGCCAGGGTGTGTGTGGCTCTGCCATCTACTGATGTCAGAGGTAGAACCTGCGTACGGTGTGCTATGTAGACTGTCATTGGAAACCTAGGTTGCATTTTCCTTATTGTCATTTTGATACCCTTTATTTCACAGGACAACAGAATAAAATAGAAAAATCTGAATTATACTAGAAGTAACAGTTTCTAATAATCTCCATAGGGCAAGTAGCAAGAAGCTTGGAGTAACTTTGCTATAATGTAATAGATTTGGGTGATACTGTAGGCCACCATACAAGGTGTCAGGAATTACCACCCCAAGGATCAGCCTCAGCTACCTGGGTCAAAGGCGCTTCCTTTCTGGCGCTCCTGCTACATTCTTATGTAGGGATTTGTCCTGCTGCAGAATCAGTGTTTTAAGGCTGTGAAAGTTACAAAGAAACAGCTTTCTCCCCATCTGTTAACTGTGTGTGTGCCCCCCAAGGAGCTGAAGCTGTCCTTAGTATAGGCACTCCCTAGTCCACAGTTCTCAAATCAGAATCGCCTGTGTGTATCTTTGTCCAGTGTAATCCACCACCACCACCTTTTCTGCTGTCACCTGACAGCAGAATTTCCATGGCTCTGGATTTGGGGGCAGGAACCATTCCACATCCCACATTAAGAACCACTGTAGTGGACGTGAACGTTCCTCATTTACTAGGGCAGAGTATAAGATGGATTTTGCTGCAGTATCTTGAGACTAAGATCAGGTGAAATGCTTAGTCCTTTGCATATTGGTAAGTGATAATTTCTCCTGTTTTTAACCTTGGAGGTTGTGTGTACTGCAGGGTTCTAGATCTTATAGAAAACAATGGTGTTAGAGAATTGGTGCAATTTAATAGCCCTAACCACTGGTTTTCAAACGTGGCCTGCTCCCCCAGAGGATGGGTAAGAGAGAACAGGCAGGCTCCACCCTGGTTCAGAAACAGTAGCTACTGCTTTGTGAGTTTTGAGTTTCTCTGTAACATTTCTCTTGAGGAAAAAAAAAATCATTACTTGAGGAAAATATGAGCCTGATTGCATGGCCAGGGGATATGGTCTGCATTATTGCTGCTTAGGGGTGCATCTCCAACAGCTTCTTGCATTTACTGGACACTCAGATTTTAGAGCTGCAGAGAAGGACTTTAGAGGTTAGACGTTCGACCCCTCCTTTATTAATGTGGGGCTTGTGAGCGTCACTCTGGCTCTTTCCAAGCTCAGTAATATGTCTTTGTTGAGTGACATCAAGGCTGAACATATCTTGAATTTAAGTACCCTTTACAAAAAGGAAGCTTTAGCATTCCTCAGTTCTGCCAATTGTTTATTTGTCCTGTTGCCTTTCTTAAATTACCTAACAATGTCATTATGTACAACATGAATAAGATTGAATTTGTATGAAATAGTTGCTGCACAGGAGTTGCTAACTGAAGAAGATGATCTGGATTTATTTATTCTTTGCTTTGTAGCCTTAGACAAATTAATATGAATGTTCTAGGCCTCAGTTTCCTCACCTGTTAAACTGGGAACATTAACACATCTGCTTCCCCAGGTTGTTTGTGAACTCAAGTGAGGACTCCTATGAGTACCTACACTTACCACAAAGTACTCAAATGCATTTTAGTAAGTTACAAGAATGAGTCATATTCATCTATGTTAGGAGCTCTACACTTAGCTGACTTTGAGAGCTTATTAGCTGCCAGGCTGAGGTGAGTCCTCAAGTATCAAATGAATAAGAGGTGTTAAATAGCTATTCAGTTGAGAAAATAAGCTTGCAGATAATTATCATAGGAATGCAGAAGAGACAGCCCAGGACACTAGATCAGTTTCTGCATTTGCTGAGAAGAGGGATGAGTGCACTATAGGCAGAGGAAAAACTTGGACCTTTTTTTTGACAGTTTTGCTGGAGAGAACCATCTTCTCTGTCCTTACGCTGACTTGACTGTTTTTCAGGGGGTTAGGGCGTTATTCTGTTCCTAGGATAGGATGAATATACAACTGTATTTGGCATTCAGCCCTGCTTGTACCCCTCACAGGAACCAGGCTCTGCAGACGCATTTGAGGTTTCTGTCCTTGTATTAATTGGTAGATCCTTACCTCTTTTTACCAAAGATCTGATGAATGCTGCTTTAGCCTGTCTTAAATTGTTACTCTGGTGATTTTCAGAGCCTCAATGCAGATGCAAGTACAAACACTATACCTGCAGTGGTCCCTAGAGAGCCCTCAGTGCCGGCTTCCTGTGCTGTATCAGCAACATATGAACGAACCCCTTCCCCAGCCCATTTACCCGAGTGAGTATTAATGTTCAACTGACAGTGTGTAGTTTACTAATTTGAGTGACCCATAATGACACATCAAATTCACATACTGGCTGATATTTTTTACAGGGATCCCAAGGTGGTAGAAAAGCAGAGAGAAACCCACAGCATGGACAGACTCTCTTCTACCCTTACTACAACCGCATGTAAATCAGTGCAAGTGAACGGAGCTGCCACTGTAAGTATTTGTTCTTGTCTTCTTCCCCCAACAGTCACAGAGACTTTAGTGTGACAAAAAGACACAGCATTGCCCTCTTGCTCGTTTTTTTGTTGTTGTTGTTGTTGTTGTTTATTGTTTTTTAATTTTAAATTTTCGTTTGTAATGTAGGCACTTTTTTTTTTAATTTATAGTTGTAAATGTAGAGCCTGCCTTTATTTCATTTGTTTATTTTTCTATGTGGTGCTAAGGATTGAACCCAGTGCTAGGCAAGTGCTCTGCCACTGAGCCACATCCATAGCCGTCAGCTCACTTTAATCCAGTCTAATGTGATACATTTTTTATGTGTATCTGTGTGTATTATTTTCTGTACAAAATACCCTGAATATTGACTAACAGTTCTCCACTTACTACCCTGGTCACTTCTCTTCATGACACCTTAGAGTCCTTCCATTTCAGTGTGGATTGATAGAGGTTTCTTGAGTAGTAACAATACTCCCCAACTCCTGTTCTTCCATAGAAATTTTGATCAGTTTAGCATTTACACTGTGATAAAAAACAGAAGAATATTCCAGGTTTACCTGGAATACACCTGCATACACCTGTAATTCCAGCTACTTGTGTACCTGAAGCAGAAGAATTGCAAGTTCAAGGCCAAGCCAAGCAACTTGGTGTCCTAAAAATTAAAAGGACTGTGGATGTAGCTCAGTGGTAAAGCTCCCCTGGGTTCTAGTACCAAAAAAGGGGGGTGGCAGAGTAACTAGAAAGAAAAAAATGGATGAGCTCTTACCCTATGTGACTAGCAGATCTTCATTCTGGATTCCAGTTGCTCTTCCTTCCTGTCTGGTAGATTTATTTTTTGTGAGAATAGCCTCTCTTACCCTGACTTTAGTCATTCTCAGTTTGGGCTTGGGTGAGCTGTTTAGATTTGGAGGTTAGGAGTTAAGCCCTTTAGCCCACTAGGTTGAATGTTTTTAATAGGGTAAAATAATTAGCACAGTTTTGGGTAGGTAGCATATATTAATTATCTTTTTTGCTCAGCCATCATGATTCCGCATGCATTAAAACCCTATTACACTTTTCAAAGTTTTTGCTTTTATCTTCGTTGTTCTTAAGCTTATATTTCCTGCCCTCTAATTTGAAATGTGTTTAAAATTTTAAAAAAGTTGCGAGGGCTGCTGTATGACAGCTGTGCTCCCCCTTGCGAGCACCTTGGAAAGCCTGCCTCTATGTGCTGAAGAAAGTAGTGTTAGTGTCTTTTTCTTAAAGCATCATTTTTCCCCCTTAGGCCTCTTCTTAGGCTTCCACATTGCCCAGGAACTCTTAAAGGCTGCACAGTGGACAGACTTTGGGCACATTGGGTTCACACATCATTGCTATACCTTTTATAATTTTACCCATTTTATAAAAGTAAAAGTACCTGTAAAGATGAAAATTTACTTACAATTGAAACTTTCTTTTTACTTTCACTTGATTTCCCATGTCATCCTTGGAAATGTCATTTTGTATATGTAATTTCACACTTGTCTGTTTCCAGGAATTGCGAAAACCCAGTTATGCAGAGATTTGTCAGAGAACGAGTAAAGAGCCTCCTTCCTCCCCATTACAACCCCAAAAAGAACAAAAGCCAAACACTGTTGGTTGTGGGAAGGAGGAAAAGAAGCTCACTGAGCCCATGGAGAGATACAGGGAGCCTTCTGCCCCCAAGTCCACTCCTGGAGCCCCCAAAGACCAGAGGAGGCAGCCGGGGCGCCGACCCTCACCCCCAGCTGTCGGGAAGCGTCTCAACAGAGAACAGAACACTCCCCCGAAGTCTCCTCAGTGAAAACTGTATGCCTGGGAGGGGTCGCAAAGAGCTGTATTAACCACAAACAAAACTCTTCCCACTCAGTACAAGAATGAGTCGCTGGTTAGGAGTTTGCAGTGTCTGTGAGGCCCATGGGATGCCTGCAAGTTATTTTTCTTCTGTGAGTCGGATTCTCCCACTCTTGAAAAAAAATCTATTTTTCAGGATTTAATTAATATAAACCTTATTTTAGGTTGGTGCTTAACTGGAGGTGATGCATAAGTCTGATTTTTTTCAGGATAGAAAAATGCATTTATCCTAACAAATTGATATTTTTTATTATGCCTCCACGTGGCTCTGAACGTAAGCTATATATAGTGAGTTTTTCTAAATTAAGGGAACTATGCTACTTTGTGGGGTTTTTTTTTTTTTTTTTTAATAACTGGTCTGCAAGTGCATATCTTTAGTGTCCCAGCAGATGGATGAGGGCTGATAGCGCTGACAGAGGCAGCCCCCGCCTCACAGAGGAAGGGGCTGTCAGTGTCAGGGCGCCAACATACTGGCATGGAGCTGTGTTTTCATCTAGACCATTAACAGGTGATTCTAGCTTTTTGATTTAAAAAAAAAAAAAAGTCCTTTTTTTGATCTAGTGGGCAGAATGAACCTGCAGAGAGCACCCTAGAAAGATTTGACACCTTAGAATTTTGAAGTACTGCAAGCAAGTAACCAGCTTCTCACTCCAGTTTCAAGTGGCTATTATGTAAAATAAATTCAAAGCACATTGTGAATAGAACCTAAATGAAAATATAAACTTTGTTGCCCACTGACACATTACCACAAGTTGTACCATGATGTTGTTTTGATCCCTGTGAGCTGGCTGCCTGGCTCCTGGCCTTGTGCCTGCTCTGTGCACATTTCTGTCCATGTCCCCCTAAGCACTCTCATTGAAGAGTCCACATCTTTAGTCAGCTCCATGTGGATGTCTTCCTGTACCTCTGCATCGGCACATGGATTTAAAAGTATGTAACCGTGAAAGAATGGTGTTTGTGGTTTTTCCCCCTCTTCGGCTTGTGGAGGACAGAAATTCCTGCTCTTTTTACCTCCAAGATGAGGGTCTCATTGATTCACTTCTAGAAGTGTTGCACTTCTGATGAACAAGGATGCACTAAAGTTAGCAAGTTTATAATAAAGTTAAATATAAATTATTTTGTTTTAAAATGCCTAAAATTTTTCTTTAAGTATTCTAAGCCGCAGACATTAAAATATTTCCTGCTAAATGTAACCATACAGTTTATTCCACAAAATGTTATTTAACAAGACTGAGGGTTTTTTTTAAAAAAAAAAAAAAAATTATTTCCATCCAATATTTAAAGACTTGAATTTTATTTAAACTTGAAAATGACTTTGCCTTAACTTTTGTATAAGACAGCTTAGAGCTCATGGAGACCGGCCCCTGGGTTGGCAGGAGTGGATCAGAGTTACTCAGTTACCGGTGTGGATCTCTTGTCGTTAGCTTTGCTGAGTAAGCATACTGTAGTACAAGAACTAGTGGTAGTTTTTGTAATATACCTTAAAGATCTTCAACAGTTGATCTTTTTTCAGATTGTTGAAAAATCCTGTAAATGCAAATAGTCGATACTGTATTAAATATGTGCACTTGGGAGTGTGCTTTGCTTGTACAGTTGTAAATAATCAGAACATATTAAAAAGGTACCCTACAGAGAAAAATCTGATAAAAATTATTGATATATTATAAATGTTGCTGTTGAGCTGGATGTAGATAAACTAAATGTTGTGGTTTGAACATTATTTTAATTTGTTGAGGTTTTTTTCCCCCCCTCTTATATTGGTGTGTTGAACTGATTCTGCCTCTTTGCTGCAAAAGGGAAGTGGAAAGTCTTATTAAAAGCCTTCAGATGTTTTCATATTCTTAAAAAGTATGTAAGTACATGCTAATCATATCTAATGTGAAAGGGTTTTGAAGATTAATATAGAAAGCAGAAACTAGCAGGATATTCAAGTGAAAGTAAAAAAAAATCTAATTAAAAAATACACTGCTAAGTGTTAATCCTGCCAGAAAAAAACATGCCTGATGTATTTGACCGTTTCTTTTCAGAGCAGTTGTCATTATTCAAATATATAGAAATAAACACAATGCTAATAGGCTTCAAATACCCATTAAAGGAACATGGGAATTAATTTCTTTATAGTTGTCAGATCACTGACCAAGAAGGAAAAAAAGTCAGAAGTGATTGATTTCTTAAACCCAAGCTAACAGATACTATAAAAGCTGGAAAGGCGAGCTCTGAGACCTAGGGTCCTTCATGTCACATATTTGCTGGAGGAGGGCCAGGGAATTGATAGCCACCTCATCCCCAAGTCACAACACCCACAAGGTGAATCCTGGTTTTTAATAATGGGCAGTCCTTTCCCCAAGGCGCAAGCATTGCAGCGCCATGTGTGTAGGTAGCCAGCTATATAGTTCCTCAGTTTGTTTTATGAGCTGAAAGTATAAAGGTCAGCAGCTGCACACAGGAGAGCAGGTGGGCACGTGTTGGCGTAGGTAGTCATGACAGTGAGGGTGCTGTTCTGGTGGGTTCTTCTGCCATTTAGAGGAGGTCAGTGCACTGTTGATTTCTGCTTAGCCAGTGACCGTCTGGCATCAAGAGCTGAAATTATGCTCAGATGTCACTTTTATAGCACTCTGTTTAATTAAGCAAAGGTGATATGCCAAATCACTACATGTCAAAACAAAACAAGACAAAAAACAAAACGACCTTTCTGATAATACCTTAAGATTTTCCATTCAGATAGAAAATGGGAGTTATCACTATAGGAAGCTGTGAGGGCGCATGCAGACTGTTGCTATGTCACATACAGCTAATGATATGTGGTTTTCATACTTTTTATTTACTCCTTCCTTTCTCGGCAGTATCTTGAGTTATAGAATCAAATACTGCAGTCACAAATGACATTTTAACTTGTAAAATTGTGTGATACTTATCATTTGGAAATATAGGAGTAAGAATCTGGCCCGTGTCACCAGACATGAATTTTGAGTGGTCGCTCTCTAAGAATTGGTGTCATGATGTCTCTGATCAGTCCCTCCTGTCATTGCATCACTGGTTGCCACTAGTGGGTGGCAAAAAATGTCTTATGTTGCTGTATTAGGATTTTTGCAGTTTACATTTAAAAACTGGTTCAATGTATCACAACAGGTGACTGATGGTGCATACCTGTCTTTGTGTCCCCTTCAGTGAGCTATACTCGTGGGTTTTGTGTGCTTTGTAGCCTGTTAACATGGAAAGCAGCAGACAATCGAAGATTCAAGGAGTACTAACAGCTGCCAAGTCACAAAAGTGTAATGTGGAAGCTTTCTTGAGGGTTTACTTTTTGTTCTACTTCTTTTCATTAAGACTGGAATCAAGCTTACATGTAAACTATTGGTAATTTAAGTTTCCTTTTGTGTCATTCAGTGTAAAACTGTCTAATTTGGAAAAAAATGTAGGTTATGAAAAATAAAGATTTAGGCACTGTTCAGTTTTTCTTTTGATTTTTTTAATTAAAACTTTCTTCAAGAATGCTTTTTTTTTTTTTTAATGATTTTTTTGTTTTGTTTTGTTTTTGTTTTTTTTGGTCTGTTCCCATCAGTGTGTATGAGAAATACACAGGTGCCCAAACTTAGTTTGAGTTGTAAAGGCTGCCCAACGTGTGAGTTGATCCACAGCATTCGGGTTTCCCTCTCATGTATTAAAAGTGTGCAGAGTGAGCATTAAAATCAAGTGTTCATGAAGAGGCTATTATTGAGCCCAAGGTTTACCATAAAAAGTAAATATTCCTGGGTAAGGATTTCCTATTTCTTTTTTGTTAAAATGACGACGCCTCTCCTAACAAGTCCCCAGAGTTATTTGGAATTGCTTTTGAGTCGGTGTGGTCTCCAGATCACAAGTGAGTGGTCTCAGAAAACAAACTTATGGACTCCTGCCATAAATACTGGTGGTGCCAACATGCATCTGAGGCTGAGGTGGGTGAAACAAACCTACTAGACCTTGGTCTGATTAAGTTGTTAACTGACTGGTTTTTCTCTGCTGCAAGTTGCCTTTTCATATCTTTTCCCCATTTTTCTACCAGGTTATCTTTTTTTATTAAAATAATGATTATCTGTTTTGTCTATGAATCCATTGTTTTACATGTACATATATATATAAAATATTTTGTCAGTGTACCAGTTGTCTTAACTTTATTTAGAGTAGTATTATTTTTATAGTTTTTAATTATTATGTAGTAAAACTTATCAATCTCCTTTGTGGTTTGAGAGTCTTGGTCTCGTTTAAGAAGTCACAAAGGTAATATTTTCCATACTTTTGTCTTTAATCCAGCTGGAATTTTGATTTCCTGTGTGTCTGTGTAGTCTGAGGTAGGAATCCAGTTTTAGTTTTTGTTAAATGGAAAGTTTCTTTTTCCAGTATCATTCATTAATTAGTTCATTATTTCTCCACAGATTTGTAATGCCACTTTTGTTACTTCAGAGTAACTCCCCACATATGCCTGGATCTTTATCTTTATCTTTTCTCTCTCTTTGGACTGACACCATAGTGTTTAATTCACCCATCATTCTGTGTTACTAAGAGTTTTTTTTTTTTAACAGAATTCATCACAGTTGAAACAAAATGTGCTCCATGAAGACAAGAATCGTTTCCATCTGAATCAACATCACATCTCCTGTTTTTAGGGCAGTCTGTAGTACAGTATATGCTCAATAACTATTTGTTAAGTGCAGTGTTTAATTAATTATATGTTCTTGTTGCACAGCACTGGCCTTGGAAATTTAGGAACAAATAGGCTGAGGTTGTGATTTGCTATTGTCATGTAACAAACTACCCCAAAACTCAGTGGCTTAAAATGATAATCGTACCTCTGTAGGTTGACTACTACACTTGGTCTGGTGGCTCGGCCGGGGCTTCGTTTGGTCTGGGCAAGCAGGAGAACTCAAGAGTGTTCTTTTCATGGTTGTGGAAGTTGTGCAACAACTAAACCTTAAATGTTAGCATCCTTTTTTCCTCAAAAAAGAACTGTGAACTTGAATGCAGCCATTCCTTGGTATATATCATCTTAATGTTGAAATTCTGTATTTCTCTAAATTGTTGGATAAAACTGATAATTGGAGGAGTACCACTAGCACATTGCCATGTATTTCTTGACTGGGTACAAGCCATTTCTGATCCAAGTAAACTGTTGGTCTGCTTAGAGTAAAATGTATGTGTGTTTTTTCCTGAATGCACTGTATTCCTGGTTTACCTTAGAGCCATGGGCAAGAGGGAAGGGCACAGCAGGAGTATCCAGATGATGTAACAGAGACCACTCCATTCAGTTCCCAGTGGTTAAAGAGCTTGTGCTCTCAGAAGCTGGTGGGAGGCACACCAGAGCCCATGCTCAAAAGTAGCACTCAGCTGGATAGGCTGAGCCCCGTTCTTGCACAGCCGGTGGTCAGGTTCAGATCACTTGAGTACTCCTGCTGTTTGAGCAAAGGAATGATGAATGAGTCACAGGAGAGAATGCTCTGCTTGACCCTAAAAAGGTCAAGTTGTTTTTTGTTTGTTTGTTTTGTTTTTAACAGTATATTGAATTAAGTGAAAAAAGGCTATCAGCAGTAGAGGAAGAATGATCACAGGGTCCAGGACTGAACAGAGAGCCTCCTGCAGACAGATGCAGCCCACGGAACCAGTTCCCCCTTTGCATGGGCATGGGCCCCCAGATACTCAGTTTAGTTGAATACCAGGGTTTCCTTGCATAGGTAAAAAACTTAGTTCATTAAACATGTGTACTGAATTAACATATAAATGTTTAGGTCCAATGCAGGGGAGTTTCTTTTTACAAAACATGGGATATTTACAAACAAAATTAGTCAACTCAGAGTGGCTTGACCTTGGGCCACATTGGTACTTCCTAACTACCCCAATCCATGCCCTTATGCATGACCCAGAATGCTTATTAAAAAAAAAAAAAAAAAAAATCTGGCTCTCTCCCAGGCCTACTGAACTGAGATTTCAGACCTAGAAATTTCTGTAAGGCTCCCAGATGACTTCTAAGATTGGACATGTTTCGAGAGTCTGAGGAATGAAGAATTAGCTAGATCTGCCTAGGGCCTCCATGGTCACAGCCACCAACAAAGTGTCTTCACACTGACTTGGTACTGACCTGTACCAATAAGTCACCTAATTCATAATTTCTCTGTGACCTACCATGTGTCCTGGCAGAGAAGGATTGGGTTTACCATGTCTTAGTGTAGGAAATTGCATTGTGAACTATAGAGAGAAGCCGGTAACCAGCAGAGGGAATGTAGCAGAGCTTTCGAGGGGACCTTAAGCACACATCCTTAAATTCCTCCCTCTTCCTTCTCTATCCATTCTCTTTGCTGCACCCTCTTTGCCTCCTGTCTGCTGCCCTTTTCTGTTCCTCATCTCTCTCCTCCAAGTAGGAATATGAGCTGTTTAAATTTATCTATTGAGTCCTACACCCTGGCAATCCTTATTTCCAAGACTGTTGAGGAGAGCATACAGTTAGGCTACTGGCTGGCTGTCCTCAAACCTATTCCACATGTGTACCCCAAGTGTAGGAACAGTACTCTGGGACAAAGAAAATGACTCCAGTATAATGGATTGGAAGGCAGTTTCTTAGGAGTAATAGAAAAGTTCAGAGCTTGATGACTGGCTTAGCAGCAGCTGATATAGATCACCAGAGCACCCTCCTGCTCTGTGACCAATTTTTCCCAATAGCACAGGAAATCACACTATGAGTTCTGAATTCATCATGACCCTAACATTTGTGAAGCTAAGTTACATCTTTCTCCTGGCTCACTTCTTCATAAATAGGAGACTTAGGATGCTGCTGAATACCTGAGCCTTGTTAGGGTCATCATCCAGCACAGTAGCATCTGTTGAGAATTAGTGGCCAAGAAGCAGAGCATGAGAGGGCCTTGGCTCTTGAGCAGTGGAGTCATTGGAGGAAAAGCAAGCAGTCCCCACCAAAACCCCAGGCCTGACTCCCAAGTTGGATCAGTACCACTGGAAGCTGCTAATCCCTTTTCTCCCTTTGTTCTGCTGCTTTGGGTTCATCTTGCTTTTCCTTTCCTTGTTTCTTGAAAAAAAGAACTTAGATTATTGGTTCAAGAACTTATTTTCTAAGCATTTTAGGATCTAAATTTCCCTCCCAACTGCACCCTAGTCTTGTATATTCTCATAAGTTTCCTTTGAATTATTAAGAAGTCTGTTGTTGAACTTCCAAGTATTTGGGAGGTTTTCCTGTTTTATTTCTGTTACTGATTTCTTATGTATGGCCAGAGAACACAATGCTTTTAGTTCTCCTTAATGTTTTCAGGTTTATGACTCTGGATCTGGTTACCTTGGTGAATGTTCTATGTCACTTGCCCCCTTGTGGTTTAATATATGTCTCCTCACTGACTTTCTATCTAGTCATTCTGTTCATTCCTGAAAGTGGGAGTATTGTTGAATTCCCAACTAAAATAATAGATATGACATTTCTGTGTTCTGCTATTTCTTCTTTTAACTCAATGCATTTTGCTTCGTATATTAAGTAACCTCACTCCTAGACTAAAGGAATTGTAAACTAAGTAAGCTAAAATGAAACGCAAATAGATAACTAAATGAAATTAGGAAAATACTACATGAAGAGCAACAATGAAATAGAAACCATAAAAGAATTAGACTAAAGGAATTGTGTTTGCTCTGAAGTTTTACTTTGTTTTAAATTAATACACCCATTTCTGTTTTTTGTTCTTCATTAATGTTTGTATGATATGCTGTTACCTATCCTTTTCAATCTACCTACATCATATTTTGAGGGTTTTTTTCCTCATATTTTTATTGGTGCATTATAATTGTACACAATGGTGAGATTTGTTGGTACATATTTCTACATACACAATAAAACAGTGTGGCCAGTATCATTCCCTTGTATTTCCCCTTTTCCTCCTTTCCTTCTGTTCTACTGATCTGCTTTTAATTTCCAAGAGATCCATCTTGCCTACCATTTGCTTTTTTCCTCTCTACTATCCACATACGAGAGAAAACAACCCTTGACCTGAGTTTAGCTTAGTTTGCTTAACATAATGTTCTCAAGTTTCATCTGTTTTCCTACAAATGACATAATTTCATTTTTCTTTATGGTTGAATAAAGCTCCATTTTGTATGTATACCACGTTTTCTTTAATCCATTCATCCATTGATGACTGGTTCCATAATGTGGCTATTGTGGAATTTTGTTGCTATAAATGTGGGCATGTATGTATCACTATTGTATGATGACTTTGATTCTTGAGTATAAATACTGAAGAGTGGTACAGCTGGCTCATTATGGTATTTCCATACCTAGTCAGGTATTGTGATACCTCCAGCATGTTAACTTAGAACTGTTTTGCCTATTGTGGGGTTTAGTGATACTAATCCTGCCTGTCCTTAAACACCGAAAGTCTTTCCATCTTCTTTCTTGTGTCTTTAATTTCTTTCCTTGGTGTTTTTTACCTCATAATTTTTATTTTAACCATTTATTGTTGATATGTTAGAGCTGTATTTGCCATTTTACTGTTTATTCTTCATTTGCTCTCTGCTTCTTATCTTTTTCTTGCTTTCTTGGGCAATTTCTTGCCTTTTTGGACTGATTCTTAATTTTCAACCAGAAGTTATTACAGGAAAAGAGGGGGTCAGCAGAGTCGAGCCTGCCATCTTTCCATGTTCCTGCTCTACCAGCTTCAGGACAGTGTCCTCCACGGGCAGGCAGCACAGGTGCTCTGGCAGTTTGAAGTATTATAGGCCAACATAATTTTAGCGGGGAAGAAGTTTCTGGGTGACTTAGGAATAAGGAAAAGTTGTCAATAATTTCACATCTTCTAGCCCACAATTGGGGCCCATCACTGTCAAGGGACACTGGCTTTCAGACCAGTTAGGGTTCCCTTGGGCCTCTGGGAACCCATGCATCCCCCCTGAGGCATATGCAACATAAAGAGGTGGGTCCCTGAGAAAAATCAGGACTGTTAAGAAAGAAGGAGCAGCCCACGTGTCCAGTCTGGACACTTTAGTAACCTCCATCCCTGATCTGCCCTTAATTTCAGGTTTGTGGGTCTAACTGCTTACTTGATGTGACCCATCTCAACTGGTACTTCTGCTAATCACTCAGGCCAAAACGCAAACCATCTTGAGTTCCCATATTCTCTGTCCCCATGAGTCCTGGCAGCTCTGCCTCCATTATATCATTACATGTGGTTCCTGACACCCATATTCAGCACAGCCATTTCTTGGAAGCCCCTCTAGTGGTACGAGCCCTTGCTTCAAATCCTCCAGCCGTCCCTATGGTACAAAGTTCAACCATCTAGCATAGTCTCTGAGTCTCCAACATGAGCAGTCTCTTGCCTGTGCCGACCACTCACGCCCGATTTCTCTTCCTCAAACAGCAGACTTGCTCCTTCTCAGACCTCAGGCCTGCCATCTCCTTAGCTTGGGATACTCCCTAACTCTGTATTTCTGCTTTTCTAAAATTATTACTGGCAATGGAACTCAAGGCCTTACCAAGCTACATCCCCAGCCCTTTTTTATTTTGAAAGAGTCTTCCTGAGTTGCCCAGGCTGGCCTTCCAAGTAGCTGAGACTACAAGCAGGTGTCACCACACCTGGCCTACTTTCAAAATGATACTTACCCTGAGATTGGCAGGTACCCTTTGCCACATTCCTGTCTCAAAGTTGTTTACTTGCTTTTGACAGAACTCCACAGACCTAGTCAGGCAGGTGTCCTCTCCTCCCTGCATTTGGAGCCTCCCTGGTATTGCTCAGGTGTCTTGTGTCCATCTGTAACCTGCTGTGCTCCGAACACTGGTTAGGCCCTGCAGTGACAGCAGTAAGCATGTTAGCCAGTGGCCTCACCTGTCAATCCCAGTCTACACAATGTCCACCGGCAGCCTATGTCTCCCGTGTCTACAACCAGAAGTCTGCTGCAGCACTGTGCATCTCCATCACAGCTTGAGTCGCTAGCCTCAGGCTTGTCCTTCACTGTATCTTCCCTAGCCGTCAACGACACTGCTTCAAGACAAATCATTTTTCAGTGCTCTCCCTGTTTACTATCATGTTTCTTCTCAGTCTTTTCTCCACTGTCATGGCCTTAGACATCCCCGCCTGTCACCCCCATTAAAACCACCCAGAGGCACTCAGCTCACTCAGTAAAGCCTAAGTGCCCTCACCTGTGCCTTCACTCTTCTGGATGATCTGGTAGACAACTTTCCGTGTCTGGGTAGTCTGTCTGCAATGCCACCTTCCCTCACAATCCTATCCAAGTTCCACCTGTCCTTACAAGGCATTGCTGTCCTGCCATCTTTTTTCTCATACTGTTGATCACCGTCTAATAGATTGCTTGTTTACTGTGTGCTAGCCCCTGCTAGGATGCACACTTCCTCAGGGCAGGGGTTTTTCCATATATTTTTTGTTAGTGCTGTTTCTCCAGTACTGGGAACTGTATAAAAAATCTGTAATAATAATTTCTGAATAAATGCTAAATGAAGCAATTTATGTTTTAAGATCATTCTTGCTACCTTATGGGAAATAAAGTAGAAGAGAGTCAAGAGTGACAGAGCCCTGCAGACGTGTCTCTGGAGAGCAGCAGCAGCCAGGTATATGGAGCAAGGGAAGGAGAGTGAGTTGACAAGGATAAATCTCAGTTTCTGGCTAAGCTACTGGCTGCATTGATGATGCTCACACTTGCTGAGATGAGGAAATTGGGGCGGAAGCAATCCTGGGCTGGGGGAGGCAGCATTCTCTCTAACTTTTGAGATGCTTGTGGAGTAAGAGAAACAGTGCCTGAGCCCAGAACTCGGAAGAGTATTACAAACCACAGCTGAAAACTGGCATAAATTTAATCCAGAGGAAGCCATAACCTCCCAGAGTTGGAAACTTACAGAGTTTCATGGTGCCTTTGATGAGAGAAGTTTTAAATATGCCCAGTGTTTTCTCCAAGGAAAGAGAATTATCATGGCTAAGGAGTGTGAGGTTCTGGCTCCTGAAGTCCCGCTCTGCCTCTCCCCACCTGTGTAAAAGTCATGCTGTCTAGTTCATGGCTTCTGAAGGCCCTGGCTGTGTCCCTGAGGTCTGCTGCTTGCATCCCAGAAATACCTTTTCACTACCACAAAGAAGAAGGTAGGCCTCATCCTGTCCCTTAGCAGGTGGGCCTGTCCCAATGGCAGGAACTGATGAAGGGCCTGTGAGGTAGGCAACTGTGTCACAGGGCAGGGTCCAGGCCACCATTTCTACAGCTTCAGCATCCCTCCAAGGAGTCCCATTGCTGAGTCAATCAACAAAGCAGCAAACCAAACCCTGTCCAGTGGGGCAGGTCTTGGGTGATCGTATGCCCAGCACACTTCTATTGTTCTGAGGAAGTCCTGGGGAAGTTCAGCCCTACCTGAATGGATAGGGCCCCTCTGCCTTTGGTCAGGGTTGTAGGAGCAGGTCGGTTATCAAGCCAGGTAGGGGAAGGCCAAAAGACTCAGCTGTCTTCCTCCCTCCTTGACTCCATCTGCCTCTCCTCAGCCAATTTTTCAATAAACGCAAAGCTTTTAGCTGAGCTCCATGGGGTCTAATTAGCACTGCCCATGGAAATACAGCACGAGCCTCGTGGGGAATTGTGAATATCCTAGTAACCAGAGTAAAGCATTAAAAAGAAACAGGTGAAGTTAATTCTGAAATATTTAGCTCAGTATGCTCAAAATATGGTTTCAATGTATGATCAATGTAAAATGGTTGACATTCTTTCTTGTTGCTCACACGGGTCTTTGAAGTCTGTTGTGTAGTTTGCACTTCAGGGGCCCCATACCCTCAGTGGCCAACAGCTGCTGTGATGGGCACTGCAGAGCTCAGCGGCAGCCTGGGTTTGACCACCTCCTCCACCATGTGGGGAGCTCTTCCTCCTGGGTTTCTTCTAAGATCTAAAAAAAGAACATTAGGCACCCATTGAGACCTGTGGTTCTTGTCACTGACTTGTGGCATAATGGACTTGAAGCGTGGCGGCCAGTCCCGGATCCCAGCTTCTTGTTCAGGCTGCGAAGGGTGTGAATTGTGACTTACCCCATTTATATGTTTTGGAGCATGGTAACTTGACTGACTTATTCTGTAAAAGAAAATGAGAGAGGACTCTGAAATATTGTCTTTGGCCATTCAGAGAATTTTATTTTGAATAGCTAGTGTGTCCCCCAACTCACCAGGATGAGTGAGGATAGGATGTATTGGCCAAGTTTCTACAGGCAGCACCTTCAGCTGGGCCAGGGGACCGCTCCCCTCCCTCCCCGCCCCCACCTCCCACAAGCTAGTCTTGACTTCTAAAGGTCCACTCAATGATTGTGAGGTTCAGAGCCAATGGGACCACCAGGGGGCGCCCAGCCTTCACCCTGAAGCACTCCCTGCTTGTCCTTTGTTGGGAGCAATGGAGGAAGCAGGACAATCTTGTTTTTGATTTTACTTAAAAGGCAAAAAAAAATTGGAGCTCACTTTGAACACAGCTCTGCCGTATTTTCTATGGGATATTCCTTTCTGTCAGCAATTGTGCTTTTTTTGAGGAAATTCCGTGGGGCCCTTGGGAGGTACCTTGGATTTCAGCCATCAGAACCTTTTAGTTTATCCCAGTGGGACACAACGGAGTTGTTCTTTCTGACTTCTGCTCCCCAAATGATTTTCTGCAGAAGTAAAATGGCCTGTCAATGCCAGGTGACTCGTTGGGCCCACCCATTTAAAACTTGGTCCCCAGATTCCTGGGGCCCTGAAGAACAGTGGAGATCACAGGGCCCACACAATAGTACTTGTTTCCTTGTGTCTTAGACGCATCCTTAGACACATATATGCCTTGAAACCATTTCTCTGTCACTTTACTTTCTGTTTTTGTAGCTGCCTCTCAGAACAAAGTTCTCAATTCTTTCAGGTGCAGTGGCACACACCTATAATCCCAGATATTCCAGAGACTGAGGCAGGAGGATCGCAAGTTTAAGGCCAGCCCGGGCAGTTTAGTGAGAAATCTGTCTTAAAATGAAGAGGGCTGGAGGTATAATTAATTCAGTGACAGAGTGCTTGCCTAGCATGTGCAAGGCCCTGGGTTTGATCCCAGTACAGGGGTGCAGGGAGTGCAGAGGGGGACTTAATTCTGATAAACTCTGCCAAACCCAAGATCACCAAGATTTCCTATCATTTTTCCTAGATATAATTTTATAAGTCCAGTGTTACATTTAAATCTATGATCCAATTTTAGTTTGTTATTTTTTTTCATATAGTTCTCTAATGTAAGAAAAAAATGCATTCAACACCATTTGTCAAATATCTATTTACTCATTGGTTTTCTTTTGTGTGTGTGTGTGTGTGTGTGTTTCTGAATAAATGGCTATATTTTATTTTCATATTTATTGTAAATATAAATTGTAACATACATGCATTATGTTAAAGAACAGCTCTAATATATTAGAAAAGCTATATGCAAGAAATATTTTGACTATATTTATATTAATTCTCATTGGTTTTCTTGGGCACATTTGTGGGAAATCTGCTGGTCACATCTGCATGGATGTTCCTCACCCATTGTGTTCTGTTGGCCTGTTCGCCCATTCAGTACCATCTTGCTGACCGTGGCTCTACAATAGGTCTTGAAATCGGGAGGTCCTCCAGCTTTGTTCTCTGTTCTCAAGGTTATTTTGGCCATTCTCAGTCCATTGTGTGTCCATAAGTTTTAGAGCCAGTGTGTCATCTAGGAGAAAGCCTGCTGTGGCTGAGATTGGGGTTGCAGTGACTCTCCATATTAGGACCTCTGATCCCCCGTTTTAGTCTTAATTTCACTTGGTAATGTTTTGAAGTTCTAACACACAGGGCACACACAACCTTTTAAAAAATTTATCTGTAAGTATGTCATTTTGATGCAATTGATAAGTGGTATTTTTTTTTAATTTCTTACTGTTCATTGCTAGCATACAAAAATACAGAGGTTTAGCTAGGCATGGCAGTTCATGCCTGTAACACCAGTGACTTGGGGAGGCTGAGGCAGGAGGATCCCAAGTTCAAAGCCAGCCTCAGCAAACTAGCAAGGACCTAAGCAATTTAGTGAGACCCTGTCTCAAAATAACAATTAAATAAAATGGGATGTGTATGGCTTAGTGGTTAAGTGCCCCTGGGTTTAATTCCCAGTACTGGAAAAAAATGTAGATTAAAAACAATTATGGGGGATGGGGTTGTGGCTCAGTTGGTAGTGCTTACCTAGCATGTGTGAGACACTGGGTTTGATTCTTAGCACCACATAAAGGTCAATCAACAACTAAAATTTTTTTAATTAAAAAAATATGTAAAGAAATACAGAGGTTTCTGTATATTGAATTTGTCTTCCTTCAACCCTCAGCTGATTCATAGCCCAACTCTACCACTTCCTGTGGCCCATTGCCTGCTACCACTTGGCTTTCCAGAAATGTGCATTTTATAGAATACTGCCCATTTTATAGAATACTGAGGAGCAAATAAACCCCTCAGAAAGGAAAAGTCCGAGGACTAACATTCAGCTGTGTACAAAGATAGCTGTAGGTGCTGCTCTGCTGGGTTGAGGCCCACGTGCTAGGCCAGCCACGTGACCTCTTAATGGGCTGAGCACCAAGGGGAAGTGTGAGTGGCTGTTTGAAAACACCCAGAAGTGTGGTTTAAAAATCTGAATCAGTGGCTTGGACCATTCTTCCTCTGACTCATTTACTCAGACACTGGACTGGAAACCATGGCTTTGGTTCCACGTTTGAACATGATCAAACTCCATGATCTGCTGCTGCTCTCTGGTTCTAAGCTCCATCTTATCCTATTCATTTTTTCGCATGTCTTGATACTAGAAACAGGTGACACCAGTGGACTGTCATCACCCAGCAATCCTGGTTTGATTTGAAACAGCTGCGACTCGGCGTTTGGTCTTTGATGCTGCTGTCAGCATGAACAGAGATATTAGAGAGATTTCCAAACATTTTTAAAATAATGTTTAAGAATATTTCTAGGGTGTCCTAGAGCTAGGGGTGTTGCTTAGTGGTATGACATGTGCTTAGCATACACAAGGTCCAGCGGACAATCCCCCAGCACTAAGAAAAACATATTTCTATTTTTTTATCCATGTTATGCCTGAAGGTGGCCAAGCCCTGATGTGCCACGGCTACACCTTCTTCTAGGGGCACACCCTTCTGCCCAGCTACATGGAAAACAGAAGGAGACAGAGACAAGATGCAGAGACAGGAAAGGGAAAGAAAGAACTGCTGCCCCTCTAAGCAGCCATGTTTATTTATCTCAAAAGTTACACAGCTCATAGTACCATGACTATGACTATAGTTTTTAGTATGCCTTTAATCCTAGTTGTTAGTTAATTGAGATCAAAGTCCAGGCTGATTGAGACAACCCCTTTTCTCTAAGGACATTATCATAGTAACTAGATAACTAGATAACTATACCTGTATAGTTATCTTTCTACGGTCAAGGAGAAATGGCAGGGCATTCCAAGAGTGGGAAATGGCTGTGCTCAAAGCCACGTAGGACCATATAGGACCCTTCCTGGCTTCTGCTGACCTCACTGAGGGTAGGCCTTGGCCAGTCCATTTGCTGGTAAGCAACCTGTGACACCATGTTGTAAACAAGTGAAGAACAGGACCTCAGGAGGAGGGAGACCCCAGCTGGTGGCAGTATCAGGGCTCAGTGTCCACAGCTGTCCCTGCACCCCACCCCTCAGGGAGCAAAGCTATTTCCCCTTTCTAAATAGGGCTAATGTTTGGCAGTCTGTCTCTACCTGTGGCTCTTGGTCTTCAGCCTGCATCAGAATCACCTGGAAGCCTCATTCCCCAGATTTCTTGATAGACTTGAGAACCATGGCTCCATAAAGATAATAATTCAGTTTTATCATTGTTTAACACAGCATTGTCTAGGGTGATCCAACCAAATCTGTTTTGATGCCTGCACACACAGACATGCATGCGCATATCCCCGCCCTCCAGGCAGCTGGTGGGAGCCCTGGCTGTTCCTGAAGCTGATCATCTGGAGCAGGCTGATCCCAAGCATCTCCACCCTCGGAAGCTTTTCCAGGTTTGCCTGTGGCTTGGTAACACAGGCTGAAGGGTTGATGGACATCTCTCATGGCTTTGTGAGCCAAAGTCAGTCCCACACAGGGAACAACTCTTCAACCAGATGAGAACCACTCCCAGGATGCTGGGTAGCGACCCACAGTAACAAGTCTCACGGCTGATGAATTGGGGATGTAAACAGGATGGCCAGCCTGCCACGGACCCCCTCTGGGGAGTGATACTTCTGAGGCTTTCTCAGATCATCACATACTAGACGCTGTCCTCCGCCCACAGTGGATAGGCCTCACCCTCCAGGATGACCCGTGAGCTGAGGATCTGCTGTGAGCTGTTAGCAGAGGCCAGCAGTGCTTGAGGTAAGAACAGCCATCAGCCCTGACACGTGTGGTCCGAGAACTGGCTACTGATTCATGTCTTTCTGAGGTCCCACATCAGGGATGCTTCCCGCAGACTGTTTCCTAAGAGGGTGACCTGAACGATTGTTAAGGCATACACACACGCACAGGGACATGTGGGGACACTGAGGTGATGCGAGCTTTTCAAAGCCAGTGGTTTTACCCGCGCTCCACGGGCTTCTGAATCAGGTCCCTTTGACTCAAAGTCCGCTGCTGTTAGAACCAGGTTCCGAGGCCTGGATGTGACCTCCTCCTGCTGAGAGCTGAGCAGCTTGCTGGAGAGAGCATCCCCAGGATGGGGCAGGCAGCCCCACTCCAGGAACTGTGAAAGGGGCAGGAGGAGCCGATGGCAGTCAAGGCCTGTCAAAGGAGGGAGACCCACCATCTCTGTGTCTTCACCTTTGACAGGGGTCTCAGACTTCAGACTCAAAGGCTGCATTCCTGTCCCCATCACATAACCCTATCCCTGCTTACCTCTCTGTTCTCTGTCCTCCCCAGGCCTCTGTTGGCCGTGGACCCCTTTTTCCAGCCTCTCTCCCTACATCCCCAGGGACTTCTGGAGGGACCATGGGTTAGTAGAATGGCCCTTGTGACCCTTGTGACACATGGGGCAGGCAGTGCCAGAACTCTGATAGACTACAGACCTCTTGTCTTCCTCCCCCGTTTGACCCTCTGCTCGACTTCCCACCCACATACACAATTTTGTGACAAAATTCTGAGGACTTTCTAGTAAAATCTTTGGTATGAACTTATTGAGAGAATTTTAAAAAGGAGTCCAAGAGCCAGCCTCAGCCACCCGAAGCTCAGTGCCAATGCACCTGACCCTCGAGCTGGCTTTCCACCCCCGATGGCTGCACGTGGCTCCTCCTCTGTGTGGCTCCATCTGGGCTCTGGGTGTTTGGAGGCATCAGGTGTGTTTCCTGGAGGGCAGCCACCTGAAGCAATCTATTTCAAGCGCTAACAGAATCTTTTCCCTATTTATTGGGCCATGAATTCCTCTAAGTTTTGCCGAATTACTCTCCAGGTGCTCATTAAAGCTAATCAGCTGAGTAAATAATATAGAATGAGGAGAAAAGAGATCAGCAATAAATGGGGGGGGGGTGTCGGGGAAGTGCCGCAGTCTGGCTGGGCACAAAATCACGAGCCACTCAAGCAGGAACAAACTTTATTTTTGAAACTGCTGCCAATGCCCCGTATGCTCCCTGGAAGATTGCCGACCGACCCACGCGGCGTTCTCCCGGACCCCAACAGCAAGTGCCTCCTCCGGAATTCCCTCCTACCGCACTTCCCCAACCAATGGGAACTCTCCAGGAGTCCCATAGCAGGCCCAGGTGGACAGCAGGAGTCCAATATCCATATGAATGCAGATCTTAACATAATCATATCATCTCAATGGCTAGCTGGCTTCACCTTTCAACCAAAAATGCCATGCATCATATTACTTGGCTGTGGCTCTTAGCATCTCCCCCCTTCTGTTTAATTAAGCAACAAGCAATGTGGCTAGGGACCGTGCCTATTAGGTTGTCCAATTCAACATATGGTTCTTACCCGTCATCGGATGAACTGACCTCTAGGCGTCAGCCTCCTGTCTTAGGTTGATACCACTGCAATTGGATCATACCCGTCACTGACTACCGGTCCAGCATATAGCCATACTTGTGGATAGGCCTATGCACCAGTGGGGGGGTGAGGTTCTTTGCCTCACCTCTGTTGGCCCCCAAATTTGGCCTTGGTGCCGGTGGGGGGGTGAGGTTCTTTGCTTCACCTCTGTTGGCCCCCCAAATTAGACCATCACTAGTAGAAGGGAGGAGGATACAGAAATGCCACGACACCAAGTCAATTGACGGCTCCTTAGGAAAAATTGCATCACTGGTGACACATCAGCAAAGATACGCCAGCACTACCATAATTTGCTGCATCAACAGATAGATCACAATGCATGCAAGTGATACATAGTCCAGGCAAGATCTGCAAGCAGTTCAAAGCGGAGAAATCTATCAATATGTCCATTTCCTCCCAAAATAAATCGACTCCTTGAATGAGCATTACTTGTTGAGTTATATTATTCATCGATGCATCAGTTTATACAGTTTGTTGTGATAACTATCAAAGAAACTGTAGTTTGGTTTCATCTTTGTCTTCACCGGCACTGGGATGAAGATAGGAATTCTGACAATGATGCTAAAAAAAAAAAAATTATGTAACATTCCAACAGGTACTAAGAAAACAATTTTTGAACAATTTACATTATCCTGAACAGAATTATTAAATATAATGAAAAGGAAAGGTGAAAGTAAACAAACAGATCTGTTAACCTGCTTATTTGTACACATATTAAAACAATCCTCAACAGCTGTTTACCCAGTTTAAATTAAATCATTAAAAATCACGTGAATAATAAAAAAAAATTCGGATCCATTTATTCATGAGCGCTCCTCATATATGATATATGGACATACGCACATACAGACATACAACACAAAACAGAAGTGTGCACACGTAACATACAACACATAAGACAATAGTAAAGGCCTTGTAGCTTTACCTAGGTGAAATCTCCATTGCAATGTTTAAAAACTCCACAGTCAAAAAATAAAACTGATCATAAAAACATTAACCTAGGTCTGTATGAGCTCAAAAATAAAATAGAACTTTATGATGTGGGAAAAAGCAATAATAAAATAGATATTGAAAAAAGCATCCTGGTTAATCACTGTCGCAGATGTAAGAATAGCTAAGCTGGAGCTCTGGATATCAGCTGTTATGGATTTGAGTCAAATCATCTTCTTTTTGGTCTGTAGAGTAAAAAGGGTTATTTTAAGTTTATCTTTGGGGGATATATACCCCTTTCCAATTCCCTCCTTTTGTTTTAATAGTTTGATGAGCTCCTTCAACTATGCCTTGTCCCTATGGATTGTATGGAATACCTGTTATGTGAGTAATGCCAAATGATGAGCAAAATTGTTTAAAAGAGGTAGAAGTATAACCAGGACCATTATCTGTTTTTAACTGTTTTGGAATGCCCACAGTGGCAAAATTTTGTAAGCAATGAGCTATAACATCTTTAGTTTTTTCTCCGGCATGAAGGGAGCCCATCAAAAATCTGGAAGAAGTATCAACTGTAACATGTAAATATTTTAATTTTCCAAATTCTGGCAAGTGTGTGACGTCCATCTGCCAAATATGGTTACGTATCAATCCTCTAGGATTGACTCCAAAATTAACTTGTGGTAAAAATGTCACACAATTTTGACATTGTTTTATTATATGTCTGTCTTGTTCTTTAGTTATTTTAAAATGCTTTTGTAAAGTATTAGCATTGACATGGAACCTTTTATGAAAATTTATAGCTTCTTCTATTGTGGAGAAAATATGTATGTCATGTGTAGATTTATCTGCTAATTCATTGCCCAAACTAAGGGCTCCAGGCAATCCTGTATGTGCCCTGATATGTCCTATAAAGAATGGATCTTTTCTGTCCCAGATTAGACTTTGTATAGTGGAAAACAAAGAGAAAACAGTAGAAGAAGGGGAAATCCTACCAGCATCTTCAAGGGATACTATAGCATTAACTACATACTGACTATAAGAAAATAAATTAAATACAGAATCTTTAAACATCACAAAAGCTTGTAATACTGCATTAAGCTCTACCTTTTGAGCTGATTGTTTGGGTACTAAAAATGTAAAAGTTTGATCAGGGGTAACTACTGCTGCTGTACCATTATTTGACCCATCAGTGAATATATTTGGAGCATTCATGATAGGGGTTTTTCTTGTCATTTTTGGAAAAACTACAGGATGCTTAAACCAAAAAGACAACAAAGGATTAGATGGTAAGTGATTATCAAATGAAACATTAGATTTACACATGATTATTGCCCAAGTATTTAACTCATTAGCTAACTCATCAATTTGATCCATAGTATATGGAATAATAATTTTATTGGGAGAAATCCCAAACACTCCCTTTGCTGCTCTTATTCCTTTGAGTATTAATTGTCCTACAGCCTCAGGATACCTAGTAAGAATAGTGTTAGGAGAATAAGATAAATGTATCCACAATAATGGACCTTCTTGCCAAAATACTCCTGTAGGAATATTTTTTGTTGGTAGTACAATAAATAATAAAGGCAAACTTATATCAATTCTATCCAAATGCATATTTTCCATATATGTTTCAATGATTTTTAATGCCTTTCTTGCTTCAGGCGTTAACATGTGGGGTGAATTTGGATCTGATGGACCTTTTAGGATATCAATAAAGGTCCCAACTCTCCTGTTGGTATAAGGCCTTATCCAATTTATGTCTCTAGATAAGGCCTTATCCAATTTATGTCTCCCAATAACTTTTGAAAGTCGTTAAGTGATTTGAGTTGATCTACTCGTATTTGAATTTTTGGTGGACAGACCATGGTTGAGGATAATAGAACTCCTAAATAATTAATTGGAAGATTTAATTGTACTTTATCTATTGCTATCTCTAGATTATAATTTTTTAATAAATTTGTAAGTGTGGCATAACATTCTAGCAATGTGTTTTTATCTTTATGTGCCAATAACACATCATCCATATAGTGAAATATTTGTAGTTCAGGATTTTGATTTCTAAGTGGCTGGATTGCTTTGTTAACATAAATTTGACACATAGTTGGACTATTAGCCATCCCTTGAGGGAGTACTTTCCATTCATATTTCTGATCAGGACCTTCATGATTTAGAGCAGGGATAGTAAATGCAAAATGTGGACTATCCTAAGGATGAATTGGAATTTAAAAAAAAACAATCTTTAATATCTATAGCTAAAACATACCAGGTTTTTGGTAAAGCAGACAACTGGGGAATCCCTGATTGAGAAGGTCCCATAATAACCATCTCATTATTAATGGCTCTTAAATCTTGCAATAATCTCCATTTACCAGATTTCTTTTTAACGACAAAAATGGGAGTATTATGGGGAGATACGGAAGGTTGTTTATGTCCCTCCGCTAATTGTTGTTTGACCAGGTCATGGGCTACTTGTATCTTTTCTTTAGTCAGGGGCCACTGGGGAACCCACACTGGTCTTTCTGATTTCCAATTTTGATTGTCTCAGTGGCCCTTTCTGAAAACCCAATCCATGTCTATTTATTCCTTGATCTATTTGAATTGGTGCTGTCATACCTTGTTCTTGTTCTCTTAATCTTTTTTCTTTCCTAAAGCCTTGTCTAGCCCTAGTAGTGGGCGCATTAGGATTGATGTTATTTGTTAATGTCAAACCTAATTGATCTAGGACATCTGGTCCCCATAAATTTATAGGAAGATGATCCAATACATAGGGCTGTATAGTTCCTTCACATCATTCAGGATCCTTCCAATCTAATACCATTGCACTTCTATGGGGATTAGTTGCCACTCCTAGGCCTCGAAGCGTTTGAGTGGCTTGTTGTAATTGCCAATGTTTTGGCCATTCTTGACGAGATATGATGCTAAGGTCAGCACCTGTGTCCAGTAGCCCATTAAATTCATGTCCTTGAATATTTAGTTTTAGCATTGGGCAAGAATCTAAATTTAAAGACAGCATAGCCCAATCCACACCTGTGGAGCCTAATCCCCTGGAACCTCTTTCTACAGAACAACTGGAAAATTTATCATGCAGGCTGGGTATTATTAATAACTGTGCTATTCTATCTCCTGGTGAAATTACTGATATACCTCTTGGAGAACTAGCTATAATTTTTATTTCACCTTCATAATCGGGATCAATTACCCCAGGACTTATCATAAGTCCTTTTAGTGTAGAAGAACTGCGTCCCAATAATAAGCCTACTGTTCCTTGGGGAAGAGGTCCTTTTACTCCTGTGGGAATGATTTGAACTCCCATCTCTGGAGTTAGTACTGCTCTGGCGGAGGCGCAGATGTCCAACCCTGTGCTCCCTCTAGTTTGTCTGATGAGGGATTTAATGGATAATGTGTTCTGGGCACTACCCTGATGGTGTTGCTGGGTTCCTCCATTGCCCCGTATATTTGTGGTTGTGGGCCCCGGAGCATTGGGCCCCCCAGTCCGTTTTTTGGCAATGGAGCCTGATGCCTTTCTCCACGATATCATGGGTAAACACTTGGTCCTTGTCCATTTTTTGATAACGGAGTACCCTCTATGGTGGTTTGAGAATGGCATTCATTAGCCCAATGTCTCCCTCTACGGCATCGTGGGCAAATACCCGGTATTCTATTCCTTTGATACCTAGCTTTGTTAAACCCTCCTCCTATGGGGCAACTCCTTTTAAAATGTCCTGTTTGTTCACAATTGTAGCATGTTTTTGGCCTGGCATCTAAAGCCTGTTGTACTGCTGCCAAGACTTGCCCTTGTTCATTAATGTCTCTACATAATTTAATATATGTGTTTAAATCTTCATGTCTCCATGGTCTAATGACCTCTCTGCAGCAACGATTTGCTTGGTCATAAGCCAGTTGTTTTATAAATGGCATTGCTTGTTCTGTATCCCCCAAAATTCTGGAAGCCGTTTGAAAAAGCCTGTCTACAAATTCAGCGTAAGGTTCATTAGTTCCTTGTATTACCTTAGATAATTGTCCTTGTAAATCTCCATGTCCCTGTAAAGTTTTCCATGCCCTAACCGCATCTACAGCAATTTGTGCGTATATGCCAGGATCATATTCAATTTGTTGCCGTTGACCCTCATAAGGTCCTTTTCCTAACAACATATCTAGATTTCTTTGAGGGTAACTGGCTGCTGCATTTCGCCTAGCTGTCTCCGCAAAATTCCTCATTGGCAACCTTCCATAACAAATATTGTCCTCCATTTAGCACAGATCGACACGTTAGCCCAATCTGCTGGCGTCATGTCCAAGTTGGTTATGGATTCAACCATGCTCACAGTGAAGGGTGCTTGCGGACCATAGGTTGTTACAGCCTCCTTTAATTGCTTCACTGTTTTGAAATCTAAAGCACAGTGAATTCATTGCCCTCCTGCCTGCTCAAGTACAGGGCATGCTAATCTTTGAGGTCCTGCCTCAGGATTCCGTCCATCAATTACAGGGGTTGAGGGCCACTCAGCTGTAGATGGAACTGTTGGTTGAATTACACCCTCTGGTGATAGAATGGAGTTAGTAGCAGCCTCCTGTTGTAGCTCCCCCCCCCAATGGTTGTTTGTCTTTTAAGCTTTCTTCCTTTAAATTTTCCTCTGACTAGCTCGAGAGACCTTCTCTTTTGCTTGACCTAACATGTTTTCTATCATAGTCTGGACCTCTAACAATTTACTTAACAGTCTTTCAGTTTGTTTTTTACTAATTTCTAATCTACTATAAAGGTAGCGCAACCCAATAAGATAGCATAAAACAAAACCGAAACAGAATGAAACAAAAAATCGTTGTATCAATTTTCCGAACAACTTCAAACCTTGAGCCAACCATTTTTCCCAGTTTGCCTGAGAAAGTTCTAGGGATAGACAGCTTGAAACAAAAACAAAATAAATCAAAACAAGAACACATTGTTTTTTGAAATGGTCACCCATTCTCTCGCCTTCCCTCAGGGGTGAGCAATTTTACTCACCTCCAAGCTTCAGGCGTCCCGCATGGGCCACCAACTGCCGCAGTCTGGCTGGGCACAAAATCACGAGCCACTCAAGCAGGAACAAACTTTATTTTTGAAACTGCCCCCAATGCCCCGTAAGCTCCCGGGAAGATTGCTGACCGACCCACGCGGCGTTCTCCCGGACCCCAACAGCAAGTGCCTCCTCCAGAATTCCCTCCTACCGCACTTCCCCAACCAATGGGAACTCTCCAGGAGTCCCGTAGCAGGCCGAGGTGGACAGCAGGAGTCCAATATCCATATGAATGCAGATCTTAACATAATCATATCATCTCAATGGCTTGCTGGCTTCACCTTTCAACCAAAAATGCCATGCATCATATTACTTGGCTGTGGCTCTTAGTAGGGAAGGAGGTGGCTTTGTGTGTTGTCATAATTAAGTTGCTCCCCACTGCTCTTCAAATGTGCACGTGAGTTCTGGGGAGGAAAATACAGGTCCCTGGTTCAGGAATCAAGCAACCTGCCCTTGAAACTATTCCAAATTGACTCGCAATGGTGCCGTGGAGAGGACAAGGGGGGCAGGAGCACCCCAGGTTTGCTGCAGCAGAAGGCAGCAAGGAAAAACTCCGTCAGCCTCTCTCAGAAACTGACCTCCAGGAGCCTCCAGGATTCAGGAAGCCAGGAGGGCAGGGCTGAGAACTGCACCCAGAGGAGCCAACCCGGGAGGGAGCCAGAAGCCCTCACAACAGGAGTTTCTGATCCCAGTGCAGAAGGCAGGCTTTGCATGGGGCACAGGAAGGTCACACCCCAGGGGATCCTGGGGGCGAGCCCCGGGGCATAGGAGGCAGGAAATGATTCAGCTCCACTCCTGCAGGCCTCCTACCTGACCCACTGGTCTGTGCTCTAGGAGAGCTAAGATTGATCCCATGCAAGCCCCCCCCCCCACCTTGGCTTGATGCCACCAGGTGCTCAGAGGACTTTGAGAGGTGGAAGGGAAGATGACATCTCTCAGGCCATTCCTTGGCCAGCTTAGTCCTGATTTTTATCACACAGATAGGGTGGCCCAAGGGACACAGGATCTCGGTGCCTCTATGGGTCCTTTCAGCTTCGACAGTGGATTCTGAGATTCTGGTCACAGAAGTCAGTGATAGGCTGACCCAGAACTGTGAGTCCAACCTGCCTGCTCCACAGAAGAATGGGATCCTTTGGCCACTGGAGTGACAGTCACCGTGGACTGAGGCCAAGTGAACTGACTGACTGCTGGTCAGGAAGAGCCCAGGCCCTGGGCGAGGTATGTACCAGACAGTGGCTGTGTCACCCTAAGTGGCTCACAGGTCAGCACCCCCATCCTGGCATGTACCCAAGCTGGACAGAAGGCAAGTCCTCTCCCCAGGCTGCCCTCCCCTTCAGGAATCCCTCACCCTCCTTGTGGAAAGAAGCATTTTTTTTCCTACTTCCTTCCTTTCTTTTTTCCTCTCCACCCCCTTTCTTTCCTCCCTCATTCTGCTGCCCTGGCTCTTCTTGACCTCTTGGTCTCAAGTGATCCTCCCACACCAGCCTCCTGAGTAGCGGGACTCCAGACGCATGCACCACCACACCCTGCAAGGAGCAGGTCTAATTTCCCCAAATCTGAGCAGCGCTGTCCAGTGGCAGAATCATGGCAGCCATGTGAAAGCAGGAGGAAACAGGCCGAGTGAGTGAGTCATGTGAAATAAGCAGTCAATATCAAAACCCACCACAACGTGGTCTTTCTCCTGTGTCTCACACTGAGCCCTAGAGCATTCCCAAGTGCCTCTCAGATCTCCCCAGCATGTTCTGAGAGCTCAGCAGCCCGAGGGACAAGCCCACCCGCTCAACAGCGTTTTCTGTGCCAGGCCATGTTATCCAGACGACGGTGCCAGAGCCGCCTGCTCTCACTGGCCAGCCTGGAGTCGTTTCTGGGTGGACGGGGATGTGCCTATTGCTGGCTGAGCCCCACCCCCGCCACTGCCTAGGACTCAGCAAATAATGGACTGGACAGGGAGAAGGGCACACAAGGTCACCTCCCAGACTGACCACAGGTGAGAGACCCCACCCTGCCTTCCAGCTGGTGTTTGGTACTGGGGTCTGGAACTGTGCCTGCCCAACTTGGGGCCCGCCCAAGCCTTCTCCAGCTCCTTGCATCCTCTGTTGTCTGGGTGTGGGCAGCCGGGGCTGAGGCCATGCTGCTGTCCTAACACCTAACCCTGCCCACGTGAAGCCAGATGCTCCCTGCTTCCTGGGGGCTATGATTGATCATTCTGCCTGATTTCACTGTGGTAAAAAACACACACAAAGACTTGCTGTCTGATCCTTCTTGAAGTATATACTCTGTTGAGAAGTACGCTCCCTTGTGCCACTATTACCTCCATCTCCAGGACCTTTTCATCTTCCCACACAGAGACTCTGTCCCTATTAACCACTAACTCCATCCTCCTCTCCAGCTCCTGGTTACCACCATTCCACCTCTGTCTCTGAAGTGGACTAATCTAGATGCCTCGTGTAAGGAGAATGCACAGTATCTGTCCTTCTGCAACTGCTTTATTTCACTTAAATATCATTAAGGTTCATCCACACCATGCATACGTCAGAATTTCCTATTTTTTTTAAGGCTGAATAACATTATTCAAAACAAAATGGGACTTATGATAATGTTATAATTATTGTTATAATAATGTTATGATTATTATAAGTCCCATTTTGTTTACTCATCCATCAGTGGACACTTGGGTTGCTTCCTCCTCTTGGCTCTTGTGAATAATGCTGCTATGAACATGGATGTTTAAGTCTCTTTGAGATTCTGCTTTCAGTTTTAAGGGGTGTATACCTAGATATGGAATCACTACGTCATAGGGTAACTCTGTTTAATTTTTTTTTTTGAGGACTCACCGTACTGTTCCACAGCAGTTGTACCATTTTGCACCCCCACCAGCAGAACACCACAAAACTTCCAGTTTCGCCACATCCTTGACCACACCTGTAATTTTCTGTGTTGTTTTCTTTTGGTGCTGCCCTGTCCCCTCTGCAGGCTCCTGGCATAGGTGTGGATGCATCCTTGGGAAGCAGGTAATTGGACCTACCTCACCTGCAGAGCAAAACTCTTGGCCTTGTAATTTACCTGGAACTACCGTAGGCATCCATACCCTTTGATACCAGGGCCATATTAACAACCAAGTCTGTGGGGGGATCATGTCCAGCAGAGGCTCTGTCCACTGGCATGTGGTTAAAGGCAGCAGTTAGTGCAGGTGGACAGTTGTCTCCTCTGTGTGTTCTGAGCCCCTGAGTTGCTCGAGGCAGCATCTCATTGGGGGCTTCTTCCTGCCGAGGAGGGTGTGAGCCACCTGAGAAATTAAAGTCTAGAATAATCAGTGAAGAACAAAAGACAAAGAGTCAGAAATATATTTTCAAAAGTGGAGCCCTGATAGGTTTAGTCCACACAGGAGCTGGAGCTAGACAAGGAAAAGATGGCTCCCATGTTTTATTTAAGTAGGTACATCAAAGGCACCGGTAAGGTTTCGAGGGTGGAGTCTTGCTTGGTGACGTCCTGCAGTCAGCAGGTTGATTGGTATCTTGGCAGGTCACACCTATCTCAGGTGCTATGTGGGACATGGCAAGTGCGATAGGAATTCACACTGCGTCAGGGCAGTTAACCAGAGGAATGTCACTGGTCATTTCCAGACACCAGCTGTTCCTATCCACTAGGCTCCATGTACAGAGGCCCACATGCAGCCCATGGATGGTTTGTGACAAAGCACGCCTCCTGTCCGCTCAGGTACAAACTGAGGAGGGGCTCCGTGTGGGGAAGGAGACCCTGCTCTGCACGGTCACACCGGCCCCATGCATGACTCAGGTGCTGGGGCAGCTCCTTGGCCAGGATGTCCTAGGCTGGAGTGAGGCTCAGAATCAGTGGCTGCTTCTCTATCTGTAGAGAGGTTGGTAAAGCTCATGGTCTGGATGGAGCCACAGCAGCTGGTGGCCTCCTGTAGGTCTCAGGAGACCACAGGTTGCACAGTGCATGCAGACCACCCCCTCCACGAGTTTAGCCAAGGACCAAACTCTCACACTTTCAATAGCATGTGACCTCCACAAGTCACTCAGGCTCTCTGAAAAGTGAGGAAATGGAACCTACTTGTTGGACCTTTGGGAAGAATTTGAGGAAACCATATATAAAAGCTATTACAGGGATCTCAGAGGAGCTTGGTGAGCATTTGTCCCCACTTTGTGACTTTGGGTCATGTTGCCTGGAGTCCATAAGGGGAATCCTGGATTCCAGAGAGGACCGACTGGGCCTCACCCAGGAAGGACCAGCCTTGGGCCAAGCAACCACACCCCTCACCCTTTGCCTTCAGCCTCAGCCGGTGTTCAGAATCTGTCTACCCGACCTCGGCCCCCTCTAGTGCCACCTTCTCAGAGGCACAGCCACCGTGTACCTGTTTAACCTATCTTCACTTTCTCTGAGGACTGCCTCCATTCCCACCCCTCAGGCTGGACCCAAAATGACCATGTTTGATTATGTGCTCACCAGAGACGATGAGAAACAAGGACACAGGAAGAGAGCCAAACAGAAACAGCAAGAGAGAGAGTGAGAAAGGTAAAGGTACTGAGAGAAAGACAGACTGAGCAGTTTGGCCTCCATTCCTGGGTCTGGCTCTCCTGAGACATACCCCACCTCCTACCTAGTGTTTTCTGGATGTCCCTGGAAACTAAAACATGCTCCTTTCTGCTAAACTTCTGAGAGGTCTGTTGTTCTTTGGCACAGGGGACCTGGTGATAGTTTGAGGGGATGTCCCATTGTAGACCTGACCCTGTCCCCATAGACCTTCCCACTGTAGACCTGTGTCCGGACCCCACATATCCTCCCACTGCCGGCCTGGCCCCTGGCCCCACAGCCCCTCTATTCCACCAGGAGTGTGGCAGGCTCTAGTTCTAGAGCAATAGGGCTGACCCTCCTTGCAGGGCTATGGACTGGGGCCTGCATAGGAGGCCTTGGTCTCCTTGTGCCAGCTCCATCCCCCCAGGCTCTACCTCCTGGAATCCAGGCTACTGTAAAGTCGCTTTCAGGGCTGGAAATTCTGATTCACTGGCACTGCGCCTCAGACTTCTAAAAATGGCATTTCTGAGCACTGACTCAGTGGTGAAGGGAGGCACTTGGTTACGTTCTGTCCTCACCAAGTGGGAAGGAGTGACTCATCCCTCCTCTCTGCCCTGGGGCTTGGAAAGGTCCTTTGCCACCAACCCTGGGACCTGATGTTAGGCTGGGGCTGTACCTGCCAGAGCTGGGGCTCTGGAGAGAACAGATGCACAGCACATCCGAGTGCGGACAGCCATCCCTGCCCCTCATGTGGGAGGATCCCTCACTCTTGCCCAGGTGGGAGCGGATACAGCCCCCTCATACGAGGCCAGGGGTCTCTGTGGATCTTCCCTTCCACCAAGGGTTGAAGCTCACCTGCTCTGACCTCAGGATGGAGGGGCCCTTTCTGAGACAATTTGGCTCAGAAAATGCCACCTCAGATTAAATTGTCAGTCTTTGACCGGGCACAAAATGTGCTCGTGTTTTGCATGCTCCTCTTCTCTCTGTCGTTTCCTCCAAGACAGTGTCCAGACACCAGATCCTTAAGTCTCTCTTCCCAAAGAGTCTCCCTAACATGAAGACCCTCCAGTCCGCTAGGCTTCCACCCGGATCAGTCCTTGGTAAACCCTTGACCTCCCAAAGATGCCAGAAATTACTGCACATCTCTCTGTCCCCACGTCTGTCAGCCCTGCTTGCTGTACGATCCAGGCATTGGCCCCCTGAAGCCAGGGAGGGACTAAAATAATTTGCTTACCTCTGGAGCCCATATGGGGCTCCCATGCCAAGCAGAGCTCACATCAGAATTTGAGTGCAATAGAATATTTACAGGGTGCTCCCAGGGACAGCAGGCCAGAGGTTAGGGTGGGAAGGCATTCGTCCAGCAGTGTGACCATGTGGGCAGCTAGTGCTCAGGCCTGCAGGGATCACCTGGGACCAAGAAAAGCATTTCCTCCTTGTCCCCTGAAAGAGGAATCTGGGGTATTCCTTGGTGGAAGCAGTCCCCTAAAGGAGAAACCCCCTGAGGCCCCCAGGACAGAAGTGGCCATAGAGAAAGGCCAGGCGGGAGGTCAGCAATACAAAGTGTCCAGTTAACATCTTTGGCCACTTCTGCAGCCTTCAGGGAAGGACCCACCCTGTCCTTTTTCCATCCTGGCAACCAGAAGAGGGTATGGTTGAAAATAACCCTGACCACACACCAACCTTGCCTGGTACTTGGAAAACACAGGGGCAGGGTGCTGCAAGAAGAAGCAAGAGAGCCAAAAGTTAGTGGAAGGAAGCTCTTGGAATGAAGGGTTTCCCAAGGAAACTTTCCCTTGTGTCCCAGATTTGCAGCACGTGGCTACTGGGCAGCCCGGTTCCACAGCAGAGGCCAAAAACAGCCTTTCCAAAACAGGAAAGGTTTTCCTGGCTCCTAACCGCCACTGCAGTGATGGGTGGGTGCACAGAGTGGGACTGAGTGCATCCCTGGCTGCTGGCCAGGCCTTGAAGAGGAGCTTAGATGACTTAGATTGGCTGGACAGATCTAACATATAAATAATCTAAGAGATGTGAGCTGCCTTTCCCGAGGCCAGGTCTGCTTGTGCCTTGCCCAAGAAGGATCAGGGTAAAGCTCAGTGGAGTTTGTTTGCTCTGATTTCTCAGAGGACAGATGAGACTTTCTGGCTTCCTGGATTGACCTCTACTGCCTCACAATTAGAGACAGAAAAGCTGGATCTAGGTCACAGGTTCTCAAACTTGACCTTGCTTAAAATCCCTTGGAGGGCTTGTCCCTGGACCACTTCTGGAAAACCCAGCTTTGCAGGGAAAGAAGCAACTCAGGTCATCTAAGGGGGCAGGTGGGGATAGGGGGAGCACAGGCCATATGCACTCAGAGAAATGAAGTATGCATGGTGCCCTTTGAAATAGGTGAGCTATACTAAGAAGTAGAAAATCAAAGACACGGTTTGCATTTAAAAATTCTGGCTCCTGGTGAGAGTTTAATGAATGGGCCATTTGCTCCAGACCCTCCCCTCGGGCTGACCTCACCCGTGTGAATGCAGAGCCAGAGGCTGAGCTGCTGGGGTCAGATTTCTGCACCTCCAGTGTTTCCTCTAGGAAAAGTCACCTGGCAGGTTGATGATTAGGGTCACCTTGCAGTGTTAGAGACCTTCCTGACATGGGTGATCACCTGAGGCTAACCAGGAAGCAAGGCCAGGCTGCCCTTTAGACCTGGACACAGAGGCCAGGACTGGGAAGCCAGAGCTGGCAGGACATCTGTGTAGAGTGGTGTCTCACCAACTGCCCCCTCCGCACCCTGCCCAACTCTTGGCCTTCCTGCTGACCGTCTGTCTCCTGATTTGGGTATTCTTGTTTCCCTTTTGACTGCCCGTCCCTTCTGACATTCATGATTTGTTTGTCATCTATAGGAAGCCTTCTCTGTGCCAAGCAGACACCTAAAGTGTTTTTCAAATGTTATCTCATGGAACATTCAGGAAGGGCCTGTGGAATCAGCATGGCCTGCCCCATTTACAGGTGGTTCTCAGGGTCACATTGCTCCGCTACAGGATGCTGTAGGAATCCACCCCCAGCTCACCAACTCTCCCCGCAGCAGGCTTCCTGTCTCAACAGTGGCCGCCCCTCATGCTGGATAACAGGGCTTAGCCCTAGGCATTAGGGCGGCTTTGGGAAGATTCTCAGAAAGTTTTGGGGTTAAGGATTCTCCCATGCCCTTTCACATCTCCCCACATAGGCAGCACCTCTCTAGAAGCAACAGCACAAATGGCATTGGAATTAGACTTCAAAATGAGTCTGTTTCCAACCTGCCAATGTCTCTTCCCTATTTAATACTCCCCACACCTCCTCCCCGTGCTTCTCAGGTAAGCAGAAGCCCTTTGCCCTCCTACCTGCCTCTCCAGACATAGCCTCCTTCCTCCCTTGCTGCAGTCCCTGGACTCAGTGACCCCTCCAATAGCAGGGTCTTCAAGCCCATTAGCCCCTCTTTGCTGGATGCATATCTCATGTTGGGCATCTCTTCTCTCAGGAAGCCCTCCCTGACTTCTCTGATGAGGGACATGCCTCTGCCTTATGTGCCCACCTGCAATCTGGCACATTATCATCCGCCAAGATTTGGGAATTTGTCCAAACCAAAAATTCTTAGAAAGCGAGAAGCATAAATGTTCTCTTTTGCATAATTAGCTCGACCGTCCTTGCATATCTGTTTGTGTGTCTATCCAGTTTTTATTTGTTTCCACCATCAAACTTTCTTCAATTGGGCTGGGGTTGTAGCTCAGTGGTAGAACACTTGCCTAGCATGTGTGAGGCCCGGGGTTCAATTCTCAACACCACATATAAGTAAATAAATAAAATAAAGGTCCATTAACAGCTAAAAAAAAATATATACATATATATATATATATATATATATATATATATATATATATAGAGAGAGAGAGAGAGAGAGAGAGAGAGGGGCTGGGTTTGTGGCTCAGTGGTAGAATTCTCGCACTGGATCCTCAGCACCACATAAATATAAAATAAAGATATTGTATCCACCTAAAACTAAAAAAAATAAATATTAAAAATATATATATATATTGAAAAAAAACTTGCTTCAATTGTCTCTTGCTGAATTAAATTCAACCTCCAAACTTAGTAGAATGAACTACAATTGATTATTAGATCAAGATTTTGTGAGTCAGAAATTTGGGCAGGGCAAAATGGAAATGCTCATTTAATCTGGGGTAGCTTGGATTGCCAGAGTTGGCTGGATGGCTGGAAGAATGTACCTATGTGAGTTTCCTTCATTTTGCTCCACATCAGTTTGCTGCCACTGCACTTGGGCTGGGCTTCCAGAGAGCTGGATGGGTCAGGGTCCTCCATTCTCCACACTTGCTCTCCATAAAACTAGCTTGGGCTCCCTAGTAGCATGGCTGCCCTGGGATAGTCAGTGTATGGTGTGTGGCAGCTGCCTTCCCCTAGACAGCAAGGTAAAAGCTGTGGAGGTCTTTCTAACCTATCTTGGAAGCCAGGAAGCTCCATTGCAATCACATTCTGTTGTGAACCAGGACCTTCCCAGGCTCCTGAAGAGGGGACCACACAAGAACATAAGAACCAAGAGCAAGTTCATACGAGGAAATATTTGAAGACTACCACAAGACCGAAACCCAACCATGAAGAAAGAGGCCAGGTCTGCTTTTATATACCATCATATACCTAAGAGCTTCACACAGTGTCTGCCGCATAGAAGGCACTCCATGATATACTGGATGGATGAATAAATGGTATAAACGTGATGACTAAGATCTGGAAACTTTCCAAACCCACAGATTCCTAGACAGCAGGAAAAATAAGTGTTTAATATGTTAATATCCCTTCAAGGTACACACATTTTGCTGAACTTGTAGAAAACTGGAGCCTAACACTATACACTTAAACTTTAAACCCTGTAACTCCTATCAGATGTTGGACAGCAGCACCTACTGGCAGAATCTGGTATTGCATCCTGGCTCCATGGGTTGTTGGCGATCGCTAGGGAATTGCGTTTGACCTTAGGAATCCACTAATGCCCATTATCTAATGGAAAGCTGCAATGGATGACCGCCAAGGATGGAAAGAAGATCCTGGAATTGCAGCCTCCTACATGTCTTGTGATAGTCTATTGACAAAGTTTTCAGCTGAATCTATTTGGAGAGTATTTTTACTACAATTTATGAAATGAAAAGTCAATTGGAAAATGGGATTTTTCACACGTATTTTTAAGTCATGCCATTTATTTGAGAACAAGTACTTTGAAGTAGGATGAGATTTACCATAGACACTAGAATTCTGTGGAAGACGAGATTCTAATTACATGGTCAAACCAGAGACAAGGAGCCTGCCACTCTTTCTACTAACCCAGTTTCCCTGACTGACTGTGGATGATCTTCAGCAGTGACTTAGAGGAACTGGGCAGAACACTTCTTCTAGGCGATGGTCATGGCTTGGTTTCTATTAGTTCTTTTGTGAATTGAGATGAAAAGTTTAAAGGACTAAACAGCTGACTGTCTGTGAAATTTGTTTCTTATTGTTAATTTTCAACACAGAGGAGCAACTACTCCTGCCTGGAAGGTTAGTCCAGTGATGTGGACAGACCTGTGGTCAGGGCAGGAAGTGAGCTGATGAGGTACATCCTGCTCATTCTTTGCACAGTGCCAGGCACACACATGTCCCATCCAGTGTTGGTCCAGTCCTCTAACCTCCCAAACAGTGGCTGGAGACTTTTCAGAGAGAGCTTCTGTGTTAATAAACTCCACTCCCAACTTCCTATCAGAGTTGGAATTAGGGTAAGTGCCCCAGGGTATGAAAGTGTGATAAGGGAAAAAAAATCAAACATCATAAAAGATTATGCAAAGTTTCAGCCTCCTTCAGCAAATATCACCGGAACTCCCTAATCTCATTTCTAAGCATAAATTTAGCATCTGGGAAATGCAGAGTCCCAGGTTAGGGTTTTGCTGCTCATTGACCAATAGATATCATAGACCATGGCCATCATCCAGGTATTATTGGAAATGCAGGATCACCGCCCTCTACAAGCTAATAAATAAGAACCTGCCCTTTAACAAGGTCTCCAGTGAGTCATAAGCACAGTCAAGTATAGGGAGTGCAGTCTCAGGCAGGGACTGGCCCTCCTCCTCCTCCTCCCCCACCCAACCTCCCTTCCTAATTAGACCAAGAGCCCCAGGCTCTGCCTTCTTAAGGTAAAATAAACCCCATGACCTGCCAGATGGGTCTTGCCTCCTGCAGCCACAGTTACTTGGGCAACATCTACTGTTCTGTTTCTAAGGGATAGTTCCATCTATTTTTTTTAATTCATTCTTAATACCTGGTATTTCAAACCAGACAGTGTACAGCAATCCCTGTTCTACTTTCAGAAACAAAGAACTGGGCTGGGGTTGTGGCTCAGTAGCAGAGCGCTTGCCTAGCAAGTGTGAGGCGCTGAGTTTGATTCTTAGCACCACATAAAAATAAATAAAATAAAGGCATGCTGTCCATCTGCAACTGCAAAAAAACCCCAAAAACAAAAAAAAAACCTTGGGGGTAAAAATGAACAACTTAATGTGAAGGGAAAAGCAATCCTCCGAAATTAAGAGAGGGCCAGTGGGTTTTTGTCCATTGAATAACACTGTCTCAAAACACTGGTGCACAGGTACACACATACTTTTCAGCCACACAGAAATCCAATGGGTCCTTCCTGCCTAGGTGGGCACAGCAATGGGCACAGGTCCATCTTCCACACCTCTATCCACTCTTCTCATCACTCCTCCTGCTACCTTCCTTATCCAGCCACCCTCACCTCTTGCTAGCTCTGGCTTTAAACCTGTGTCCCTGCAGAAGTCTGAGAGGTTGTTCTCCTTGAATGTTCCTGTAGCAGCTGTAATTCTTAGAACAAACCTAGAGTTCTCAGTGTATTCTGGAAGGTTCTGGGTGGCCTGGCCCTGGACCCTCCCTCCCATCTTTGACCACTGCCTCAGTCCAGGCAGGAGTGCATCTTGCCCCTGTACAGGGCCTGGGCACCCCCAAACCCCCTGATGCCTGTGACCCCGCTTCCTTCTCTGCCACCTCTTGGCTATATTTTCTCACGATGGCTCCAGCTATTGTAAACTTATTTGTAACCAGGGCATGGCTCTGTCACTCCTGAGTCCCCAGGCACATGGCAGGTGCACTATGATGATTTGTCAAATGAATAGTAAATGTTGTATTTCAGTTACTGCCAAAGTAACTGGACTCTTGATTTCAAAGCATGGTACTTGTGGTATGATGAAGCCCCAAAGGTTGATGGAGTGTTTATTTATTTTCCCTCTAGGAGCCACATCTTCTAAGCTCAGGTTGTGCAGTCTGCCTTTAGCTAAATGCAGAAACTTACCTTTACATATAAAATTAAATCTTGTCAGACTCTCTCTCACAATTCTGACCTGCTCACAATTGTTTCAGAGATTGTGTCAACCAAAGCAGGTGACCCCAACACAGACTCTGTCTTGTGCAAGTTCAGGGGGTGTTCTCGCCCCTCCTGACTTATAGAGTTGGTTCCTGAGCACAGCTGAGTAGCCTCAGTTGCTGGAGGGGACCACTGGCCTCAATGCTGAGCCTGCCACATCTTGTCCCTCCCTCCAGCTAGTGCCCTCCAATACAGGAGACACCTGTAACCCTGTGAATTTCCTAGTAGCCACATTTAAGAAGTTAAAAAAAAAAAAAACACAGAAAAATTAATTCCAATAAAAAATTTCACTTAAAGCACTATGCCCATAATATTATTGATTTAATGTATAATCAATATGAAATTACGAGTGAGGTATTCCATGGTGGGTTTCATTGTTTGTGGGTGTGCCACCTTTTGGAAATCTGGTGCATATTTTGGGAGTGCAGCCACTGAGTGCAGCTCACCCCATTCCACATCCCTCTTCAGCCCTGACCTCCACGGGGCACTGGCTTGAGAGTCTGCCACTCCCAGCCCACTCATGCCTTCCATGCCTCAGGACTCTGCTTCCAGGGCTCCCCCAGTCCTGATCTGAAACCCATCTTCACTCAGGTAGGCTGAGGACGACCTGCTGGGAGATTGCTCCAGGGATAAAGGTGGAGAAGGCACCCTGACCCACTTACCTGCCTCAAACTGCAAGTGGTCCCAACAGGGAGAGAGTTGGTCTGATGGAGATCCCAGCCTACAGGCGGTGAGAGGCGAGCAGAGTTGGACTCTGTCACTTGCTGTATCTCTGTCACTTGCTATACCTGCACACACCACAAGCTCCAGGGTACCTGCCCAACAGCCAGCACGGCTGCCCCATACAGAGTGGACCAGGGTCCCTGGAAAGCTCAGGTGCTAGGGGACCAGAGGGTGCAGCAGCCATGGGAAGGGGCAGGAGTGTGGTCAGGGTCCTGGGGGGTCAGCCTGGGCAGCCACGCTTCCATTTCTCCACCCTTCCATTTCTCCACCCTTCCATTTGCAGCCAACCCTTATAGGAACCCTCAAGCCCAAGGCCAGGTGACTGTCTCGAACATTCGCAAGCACACTGCAAAGGGTGCCTTCAGTGTTATTTTGAAAAACTGGCTGTGGAAAAGTCCAAAGAGATATTTCCCCACTTGTCTCTAAGTTCTTTTTTTAAAAAAAGTTTTAATACCTTTATTTATTTATACGTAGTGCTGAGGATCGAACCCAGTGCCTCACACAAGCTAGGCAAGCGCTCTACCACTGAGCCACAACCCCAGCCCTCTAAGTTCTTTTAATAGTTTGTGTGCTCAGACCCAAATCCAATCAAGAGCCACATGACCTCATTGGTTGTTGTGTCCTCTGAAGTCCCTCTTTAAAAAAAAAAATTAAGTTGACAATGGACCTTTATTTTATTTATTTATATGTGATACTGAGATTCAAAGCCAGTGTCTCACACATGTTAGGCAAGTGCTCTATCACTGAGCTACAACCCCAACCCTAAATTTTTTTACTTGTTCTTTTTAGATATACATGAAAGTAGAGTATATTTTGACATATTATACATACATGGAGTGTAAATTCCCATTCTTGTGGTTGTACATGATGTGGAATTTCACTGGTTGTGTATTCATATATGCACACAAGAAAGTTATGTGCCATTCATTCTGCTATCTTTCCTATTCCCATCTTCCCTCCCTTCCCTTCATTCCCCTTTGTCTAAGTCAATGACCTTCTATTCTTCCCTTACCCTCCTTATTGTGTGTTAGTATCCACATATCAGAAAAATAGCATCACATATTTTTTTTGAGATTGGCTATTTCACTTAGCACAATAGTTTCCAGATCCATTCATTTATGGCAAATGTCATAGTCATTCTTCTCTATGGCTGAGTAATACTCCAATGTGTATACATACCACATTTTCTTTATCCATTCATCTGTTGAAGGGCACCTAGGTTGGTTCCATAACTTAGCTATTATGAATTGAATTGCTATAAACATTGATGTGGCTGTGTCCCTGTAGTAGGCTGATTTTAAGTCCTATGGGTATGTTGATCTACAGCTAACTTCCCCCTTCCACAGTTTTATTTTGTTTTATTTTCTTGCCATTGACCTGAAGAAACTGTGCCAATTGTCCTATGGAAGATTCCCCCTCCTGGATCTGCCTCCTGATAAGCTATGTTGGATATTTTTCAGCAAAGAGTCCTCTTCTCTCAGAAATGTCCTAAAGAAAAATTTCTGCCCCTATGTGGTTGGTGTGACCATGTGATTTGCACATATGGTGAAGCTGTTCCCACTCATCTCTTTAGGAGATGCATAAGAGGAGATTCCCTTTTCCCTGAAAACCTGGACTCCAAAATGAGGCCATCATGTACCTTGCCCCTTTGAACAAGTAATTGTTTCAAGTCACTGTAGGCTGGGGTGCTTTGTTATGCAGCATTGTGACAGTAGCCTGCTTTTACCAATGTTTTCACTGGAGGAAAGATGCCCTTCACAAGGGAGGGGAATGATTGGTTGGGGTGTTCCTTTTTATTCCAAAGTTTAAGAAAAATGTATGACTGCTCCAGAAAACTTAAATTGCAAATTGTTGCAAGAAAACAGAAAATAAAGGTAAGTTTTAAAACTGCCTGAATTCTTGCTCTTCAGGAATAACATTTTAACAACTGACAGTTTTGATTGATGAGCAGAACAAGAGAACTTGGCCTCCATAGCTGCCATCTCCAGCACCTTGGATCTATCAGGAGCCAGACCTTACTCCAGGCCACTCAACAAGAGAGGATTTCACTAGTTACAGTGGGGTACTAGTTACGGACACGTGGGAATGGGCCCAAAGCCAACCAGGGCACAGGGAAGAAGCCACCAATACCCCAGGACTGGGCTCAGGAGGGCAGCGTCATGTGGAAGGGGTTCCCAGTCAGATCGGGAGCTGAGGCTTGTCTGGCAGAGATGAGATCTGGAAGGGACCAGCCTCTCCAGGGATTGCCAAGCAGGGAGAGGGGGATCCTGGCTTCTCCCCTGCTCCTGCCCCCACCAGCCTTGCATTTGCTGACCTTGGGTGGAAACCAGCAGGTGTGGGTCTGAGACACACAGTCTGCAGAGCAGAGCAGGAAGGGCCAGGGAGGCAGAGCATGATGGGCAGGGCAGTCACCTGGGCGTGTGCACTGCCAGGACTCCAGTGCAGCAGAGACCCAGTGCCACCTCCTCCCCTATGGTGCACCTGTAACCTTGAACCCTTGTGAGATCTTGTTAACAATCTAAACGTTGGTTACCTTTAGGGAAACCTCTAGAAGGTAAGGAAAGGAAAACCCCATTATTTAAAATTTTGTGTTAGTCTATACTCAGACACATTTTCCTCAAAGTTTTAGTTATGGAGTACATATCATTGTTCATTTTTAACTTTCTGGTTCTTCCTGATTATTCTGTGTAATGATTAACTATGCCATCAAATTGATATACTATAACTTAATCATTCTCCTACCTTTCAACCACTTGGTTGTTACGATTTTTCTATAATTTAGATAATACTGCAAAGCATATCTTTATGGATATCCATTTATTCTCATTTCATGTGATACTGTTGGGAGACTATGTCCAGTTGTATTTCTGTGGTGTTTTTATACATGTTGGCCAACACTGCGAGGTATAAAGCCACCCACCAATTGGAGGTGCATTTGCATTTATTTCAGAATGTTTGCTTATGTGTCCATGTTTAGGTACATCTTTCTCTCTGTACTTTGACTACTCCCCAGTCATCTTTTCTGGTACAGTTTCTTATGTATAGTTATACAGACTTGTTTCAGTTAAGGATTTTACCTTTCTTAGAATTGTTACAACTTCACCCATTTTCAAATCAACATCTTTCAGATCTAATTTACATAAAATATAATGAACCCACTTAATTGTAGCTTTCCATGAAATCTGACAAGTTATTCATACATGAAACTACTGCCACAATCAAGCTACAGACCACTTCCATTCACCCAGAAAGTTCCCTGTGCCTCTCCTGGATAAGACTTCCTACCTTGTCCTGGGGCAGCCGCTAACCTGTTTTCTGTCATGATAGGTATTTGACTGTTTTCCTGTCAGTGGACTCATAGAGTATGTAAGCTGCCATGTCTGGCTTCTTGTGTTTAAATACTAGTTTTGAGACTCGGTTTGTTGTATGTCTCAATAGCTCATTCCTTTTTATTGCTAAGTACTATCCTATTCTATGGATGTACCACAATTTTATATCTATTCATAAGTTGATATATATCAGCATGAATTTCAGTTTGGGACTATTATGAATAAAGCTACTAAGAACTTTACTTTTTGTATATGTACATTCTCACGTCTCTTGGGTAAAAACGTAAGATTGGAATTTCTAGGTCACGTGAAAACTCCATATTTATAAGACACTATCAAGCTGATTTCCAAAGCGACTATTGCTTTATTTTCCCACCAACTATATATGAGGGTTCCAGTTGCTCCATGTGTTATTCAGTTTTCTGTTACTATGAGAGATACATGAGCTAATCAAAGAAAAAAAGAAAACCTTTATAAAGTTTTCTTCATAAAGGAAAAAGGTGGGGCTGAGGGTATATATTCAGTGGTAGAATGCTCACTGAGCATGTCTGAGGGTCTAGGGTCAATCCCAGGAAGAAAGAGGAGAAAAGAAAGGAATAGAAAGAGAGACAGGTTGGTTTATTTTGGCTCACAGTTTCAGGTTTTTATCTGTGATTCGTTGACCCTGTTACTTTAGGCCCATGCAGAGCATCATGAGTGTGTGGAACGGCAAAACTGCTTATCTCATGGCCAGGAAGAAAAAAAAAAAAGGTGGGGGGAATGGATTGGGGTTCCACCATCTCCTCCGGGGCATTCTGTCAATGGCCTGGAGAACCTCAGTAGACCCTACTCCTTTCCTTTCTGTGCTCCCTCTTGAATGCCAGAAACCCAAGGAATGCTCTTTTTATATTGTTCTGTAAGTCCTGTAAGGCTGCTTCATTCCTTTTTATATTGTTTCTTCTCCCCTCTGAGTGCTTATTTTCATCTCATTCATTCTTCTACCTGATCTATTACACTGTTTATGGCTCTCTATTTAATTTTTAAATTTTCTTTCATTTTATTTTTCAATTCCCAGTTTTTCTTTTCTTTCCTTTTTTTTTTTTTTTTACTATTGTTATTTCAATCTTTACATTTTTTTCTGATAAAATTTTAAGTTTCTTCTTTGTATTTTCTTGAATTTCACTGAGATTGTCTCTGGCACATCTCCTTGGGGTCAGTCACTGGTAAATTTAGTCCACTTGGTGAAGTCATTTTTACCGTGTAGCTTTTGATCCTTGTGGTTGTACGTTGATGTCTTTTTATTAACAACAGAGCTATTTATTCTTGCATTTACATTGTCATGACCAGCCTCTGACAGTAGGTTTGTTCAGGAATTCTGAAGGAAGACTAAGAGCTCGTATTAAGAAATCTTTTCTGGGCTGGGGATGTGGCTCAAGTGGTAGCGCACTCGCCTGGCATGCGTGTAGCCCGGGTTCGATCCTCAGCACCACATACAAACAAAGATGTTGTGTCCGCCGAAAACTAAAAAATAAATATTAAAAAATTAAAAAAAAAAAAAGAAATCTTTTCTTTCCTTGTAGAATATTCTTTAATATGCCCATTAAATCAAATTTATATTTTTTATTATTACTCAAACCATTTCATATTTCATTCTAATCATCAACAGATACTCAGATTTATAAATTATAAAAATTTAAATTTATAAATATGTCCAGGTCTATATCTGGCTCTTTTCTCTCTCCGGTTGTTCTATCCATCATAACTTTAGAAGTCTTGACATCGTACAAGTCTCAAAGTTATGGTCAAAGCTGAATATCAGAAAGCTAAGCAAATGTCTGAATCACAAAAATATTTTCATGGATTAAAAATACAATTTTTACAAAAATATAATTTTCAGAAAAATTACGAAAAATGTTTCGATTTTGTTACAAAGATTTTAGTATCAAACTTTTATTTACTCTTATATAACAGGGACAATCAATTCTCAGAAGAGGCTATTTATTGTAAATAATACTGCAGTAAACATGGGCAATATTAATATTTCTTTGAGACCCCACTTTCAATTATTGAGTATATACCCACAAATGGAATTGCTGAATTATGTGGTAATTCTAATTGTAATGTTTTGAGATTTTACCTTTGTATTTTCTACAGCAGTCGTTCCATGTTATGTCCTCACTAATAGTTCACAAGGGTTCCAAGTTCTCTGCCCCAAGCCTGTGCATGGTGTCTGCTCAGTAATTTTCATTTATACCTTTAGTGTTTGCCAGGATGTTTTATCTTTCCATGCATTTCAAGAGCATTCCCCTTCTTCCTTACGACAGTTGATTTAAGGTCTTGTCAGATAATTTCAATCCCTGTGTCATCTCAGCCTCACTTTCTGTTGGTGTCTTTTCCCATGTAGCTGGAGATTCTTGCTGGTTCTTTTTAATATTGAGTGATTTTGGATTGTATCCTGGACAATTTGAATATTATTAGATTCTTTATCTTTTTAAAATTCTAGGACATTGCATATATGTTTGTGGTCCAATTCATGCCTGCCTAGATCAGAGGTGAGCCCAGATGTTCATAAGCAACTTTATGAATGCATTTTCCTGAGTTCCTCCTTCTCCACAATTTCCATGGTACTTTTCACACTCTATTCTGGATCTTGGGCTGTGTTGAGCTGAGGCTGGGTGATGCAAGAGGAAACAATGGTAAATTCAGCCATATTTAAAATTCTGCTCACCCTTCCCGATGTGCCTGCTGCTATTTATTTTTCAGAGATGTCAACTGCTGCTCCAGGCATTGTATCAGGTGTTTTAATGGCTGCATTTAGTGGGAGAGAAACAGTGGAGGCACTGACTTCAGAAGAATGGGAACCTGTATCCTCCCTCATTAACTCCTCACCATTCGATTATACTTGCTGCATGAATATTCCACACTGATGCAGAAACTTCACAGTTATATGGGTCTACATTTCTCCTACTCTGCATGCTCTATGCTGTAGCTGTTGGACACACTGTATCCCCATATATCATGAATTCTACACGGTAATACTGCATTTGCTTTAAATATTCATGGGCAGTCTACAAAAATTAAAGCAAAAAAAAAAGGTCTTTTGTATTTAGCCAGATATTTACCATTTTTATGTTCTTCATTCATTTCTGAAGATCTGAGTTTTTCTCTGATATGTTGAGGCGAGATTGCCATAAATCACTGAGTCGATCTTAAAGCAGGAGATGGAACATTTATCTACCAGTTGGCAGTCTGGATCCACCTGCTGGCGGGCCAAGGGGCAAACTGCTAGTCTACACCCTTCAACCCCCTCCCGGGGTTTGAGTATGTCTTTTATAGTCCAAAACCATATTAAAGTATAAATGGCTGTTGCTGTGATTCAAAAGCATATACAAATGTCACGATATCTAAAATCATAAGCAGAAAGGGAAGTGGGCCAAAGCATCCCTAGTTGAGTACAGGTTAAAGAATGGTTACTCACATCTAGACGCTCAATCTCTGACAGGGTACATTGTCCAAGAAAACCGGGAACCAAAGAGAGAACACTTTTACATCGTATAAGACTTGCCATTTTTGTGTTGCCAAACATGCTGTACTAAGCAACTGTTGATGGGCACAAGAGGTGGGACCTTCCCTAGGAGAATCATTTCTTACATGACGTGAAGTCTCAGGACAAATGGAGTCTGTCTGGTCATTGTCCATATAGTCTGGCCCATAACAATATCAGCACCTTTCATTCTGAAGAACTTCCTTTAGCATTTCTTGCTAGTGTAGGTTTGCTGAGACAAATCCTTCTCTTTTGTATAAAAACGTCTTCTTTTGTTCTGATTCCTGGAGGAATCACCACTTTCACTGTGCAGTTTATAGAATTCTGGGTTGACAACCCTTTAAAAATTCTATTTATTTATTTATTGGTACTGGGGATCCCCAGCCCTTTTTTTTTTTTTTGTATTTTATTTAGAGACAGGGTCTCACTGAGTTACTCAGTGCCTCACTTTTGCTGAGGCTGGCTTTGAATTCAAGATCCTCTTGCCTCAGCCTCCCAAGCTGCTGGGATTATAGATGGGTACCACCACACCTGGCTGACAGCCTTTTTTCCTTTTGACACTTTAAAGATATTCTTTCCTCTGGTCTCGTTTGTATATGATGAAAGAGAAGCCAGTAACTAACTTGTTCCCCGGGTGCCATATGCTCAGTTTCTTTTATTGTTTTCAGTATTGATTCTGTCTCTAGCAGCTTGACAGTTGATGATGTCCCTTAGCGTGGCCTTCTTTGTTTTTGCCCAACTTAGTATTTATGGATTATCTGGACTGTAAATGCAGATTGTCTTTGGGTCTGTAAATACAAACTTTCATAAGATTTTAGCAAAATTTTAGCCACTATTCCTTCAAATTTCCTGTCCCATTCTTTTCCCGCGTCTCCTTGAGTTAATCACTACACATGACACGGTGTTCAATTTTACCTGTCAGATCCCTGAGGCTCTGAGCTTTTCTCTTTAATCCTTAGGCTTTCTGTTACCTTTTCATCACTCTTCTAGTTTGTCTACTCTTTCCTTTGGCTCTTTCTATTTTTGCCATTAAATCCATCCCATGATTTTGTTTTGTTTTGTATTTTAGTTTTTGTTTTTTGGTATGAGGGATTGAACCCAGGGTTGCCCAACCACTGAGTCCTATCCCTAGTCCTATTTATTTTTTATTTTGAGACAGGGTTTTGTTGAGTTTCTTAGGGCCACACTAAATTGCTGAGGCTAGCCTTGAACTTGTGATCCTTCTGTCTCAGTCTTCCAAGTCACTGGGATTATGGGCACGTGCTACTGTGGCTGGCTGTTATCCCAGGAATCTTTCATTTCAAATGCTAAATATTTTTTTGTTGTTGTTTTAGAAACTTTGGATTCCTTTTTTTTTTTTTTTTATCATTTCTATTCTCTGTGGGTGTGTTTTATTTCACTTCCTTAATAATAGATGAAATAAGCCGGGTATGGTGGCACATACGTCTGTAATCCCAGCGACTTAGAAGGCTGAGGCAGGAGGATTCCAAGTTCAAGGCTAGCCTCAGCAATTTAGTGGGGCCCTGAGCAACTTAGTTAGACCCTGTCTCAAAATTAAAAAAAAATTATTTGAAAAGGGCTGGGAATGTGGCTCAGTGGTTGATTGCCTCTGGGTTCAATTCCCGTACCAACAAAACAAAACCAACAAAAACCAACTGTTGTACTAGCCACTTTAAAACTGTTAGTTTCCACGTGTGTCTCACCTCAGGCTTTCCACCAATCACCAGGTCTGCTCTGGAGGCTGGCTCCGTTTCCCTGAGCTTGTAGTCTGAATGAATGGGAGGTAGTCTGGACTTCCTGAACATCACAGAGGTCATGCTGTGGAGACTTGGGATCCAGCTCACACCTTCTGGCAAGGGTCCTTTCTAGGATTGGGCAGCCAGCGAGCGATGTTGGCTGGGCCGCAGCCTCAGTCTCTCCTCTCCTGAGCAGATCTGTCCTACATGTGTGTAATTCAAGGGCCCAGGCTGTCCTTCTGGGATTCTGTCTGTCACTCTGTCTGTATGTCTATCTGTCTCTCTCTCTCTCTCTCACACACACACACACATACACACAGAGCTCCCCAGATTCTCTTTCTCATCCTCTAAGCCATAAAGAATGGTGTTTCCCCACCAGGCACCCTGGAGCCCTGTGTCTGGCCCCTGCCTAAAAGCCACAGGGCCACACAGGGTCCTCTCTGCACGAGGCTGTGCCTTGGCTTCACTCCTGGGTACCTTCAGGACACTGTTTTCCGAGTTATGTCTCAATTTTATAGTTGTTTCCTGTGTGACCATCAGTCCAGTACGATCTTATTATTCACTAAAAACAGAAGGTCTTTCTTATCTCAAAAAGGCTGTCACATATGCTATTCATCTTGTTCATTAAAATTTCAGGCATTTTGTATTTTTAGATCCTGTCAAAATGGTAGTGTGTCTGTTCCCCTCTGTCCCTCCCTCCCTGTTTTCTAATTAGTCATGGTTGCTAGTACCTAGGTGTGTTACTGAGTTTTAAAAATTCAACCTACCATTTATGCCACCATTTTGCTTAAAAAAATTTTTTAAACTGTTTTCATTTTATTTTCCACTTCAAAGGGGTAAAAAAAAAAATGGTGTGTTTTAAAATTTTTCATTTCCCTTCTGACTGGAATATCCCATCTTTTTACTCTTCACTGAAAATTCCACAGCTGCACCCTGTGCCCCATGGGGCTCTCTTCCCTGGGCTGTGTCATGCCCTCCCTGACAACGAGACGCACCGTTGGGAGGAGACCATGGAGGGTAGAACTGAATCAAAAATCAGTTTTTTCCTTTTCAACTTGATTAGTGAATTCAGTCAAAATGGCCAAAAAGAACATGCGTAAATACAAAGCCTTGGAACAGGTTTTCAGGTAAAAACAATAGGAAAGACTGTGTTAGAAGCACTTGCTAAAAATAGAAGAGGTGGAATTAATTTCTAGTGTTTGGTTTTGTTAAGGAGAAGGTTGGAGCAAAATTTTATTTTAAAATTCTTTATCAGAAGGAGAAAGGGAATAATTTTCTTGGTTGAAATGGCAAGATGGAGAATTGAAGAAATGACATAGATAATTCATACCAAAATTCCCTTAGAATATTCAGATAGTTGAGTAAAAATTGAAGATTTTATTTGCTCAAATTACTTGAAATTGTTTTATCCTCCATTTTACCTTTGTGAATAAAATAGTGGTTTTTTTTTTTTTGAAAAGATATTTTAAAACATCTTTAAAAAAGAAATCAGTAGGGATATTTTTAAAAGTATATGAAGAAACAATTCGCAAAGTATAAACAAATATGAAACAAAGTATAAACAACTCACAAAGTATTGCCAATATATGAATGAAAAGTAGATAAACCTCACGATTAATCTGGGAAATGAAAATCAAAGCAATGCTTCATTTGATTTTTTTCCTATCAGATTAGCAAAAATTTTTAAATTGTTTATATCTGATGTTGAAAAGTCTGTAGTGATTCTTACCTACCAAAAGCTTGGTTCTGGTTCCTGATGCCAATCAATAACGAGGACACAGTTTTGAGAAAAAGGAAAAAGAAGACTTATTACTTTGTTAGCAAAGAAGAAACACAGGGACTCCTGTCCCAAAGGCTGTGATTCTGCCCATCAGCAGGAACAGGGGAGATATATATATATATATATATATATATATATATATATATATATATATAGTTGTAGTTGGACGCAATACCTTTATTCCATTTATTTATTTTTTTATTAGTTGTTCAAAACATTACATAGCTCTTGACATATCATATATTTTTATGTGGTGCTGAGGACCGAACCCAGGTGCATGCTAGGTGAGCGCTCTACCTCTGAGCCACAATCCCAGCCCCAACAGGGGGCTTTTAAAGAGGTGACTCAAAGGCTACATTTTGTGTTCTCTGTTGGAGTTGTAATTCACTTGTTAATTTGGGAGATAGATGTTTTTGAGGTCTTCTGCTACCATCCCCTAAGTCTGGATTACTTCCTTCCTATGGTGAGTGTGTACTCAGGGACAGATAACTCTGCCTAGGATGGGGAAGAAAGGTGATCCTGTTTCCCCTAAGATTAGGGAGGGGGAGAGAGGAAAAGAAATAAACATGTCCATTTTAAAAATCAGTTGCAGGGGTAAATGGATGGAGTTGGAGAGTATATTACTAAGTGAAGTAAGCCAATCTCCCAAAACCACAGGCCGAATGTTCTCTTTGATATGAGGATGTTGACTCATAATGGGAGGCGGAGAGCATGGGAGGAATGGAGGAACTCTAGATAGGGCAAAGAGGAGGGAGGGGAAGGGAGGGGGTAGGAATGACAGTGGAATGAGTTAGACATTATTCCCCTAAGAACATGTATGAAGACACTAATGGTGTGAAAGTACTTTGTATACAATCAGTGACTTGAAAAATTGTGCTCTAGATGTGTAATATGAAATGAATTGCATTGTGCTATCATGTATCACAAATTAGAATAAATAAATAACTTAATAAAAGAATTAGTTGCAGGGCTGGGTTTGTGGCTCAGAGGTAGAGTGCTTGTCTAGCATGTGTGAGGCACTGGGTTCGATACTCAGCACTGCATATAAATGAATAAAATAAAGGTCCATTGACAACTAAAAAAATATTAAAAAATAAAACAGTTGCAGTGGTAGAGCAGCAAGGGTTATATGCAAAGCATAAAGAGGACACTGTTACAGGGAGACTGTAGTTAGCTCACAGTGTTGGGATGGCATAAATATCCCCACTTCTTCATTTCTCCCTAAATCAACACCCTTTGCCTCATAACCTGGTGGCATTTTTTCTTTCTGACTCCAGGCTCAGCCCTGTGATTTGCCCATGAGATGTTCAAAGTTCAAGTACAGATGATGCAAGTGTGCGGCTGGCTTGCCCCTTTCTCTGCACCTGGGAGAACCTGCCCAGGCTTGTCTGCTGGTGGAGAAGGTACACGTGGAGCAGAGCAGGGTTACCCTTATGCCAGCCTGGCCCCTGCCACCTGACTCTGCCAATCTGCACACATAAGGACAAGCCCAGCCAAGACCAGCAGAGTGGCCCGCCAGTTGCCCTTTATACACAAGCACAGATGTGTATTACTAAACCTCTAAGTTCTTGTGGTTTTTTTATGCAGCATTGTTGGGGAAATAGACAACTGAATCAGAAGGCAAGAGGCTTAATCTGTCGAGATTTTTAAATGCACAGTGCTTGACCCAGCTATGACATTTTTTAGGAAACCTCAGAAACTTAGATGAACTGACAGGTGTTCAAGATGCTCCTGGAAACATTGTTTGTTATAGAAAAATGGTTTAAGCGTTCTGAATTTATTTCATTAGTGAATGGTTGAATAAATTAGGGTGTCTGATGGTACAATAGGTCTTTCCCTGTTCATGCTGCTATAACAAAAATGCTTGGAAATGCATCACTCACAATTCTAGAAGCTGAGAAGTTCAAGACCAAGTTGCAGGTAAGAAACCTCTGGTGAGGTTTCTTTGTCTCATGTATGTTTTGTCACAACAAAAAATAAATATAAAAGCATAACCATGGAAAGGAAAGTAATAGATCATACTTGTGAAAAAAATACAAATAATTGCAAAAGTATGTGAAGTGACAAATGAGCTGGTCCAGTTCCCTCATGTGCTCCCATCTGCAAGTGATGGGCAGAGCTGATCTGTTTGAAGTGAACCCTTCCAGACTTTCCCTGTGTATTTACATGCAGTGGTTTTTATTTTACAAAGATAGGTTACATTATATACTCTTCTGCCACTTTGTTTGTACCTCATAATGTAACATAGGTATTTTCTTCCTGTTTCAGGTATCTATTCAAAGTATTTCCTGAACAAGTCATTAGTAGAACCTTATTCTCAAAATGTCACCGCCTCATGGACACCTTCTCAAGATCCTAGATCTGTGCCTGGCATACAAGAGACCTACATGGAATACTAAATACATAGACTAAATTCCTAGTATCACACTTGCCTCAAAATGACCCATAGTTATTTGTTATACCAGTTAATAATCCAAAGTGTCGCAGCTTTTTTTTTTTTTTTTTTGGAACTGGGGATTGATCTCAGGGGTACTTTGCCACTGAGTTACATCCCAGTCCTTTTTTTTTCTTTTCTTCTTTTTAATGATTTTTAGTTGTCAATGGACCTTTATTTTATTGTTTATTTATATGCGGTGCTGAGCGATAAACCCAGTGCCTCACACGTGCTAGGCAAGTACTCTCTGAGCCACAACCCCAGCCCCTCTCTAGTCCTTTTTTTTTAAATATTTTTTTTAGTTGCAGATGAAAACAATACTTTTTATTTTATTTGTTTATTTTTATGTGGTGCCAGGGATCGAACCTAGTGCCTCACGCATGTTAGGCAAGCACTCTACTACTGAGTTACAACCCCGGCCCCTCTCTAGTGTTATTTTTTTTTTTATGTGTTATTTTGAGATAGGATCTCGTTGAGTTGCCGAGGCTGACCTCAAACTTCAATCCTCCTGCCTTAGCCTCCTGAGTTGCTGGAATTACAGGCAAGTGCCAACCACACCTGGCTTTAGTGGCAAAATGAAAACTCTGATGTATTTCAAGTCCTTTTTAAAGAACTTAATTAAAATTTATTCACTTAAAACATATAATTCAATCACATTCAAATTCTGAATGCAAAATTCAAATATCATTTTGGAAAGATCTGTCAGCCTCTTCCCCTTAGCACCATTCCCCCCAACAGTTCCCATCAGTTGATCTGTGAATATTCAGAGATAGCCAGTTAGGGACCTAACTCTAGAGATGTTCTCTCTGTTTGAGTCTAGGTGCTGTTAGTGTTCTCAGTGTGGGAGAAATTGCTGTGTTTCCATTTTTCTCCTCTTTCTCTGCTTAATGGTGGTATCAGTTCTCTCTGAAGAGCCTAGTGCACCACTGGGGTCCTCAATGCCAGGTCCTGGGCTCAGGTCTCCCCACCTGGCATCCTCCTCTCCCCCGCATCCCTTCCCCTCTCCCTCCGTGACTCTTTCTTTCTTGTTCTAGGCCTTTCCTCTGACTCACAGCTGTAATGGTCCAGGAAGGTCCAGGAGCCTCCAGGTGGTCTCAGGTGGGACCTGGGTGAGCCTGGGCACCTGGCCTGGTAGAGGTTGCATGTTTACAGTCAGAGTGGGCACACTGACCACCGTTACTCCTTTCCCCCAGCTTTTCACCAGGTCTCAGCCCTGGGAAGAAGTGGCAGAAAATCATGGAAATTTCAGAAAAGCATCACAGGGAATCGGCTTGGAGCCCCTCCCTCTGCTGAAGCCCAGCTGGCTCTCGGGGCCAGCCCTTGCTCACAGGGACAGCTCTCATGCTTCTTCCCTCAGTGTCTGTGTCCCTCTCTGTTTCTCTGTCCCCTCTCCCCATTTCCTCTCTCTCTGCCTCTGTCTCCTCCTGCCCTCTTGCATCTGTAGGCTCAGGACAGTTACAGGTCCCAGATTCTGCCGTTATTAGTCTCACACTTCCTCATTTGCCACCCCTGACACCACACCTCTGCCATCCACCCCCTATTCCCACTCTTGGGTGTGATTCTGCACTTCAAGTGCCAATCACCTGTCCTTGTGGCACTAGGCCAGCTCTGAAGCTGTGATGAGAGTGTGCCCAGGAGCGACTTCTCTGGAGAGTTGAGCTGTGACCAAGGGGCTTTGCAGCAGAGTGGGCCTTCCTGAGTGGAGCCAGCAGCATTGGCCTCCCCAGCACCTGGACGAGTGGGTTCTGAGCACCCTTCCTCATGCCCTCCAGGGCCACATCCCAATGCTCACATTCACCACTAACGACCCAAGCTCATTTGTAACAGCATTTCTATGAGCAAGAACATAGTCCAGACAACTTCCTAGAGGACAGGGGGACACTCCCATTTACTAGTTGGTGACTGATACAGTTTCAAAAGTTGATTTCCCAAATATTACACCATCTACAGACTATTCTGCCTGAGCGAACCCCCTCCCTCATGACATCTGTTTTCTCCTCAGCTCTGACCCTACAGACTGACTGGAGCATTCATGGTGAATCCTGAAGTGTCAGTCAGGGCAATGCTAGATAAAAGCCTTAAAATTGCTTTAAAGCAGCCAATTTCTACTGAGGATTGTGAACTTGGGCTACGACTCCACGTGAGTCTGGCGTCCAGCCCCTGGGCACATCAGGACTTTGATTTCACCGTTATTTGACAGTTATTGAACTGGGCCATGCGTGGGCCTTGCTCTGGATGCTTCCTAGTAAATTTAGAATCCAATATAAATTATTTTCTTATTACTCACTCTTTCTGCCCCAGGACAAACGTCTGTTCTTTCTTTTAAAAAGTGATTAAATTTTTCCCGGATGGGTTTAAAGTCTAGTATTTCAAAATTGACTTGATATATCAGATTCTTGGAAGTTCTCACTACCTCTGCTGCGTCTAGGCAGTGGCTCCTTCCCAGGCAACAGGACATTTAACAGTCCCCTATGTTGACACCTGCATCTGGGAGCCTCACTGAAGTCCAGCTATTAGCTATACCCAGACCACAGAGGACATCACGGGGAGCCCCGAAACAGAAGCCCAGATGACCAGGAGGCAAGTGAGGGGCAGACAGGCCTTCTGCCCTGCAGCCCAGGGTACCCTTCCTTGCCTTGAGTATTTCTCATGGGAGCCTCGGTACAGTGGCCCTGGACATATGATGCTGAACACCTGACGGAGGAAGGCACTGTGAGCTTCCCACGTGTCACCATAGGAGCTGCGACATTTCTGTCATTTCATTTCAGCTCAGCTCACGCACATTTTTGTGGCTGCTGTAGATGTCGGTCCTACTCTGTGATCATGGTGGGATAACCTTGTTCATCTCACGTAAGCCCTTTGGGTGATGGTTTAATTGTCCTTACTTTGGAGCCTCATGCTTTTGGATCTTGACAGAGATTTCGGAGACACTTGCTCTTCTTTCTCGAATATCTTCCTCTTTTCCTCTCATTTCTCGTGTCCTTTCCTTCCGCCCACTAAGCACCCTTCACCTCCCTTCTGGGCACATATGTAAATATAACTGAACTTTTCCAGTGGCCCCAGAAAGCAAGAAACAGGGGGTGCTTTTAGAGCCAGTTTGCTCCAACCCACCTTGCAGAACATGTGCTTCGTGTCAGACACTGAGGATGCTCAAGTGAATGACATGAGCCCGCTCTTTAGGAGCTCAGACCTGCCGCAGTAGGCCCGTGAGATGGGCCAAGCCGAAGGTCCAGCTCCAGAGACAAAAAGCACAGCACAGAGCAAGGGCAGGGATAGGGGTGGAGGAGATATCACGGGGCAGCAGGTATGCAGTGGAGGATGAGGCAGGGTGGGCATCCAGCCCTCTGGGAGGGGTTCTGGGTGAACATTTGACCTTATCTGGGGCTTCCCTTAATGACTCCAAAACCCTGCAGAAACAACCTCCGACCTAGAAGTTCCTAATGAGTATTTTTCCAAGGACAGAGGGTTGGGTGAAGAGATCCAGAGAAGGAAGGTGTCAACTGTAGTCAGAATCCACAGACGTAAGGCTGCAGCTAAGAGACTGAACCTGTACACTTACCCTGGAGAGCCGAGCAGGGGTGGGCTGGGAATCTGTCCGGGTCTGGGAAAGATGAGTGCTCAGCTTGCCAAGGAAGAAAACTGAGACCATCCTCCAGGCTATGACCTCACCCCAAACTTCTAGAAAACTAGCTTCATACAGGGTGGCTCCACAGGTCACTTCCCTGGGAAGTCCTGCACAAAGTGGCCAAATCCTATGCCATCGGCTTAGCCACCTGGGGAGACTCCAGTCCTCTCCAGGTCCATGAAAGGCCATCACCAAGGAGCCACTGGACCAGTGCAAGTCCTCACACTCATCACTACTGAGACCACCGCTGGTTAAAGCTGAGAATCCTGATTCATAACAGATGCAATTTATAATGCGTCTAAATGGGACAATAACATAAAGCACTGATGAGGTTATCTGAAGGCAGAATCTGAAATTTCTTAGAATCGTCTAATTCAGAAATGGACAATTTTTTTTCCATGAAGGTCTAGATAATAAAAATTTTTGGTTTTGCAGGATGTATGGTCTCTGTCACACCTGTTCACTGTAGAACTCTGCCATTGTCCTACAAAAACCAGCCAGAAATGAAATATAAATTAATGATATGTTCTGTTCCAATAAAACTTTATTTATCCAATAAAACTTTATTTATAGGAGTATTTTATTTACAGTCAGTGGCTGGCCCTGGCCTCAGTTTGCTGGGCTAATTCACTAGCAATTTAACAGCTATTTGTTCTAGTCTTGAGGTTTCATCCAGTTTCTTTCCCAAAGCATTTAACATAGTTTTAAGAATCATAACTCCCATTTTCCTAGCAAATGACAATTCTGGCTTTGAGGTTGAGCCCTGATTAATCTCTCTCTTGTACCACAGCTGACCTGCTGGTGAGTCCCTTTGGCTTGACCTTGACTGGAAACTCAGAGTCTGTGTCTCCCTGGGTGTTTCCTCACCTCACTGCATTGGAGTCCCCACTCTGGGCTCTGGCTTCCTCCCTTGCTCCCCACACAGCAACCACAGGCTCCTTTCAAAATGCAACTCAGTTCCTGTCCCTTACCACCTCCCAGGGACTCTGCATCTCACTCAGCCACAGCAGGCCAACGCCCTCCTGGACCAACCACCTAGCCTCCCTTCCAGCCCCTTCCCCAACTTCTCCAGCTACACCACTGCCTTTTCCACCCAATAACTCTCACTTCCCTCCTTTACACTTCTGGTCCTTGAGTCTGGAATCAAGTCCCTGATATCTATACAGGATCTCCATCTTCATTTCTTTTCCATTTTGTCAGAGGCCTTCCTCCTGCCCTAGGATAGCAATCCAACCCCACCCACTCCATGTCCCTATCCCCACCCCTAATTTTCCTCACTTCTCCCTCTCTCAGCTCCACAGACATCAGCAGCAGTGGGTGTTCTATCATTGTTTAAGTGCCCATGGCCCTGTATTAGTCTACTATAGTTGCTGTAACAAAATATCAGAGTCTTCAGGGCTTAAACAAGAGAAATTTATAGTCTCACAGTCCCAGAGGCTAGAAGTTCAAGATCAAGGTGTTGGCGGGGTTGGTTCCTTCTGAGGCTGTGAGGAGAACCTGTTCTAGATCGTTCACCTAACTTCTAGTTTTGTGGGCAATGTTTGATGTTTCTTGGCATATGGAAGCCTTACCCCAGTCTCAGCCTTCATCTTTCCATGACATTCTCCCTATGTGTCTGTTTACAAATGTCCTCTTTTTATAAAGACACCACTCACATTGGGTTAGGAGTCCATGATATTCCAGTATGACCTCATCTAAACTCAATTAATTCTATCTACAACAGCTCTTTTCCCAAATAAGGTCACATTCTGCAGCACTGAGGGTAAGGGCTCCAACATATGAACGGGGTTGGCGTGGGAGACACAATTCAACCCAGAATGTTTCCAACCTAGAACACAGGCTCCAGGAGGTCAGGGCTTTCATATTAATTATTGTTGATCCTAATAACTGAAGAATGCTCAGTGTACCACGGACAATTAATGAATATTTGTGGAATGAATTGACTCTTTTATACTCAGAATTCTTCTGCTTATGGAGACTATTTAGTTAAATGATATTAAACACAATAGCAAGTTAACTGGCAGAAGCAGGTTTGGGAGCCAATAGACCAATTCTCTGTCAGTGTTCACTGAGCTGGTGAGCAGAGATCCTGCTCTCCAGAGCTCACTGTGAGGGTGTCAGCCAGGATTCTCATGCGGGACAGAGGAACACAGCTCAGCTGAAGAGCTGGTTAAGTGGAGGCTGGTTAAGAAAACCTCACTGGGAGTCCTCCATCCGCCATGTTTCCCTCCTGGACTGAGAGGGTTCCAGGCAGGGGAGACACAGCTCGACAAAGCTGCTGCTTAGAGAACTGCAGCTGGCTGCGTTTATTTCCAGTTCTAAGTTTGAGCAGCTTTGAGGTAGAAAGAAGTCATGATGAGAGGAAAGGTTCCAGAATCTTAATTTGGATTTTGGAATTCAAGGCCATTTCAGGTTTGGAGGATGAAGCATGGTGGTATGTTCTGTAAACGGCTGGGGTGCAGGTGGCTGGGGAGTGAGTGTTATTACTGAGTAAGAAGGTAGAGAGGAGAAGAAAGGAGGGGTAGACAACACCAGTATTGGACTTTAGGGTGACCTCAATTGCATGTTGAGGAACGTGGGTTGGATGGCGGGGCTCAGCCACTGTGTATATCACCTGTGGATGGTGAGGGGCGAGTGTCCCTGAAGGAAGAAGGGAGTGCTCTCCAGGCCCTTCAAGGAGACCAGCCGCACTCTCCACCTGGGTAAGATGAGGGCCTAATTCAAAGCCTCAAGGAATAGTGTAGTTGCTTGGGGGCATAAGAAGGCAGGCCTGAAGTGGGTGGGGAGGAGAAGGGAATGTGGACAGAGTCCCTTGTCCCTCTGGAGGACAAAGGGAACCCCAGAGGAGCCTCCACCACCTCCCTCTCTCCCACCCTCTGTGATGCCCAGAGACCAGAACAGAACAGCCTGTCCACATGGGCTAATGTCCTGGGACACAGAGCAGAAGACAGAAGAGCAGAGAAAATATTTGGGGATCCAACTTAAGTGGGCATCTTGGGGAAGGTGACCTTGAGCTTGAGTTGCTGATGGAATAGTCCAGCGGACATCCAGGAGGGGGTTGAATAAAGGAATCTGCATCTTTCCACAGAGTTTGGAGTCAGAAGATAGCCAGGGATCCACGCTGTAGCCCACGTCTAGCCTAAAGAGTGAGCAGTGCAGAATGTCAAGGTCCTCACCTGAGGAAGCCCTGAACACTCAGGGGTCGGTGGTGGGGGTGAGATGGTTGGCAACACAGAGGACTAGACCAGAAAACCAGAAGATTAGACAGCAGGAGAGACAGGGAAGCAGCACACCCTTCAAGTGGTGTGGGAGTGCCATGGCATGCTGTCCCCTCCAGCCCAACAGCCCCACTCTGAGCCTTCTAGGAAAGTGGGCGCAAGTCCAGGACCCAGATTTCTTCTTCCCCCTTCCTCCATCAACCAGCCCCATCATCTGGCCTTGGAAACGCCTTTGCGGGGCTCCCTTTCTTCTGTTCCTCCTGTCTCAAGGCTGGATTCCACCTGCAAACCCCTCCTCACTGGTCCTCTGCTTCCATTTTCTCCTCATTCCAGTTTTCTGGGCAGAGACATTGTTCAAACATCTTGCTCTTCTTTGCTTGCTGTTTTTGTTAAAAAAAAAAAAAAAAAACCACAGCTGTAATATTCAGTCATCTCAGTCCTCACTATCCTAATTCATGCAAAGTACTTGGTTTCACATATGTTGGGGTGTGAGGGTGGGAGAAGAGAGAAGGAGAAGAAAGAAAAAAGGAAAAAAAAATCTTGAAGAAAGAAACAAGGATTGTTTGGGTTGGAGATCATTATCTTTCCTGCTTCCCTTCTCATCCAGATGACCGTCTCTTGTTACCTGGGGTCTCCATCCTCAGGTAACCAGGGAGGGAGGGTTGGTTCTAGGCGGGGGGCACCTGGAAGCGGGGTGTGGCACCTGCCGGTCCCTGAAGGGAGACTGCACCTCAGGGATCTCTTGTTGGGCCTGCTCCTGGGATGTGAGCACCTGGTCTTATCTCCTTATGTCTCCTGAAGACCTCCAGTTCCTGGTCTCTTGTCTAAACTGTATCACACCCATGCTGTCCCTTACTGCTTCCCAATAAGGGACCTTTCTCTCCAGGGCTCTTGTGTGTGGCACTTTGAGCACACTGTCCACCTGCCCCACTGAGAGCTGTTTTGTGTTGGGCACTCATTGTGTGGGGTTGGCAGCTGCCGGGGAGAGTGGGGAGTTAGAAACTGGGTACCTGGCCAGCTGGAGTTCCAAACTGGGAGTTGCCTCCCACTGAAGAAGGTGATGAAGGTGACCCAGGATGGAAGCGTTTGCTTTCAGCGATGGGTGTCGGGTCGGGTGGGGGGCCAGGCGATGGCGTTGAACGATGAGTTCAGAAACTGGGTCTATGGCCTGCAGCGTGTGGCTGTGGCTGTCTTCAGAGCCTGTGTGAAGCTCCCCCGTGCAGGCAGGCTATGGTGCGTAGGGGACTATCTCCTTTGCTGCAGAGTCCCAAGATGGAGGCGACCAGGGGAGTAGATGGGGGTCTACACAGGACTGGTAGCTGGAGATCCTGTGCATGGGTAGCTGCCAGGTGTCCTGTGTGGGAGCTGCGTTGGGGATTTCTGCTCGGGTGGGTGGCTGAAAGTTTTGCACTGCTGCTGATGCCTATGGTCCTGCTTGGGCTCCTCCGTGGGTGAGTAGTTGAGAGACCTACTCTGACGCTGAGGCCTGGGTCCCTGCACCAGCATGGTGGCTGTGATTCCTGTGCAGAAGTAGGAATATCGCTCGCAGAGAAGCAGTATTCTCACTTCTCGAATTCCAGGTCATGGAGCCACACAGAATGCTGCCTCCCTCTGGCCTGCCATCTTGGATCTTGGATCCCCAAGACGTACACAATAGAGGACACAGAGGCTAACCCACATAATTACAGTTATCTTCTATTAGACAAAGTCACCAAAAACATGCATTGGAGAAAACATAGCCTCTTCAACAAATGGTGCTGGGGAAACTGGAAATCCATATGCAACAAAATGAAATTAAAACTCTCTAACCATGTACAAAACTCAACTCAAAGTGGATCAAGGACCTAGGAATTAAACCAGAGACCCTGCACTTATTAAAAGAAAAAGTATGGCCCAAATCTCCATCATGTCGGAGTAGGCCCTAACTTCCTTAATAAGACTCCTATAGAACAAGAATTAAAATCAAGAATCAGTAAATGGGATGGATTCAAACTCAAAAGCTTCTTCTCAGCAAAAGAAACAATCTGTGAGATTGGTAGAGAGCCTACAGAATGGGAGCAAATGTTTATCCCTCACACATCAGATAGAGCACTAATCTCTAGGATATATAAAAAACCCAAAAATCTTAACACCAAAAAAAAAAAAAATCCAATCAATAAATGGGCCAAGGAACTGAACAGACACCTCTTAGAGGATGATATACAATCAATCAACAAATATATGAAAAAATGTTCATCATTGCTAGCAATTAGAGAAATGGAAATTAAAAGTACTTTATGATTTCATCTTACTCCAGTCAGGATGGCAGCTATTAAGAATACAAATAGCAATAAGTGTTGGTGAGGATGTCAGGGAAAAGGCACACTCATACATTGCTGGTGGGACTGCAAATTGGTGCAGCCAATATGGAAAGCAGTATAGAGATTCCTTAGAAAACTTGAAATGGAACCACCATTTGATCCAGCTATCCCACTCCTCTGTCTATACCCAAAGGACTTAAAAACAGCATCCTACATGGACACAGCCACATCAATGTTTATAGCAGCACAATTCACAATGGCTAAATTGTGGAACCAACCTAGATGCCCTTCAAAAGATGAATGGATAAAGAAACTGTGGCATATATACACAATGGAATATTACTCAGCATTAAAAGAGAATAAAATCATGGTATTTGCAGGTAAATGAATGGAGTTAGAGAAGATAATGCTAAGTGAAGTTAGCCAATCCCAAAAAAACAAATGCCAAATATTTTCTCTGATATAAGGAGGCTGATTCATAGTGGGATAGGGAGAGGGAGCATGGGAGGAATAGATGAACTCTAGATAGGGCAGGGCTGGAGTTGTGGCTCAGTGGTAGAGTGCTCGCCTAGCATGCACCCGGCACTGGGTTCGATTCTCAGCACCACATAAATGTAAAATAAAGACATTGTGTCCACCTAAAAACTTGATATTAAAAAAACTCTAGATAGGGCAAAGGAGAGGGGAAGGGAGGGGTCATAGGGGTAAAAAAGATGGTGGGACAAGTTGGATATAATTATCCTAAGTACGTGAATGAAGTCATGAATGGTGTGAATATACTTTGTATATAACCAGAGATATAAAAAATTGTGCTCTATATGTGTGATTTGAATTGTAATGCCTTCTGCTGTCATATATAACAAATTAGAATACAAAAATATTAAAGCCAAAAAATCTTTTCTTATTTGAGGCACCTCCTATTTTGTCTTTTTTTTTTTTTAGTTTTTTCGGTGGACACAGCATCTTTGTTTGTATGTGGTGCTGAGGATCAAACCCGGACGGCACGCATGCCAGGCGAGCGCGCTACCGCTTGAGCCACATCCCCAGCCCTCTCCTATTTTTGTCTAACATGTCAACTGAAACCCCTGTTTGGCTCGAGACCCCCTGGTCAATCCCTACCACCACAGCCCTCAGATGCCCCAGAAGAATTCCTTCCCGCCTCCATCTCTTGTTTTGGGCTGACCGTTCTGGGTGGACCAGCCTCTGCCTGCACCTTGAGTTCTCTCAACAGGTAGTGAGACGCATTTCTCCTGAAGTCCTCTAGGTTACTTAGCCCTACACTGACCTGACCCCTCCCTTGTGTGAGGTGCCTCTCATGCATCATGTCATTCCTTTCTTGTTTTCACACACTGGTTGAGCTAGAAGGGAAGGTCTCATAGTAGAAATCCCATTCTGTGATTCTTTAGTATCGTTTATCACAATACCGTGTGCCTATGAGGTAACATTCACTTGATTTATTTTGAAGTGGATAGCTCTAATGATTTTTTTTTTCTATGCCACCATGAATATCAATTGGTTTGCATGCCTGGGAGCATATATCCTTTAATAATTTTGGTCATGCCTGATTTGCATTTTCCAAGAAATCTTTTAAATCTCCAAACTGCAAATGAAGTCAGTAAACATGTTGACTGGAACCACCTTCTAGACAAAACTGGTGATTGTTTTCAGTTTTTACTTTTTGTTTTTGGTACTGGGAATTGAACTCAGGGGCACTTAACCACTGAGCCACATCCCCAGCCCTATCTTGTATTTTATTTAGAGACAGAGTCTCACTGAGTTGCTTAGTGCCTCGCTTTTGCTGGGGCTGGCTTTGAACTCATGATCCTCCTGACTCAGTCTCCTGACGCACTGTGATTACAGGTGTGTGTCACCATGCCCGGCTCATTTTTTACTTTTTAAATATCTTGAAGAAATTCATTGATAGAGTTGACTAGTTTAACAGAGGGAATGTTGGAAAATCAAGAAAGGACAACCTATGTGACAACAGTTTGTAAATATGCTAAAAAGAGGTGGGATTCCAGGAATCTTTCTAGGTTGGGCTCTGGGAGTTTGATGGTTAATTCAGATCGTCCGACTTCCTGCAAGTCCCATCCTAAACAGATGTGGCATTGTAGAACCTTTAAGGCCAGGTAGATGTCTTCCAGAGACTCTGAAGATTTTCAAGTCAACATAATGGTTGGCAAAGGCAGGAGCAGATAGACTTGCATTACTAGGTAGCATTTCAAGATCAAGGGACACAATTTGGATATAGTTATCATGTGACCAAGAGTTAATGAGTCAGAGCCAAAAATAGAAAGGTACCTGCTGGAGCAGGAGGTGGTTTCTTTAAAACCATGAACAAATATTTGCAGAATGAAGCGGCCTGTGTCTAACCTGGTGTTAGAAGCAGCGGGAGTGCAGCTAACATTGTGAATGTGGGTGGGATGGCGGAATCCCCCGCCTGCCTCCCCAGAAAAGGAACAGCAAGGATGGAAAAACAGCTGTCATGAGCCAGCCATGCCATTAACATAGACCAAATCCCTGTGTCTCCACGTTGTCAGAATTTAGGGAACGACAGGAAGTTCAGAAGATAATCTACTTCCATTGGTTACAATGCACTGAAACCACTCCTGGCTTACTTAGTGTCTTGACAGGGATAATCCCACGTTCTTTTCTTCCCCTTCAATCCTGATTTCTAACATCTCTCCCACTCGGGTCACACACCACGCTTCACACAGTGATAGGCAGAGGTTACAGAGAGTCTAAGAGTTCTTACGGGAAGCCGTGCCAAGAGCCCAGGTGGAGAGCAGATAGAATGCAAGAGGAGTGAAGGGTCACTGTCAGATAAGGGTCTGTTGGTTTGGTTCTGGGGATTGAGCCCAGGGGCCCCTGCCCCTGATTCTGCCTTCCTAGTCCTTGACACTTCTTATTTTGAGACAAGGTCCTGCTGAGTTGCTGAGGCTGGCTTCAAACTTGAAATCCTCCTGCCTCTGATAAGGGTTTTAGCAAACCAGTCAAGGCCTTGGGGGCAGAGAATCAGAGGTTCATCTCTGCAGTGATTTTCCTGGGCAAGGCTAGTGACCAGTGACCAGGTGACAGGGTCAGTGTGCATCTGTGTTCGGTCTTGTGTCCTCCTTTTATGTGTATTAGGTGAGAGATCACATCTGGTGAAACTGATAAGATGCTGGGTCTGGAGTTTCTGATATGATTTGAGATGTCTATGTGTTCAGGTGCTCCTGAGTTAGTTTGATAGGTTGGCATGAAAATATGTCATGAAAGGATCACCTCTGTCATAACACCAAGGGAACCAGGAGTGATTTCAGTGAGTTGTAACCAATGAAAGTGGAGTAACTTGAAAGCGTGTGCCTTGTGGTTGTGCTGAGCAGATGGTGGTTGTTTCCTTGTACAAACAAGGCATAGACTAATTCTACCTTACACTGGTACAAAGTGGAGTCACTCATGGTGAATTACCGCTTTACTAAGAGGAGTAACTCGGAGCAGGGCACAGCCTGCTTCCCACACCACTTGCCAAAAAATTACCAAACAAGAATAACAACTGTTAGCTGTAACTGTTAAAGGTAGTGATCCAGGCCAGAAGGGGGGCCCTGGCATGACCTCTCATTTTGCCCTCAGAAGCTGAGGAGAACAGGGATACAGAGGATTCTGGGAGTGCTCACCAACACCCACCTATGAGAGAAGCAGATTGTCCACTTGGTAAACAGTCCCTGATGAGCTCTGAGGCTTGCCGACTTCCAAAGGAAGGCTGGGAGAAGTGTGTGGCTCACCACAGCAGAGTGGGGGAAACATGGCGGGTAGGAGCCATCCTAATGGAGGTGATAACTTGGTCATCAGAAGACAACATGGAACCCAGGTGCCTAGTGAGGCAACTCAGAGCCCTGCCAAGTTCTTCCCTCAGTTACCTTGCCATATACTCACCCTCCAGCACGTGTGCACATACAATACCCACAGGCCACAGAAAACAATTCCCAGTTCTCATACTCTAGTGGAAGAAAAATGATGTAAGATATGAAGGTGGAAAAGAAGACTTTAGGTTATGAAGAAAGATGTTTGCTTTTTCTATGCTAAAAAATTGAGCAGACCACAAGCTGAAGTTCTCATTTCCATTAAGCGCTGCTCCAAGGATATAAGAAAGGGAACAGAGAATCACGGTCCTATCTCAGGGACTAATGAGTGTTAGAACCACACAGAACACCATTGTTATGCAAATCTCAAGAAAGGGGAAATGCTGCCAATTGAGCTTTGACAAATGTCATTTTAAGACAAACTATATTTCAGACTTTTGTTTGTGTTTGGTTGTATGGTGTTGGGGATTGAACCCAGGTCTTCACACATTCTAAGTAGGCTCTCTTCCACTGAGCTACACCTGCAGCCTATTTCAGAGAATTTAAAATGTGAAAAAAATGCATGTTAGATCGGAGAAATAAAGTATCAAATTTGTGGATCTGAGCAAACCTTATTTTGCCATATTGTCCCCTACTGCATAGCACTGTACCTTGAAAACAGTCTGGTGGGAATGATTAGGGCTGAAAGTGTGGCTCAGGGCCTAGAGTGTGCTCAGCAGGTGTGAGGTCCTGGGTTTGACATCCATAAGAACAACAACATCATTCATCAACATCAAAGGCTTTCGTGAGAGGCTGGGGAATAGCTCAGTAGCAGAGCACTTGCCTAACGTATGTGAGGCCCTGGGTTCAATCCTCAGCACCATATAAAAATAAATAAATAAAATAAAGGTATTTTTAAAAGTTTAGTGAACTTGTAGAAAACAAGCCCCTTCATATGAGACTGGTACCATTTGTATTAAATGGTACCAAATGACTTGAACACGGCAAAAATAACATTTATGGGTAAAATTGTTCATGACTATATCTTTCATGAACATTTTTTTTTTCTAATTCCAAATCCTTCCATAGGTGATATATGGTAAACCTGTTTATATGGTAAACAGGATTTCACATGTCTTGAGCATTTTTTATGTTGACAAAATTCTTCATGGATAGAATTTAGATGACCCTGTGGTGTCACATGGTGTGAATATCCCATAACAAATTTCATAGTTACTCTACTATTGAGGATACACCTGCTCTTCCATTTTCATCTCAAAAATTGGTACATTAATAGATATGTAATGAATCTCCCCTGTGGGAGCCTCCGAGTGTGCAGTCCTGAACTTCTGTAGAACTTCACACATCAGAATGTTATTCTGGCCAGGTGTGGTTGGTATCCACCATAGTGCCAGAAACTCAGGAGGCTGAGGCAGCAGGATCACAAGTTCCAGGCCAGCCTCAGCAGCTCAGTGAGAACCTGTCTCAAAAAGTAAAAAGGGCTGGGGATATAAGTCAGTGGTAAGGCACCCCAGGATTTAATCCTTAATACCAAAAAAAAAAGTCATTCTGGAATTAAACTTTAATAGACAACTATGTTTTTTTAAATATTTATTTTTTAGTTGTAGTTGGACACAATACCTTTATTTTATTTATTTTTATGTGGTGCTGAGGATCGAACCCAGGGCCTCACACGTGCTAGGTGAGCGCTCTACCACTGAGCCACAACCCCAGCCCCTAGACAACTATGTTTTAATAGACAAATACTTACTATAGTTTATAACTAGGGAATAACAGCTTTATAAAATAATAGTATGATAATGGAATTTAATGTCCAAACAAAATAGAAAAGACTTATATATATTTTTTTTTCTTTAAAAATAAAGAGAATAAGTTTTATTAGATGTTTTTTCTTTCTTAAAAATTTATTTATTTATTTTAATTTGGTATATATGGCAGCAGAATGCATTTTGATTCATTATACATAATTGCAGTACAACATTTACATTTCTATGGTTGTACACAGTGTAGCATCACACCATATGTACAGTCATACATGTACCCTAGGATAATGATGTCCATCTCATTCCACCATCTTTCCTGCCCCCATGTACCTTCCCTACTGTCTCTCCCCTTTGCCCAATCAAAGTTCCTCCATTTTTCTCATGTCTCCCCACTCCCCATTATGGATCAGCATCCACTTATCATAGAGAACATTCGGCGTTTGGTTTTTGGGGGTTGGCTTACTTCACTTAGCACGATACTCTCCAACTCTATTCATTTACTTTCAAATGCTGAATAATATTCCATTGTGTATGTATAACACAGTTTCTCTATCCATTCATCTATTGAAGGGCATCTATGTTTCTTCCAGTTTAGCTATTGTGAATTGAGCTGCTATGAACATTGATGTGGCTGCTTTACTATAGTATGCTGATTTTAAGTCCTTTGAGTATAGATCAAGGTGTGGGATAGCTGGGTCAAATGGTGGTTCCAGTTCAAGTTTTCTAAGAAATCTCTATACGGCTTTCCAGATTGGTTGCACCCAATTGCAGTCCCACCAGCAATGTATGAGTGAGTGTGCCTTTCCCCCCATACCCTTGCCAACATTTATTGTTGTCTGTATTCTTGATAGCTGCCATTCTGACTGGCATGAGATGAAATCTTAGAGTAGTTTTGATTTGTATCTCTCTAATTACTAGAGATTTGAACATTTTTTAATATATTTGTTGATCAAGTGTATATCTTTTTCTGAGAAGTGTCTTTCAGCTCCTTAGCTCATTTACTGATTGGGTATTTTTGGTTGTTGTTGTTAAGTTTTTTGAGTTCTTTATATATCCTAGAGATTATTGCTCTATCTGACGTGTGTGTAGCAAAAATTTGCTCCCACGATGTAGACTCTCTATTCACCTCATAGATTGTTTCTTTTGCTGAGAAGAAGCTTTTTAGTTTGAGTCCATCCCATTTATTAATTCTTTTTTTGTTCCCATGTATTTATTTATGTGAGCAAGTTTTCTTTTTTTTTAAATTTGTTTTAATTAGTTACACATGACAGTACAATGATCTTGATATACATACATTTGAATCAGATGGGGTATAATTTCTCATTTTTCTGAGTGTACAGGTTGCAGAATCACATTGGTCATGCAGTCATGTATATACATACAGCAATAATAATGTGTATTTTATTCTGCTGTCCTTCCTTTCCCCCCTACCCCTCCCCTCCCCTCCCATTACTTCTTTCTACCCAATCTAATGTGACACACTTCTTTTTTTTTCCCCTCACATCATCATACATGTATTCTGTATAATGAAGGGGGTTTCCTTCCATCTTCCGTGCAGTTCCCCTTCCCATTTATTAATTCTTGATTTTATTTCTTGTGCTTTAGAAATCTTGTTAAGGAAGTCGGGGCCTAATCTGACATGAAGATTTGGGCCTCCCTTTTCCTCTATTAGGTGCAGGATCTCTGAACTAATTCCTAGGTCCTTGATCCACTATGAGTTGAGTTTTGTGCATGGTGAGAGACAGGGTTTTATTTTCATTTTGCTGCATATGGATTTCCGGTTCTCCAAGCACCATTTGTTGAAGAGGCTGTCTTTTCTCTAATGTATGTTTTTGGTACCTTTGTCTAGTATGAGATAACTGTATTTATATGGGTTTGTCTCTGTGTCTTCTATTCTGTACTATTGGTCTACATGTCTGTTTTGGTGCCGGTACCATGCTGTTTTTGTTACTACAGCTTCATAATATAATTTAAGGGCTAGTATTGTGATGCCTCCTGCTTCACTCTTCTTGCTAAAGATTGCTTTGGATATTCTGGGTCTCTTATTTTTCCAAATGAATTTCATGATTGATTTTTTTATTTTTATAAGAAATGATATTGGGATTTTAATTGGAATCACATTGAATCTGTGGGTAGGCCATTTTGACAATACTAATTTTGCCTATCCAAGAGCCTGGGAGATTTTTCCATCTAAGACCTTAAGACCTTAGAGGTCTTCTTCAATTTCTTTCTTTAGTGTTCTGTAGTTTTCATTGTAGAGGTCTTTCACCTCTTTTGTTAAGTTGATTCCCAAGTATTTTACTTGTTTTTTTGAGGCTATTTTGAATGGGGTAGTTTTCCTAATTTCTCTTTCAGAGGATTCATCACTGATGTATAGAAATGATTTATGGGTATTGACTTTATATCCTGCTACTTTGCTGAATTTATTAATTAATTCTAAAAGTTTTCAGGTGGAGTTGTTGTCAGCAAATATTGATAGTTTGAGTTTTACTTTTCCTATCCATATCCCTGTCTAATTGCTCTGGCTAGAGTTTCAAGGACTTTGTAAAATAGAAGTGTAAAAGAGGGCATCCCTGTCTTGTAACAGTTTTTTGAGGGAATGCTTCCAATTTTTCTCCATTTAGAATGATGTTGGTCTTGGGTTTAGCATAGATAGATTTTACAATGTTGAGGTATGTTCCTACTATCCCTAGTTTTTCTAGTGTTTTGAACATGAAAGGTTGCTGTATTTTATCAAATGTTTTCTTTGCATCAATTGATATGATCATATGATTCTTATCTTTAAGTCTATTGATGTGATGAATTATATTTATTGATTTCTGTATGTTGAACCAACCTTATATCACTGGAATGAACTCCGCTTGATCTATGTTTTAAAAAATACGTTTTTGTATGAGATTTGGCAGAATTTTATTGAGAATTTTTGCATCAGTGTTCATCAGGGATATTGGTCTGAACTTTTCTTTCCTTGATGTGTACATGTTTTTCTTAAGTTAGAAGTTAACTCCTTCCTATTTTTAAGGGTCTAAGATACACAAAGTGTTTCATGGTAAAAGTCTGGCCAAAATATTGAGATTGGGAAGTTTAGGTTTGTATTTATTAGAGTCGTGCAAAAACACAAAGGATAGTTCTGCTTTGGATCTCAATTTTACCTACCACAAAGTCTGGGGCAGTGACCAGAGTCAAACAGGACTTGTCTGCAGGCACAATGACTCTTTTCCTCTCTCCTGTATTTTTTTTTTAACCATTTAAAATGTGACAAGGTCTTCTACTATTAAGATAAGCCAAAGGATATGAATTACAGGAAGAACATGTTCAGGACGTGAAGTTTTAAATAAAAAACACTTGCCTGGAGTTTTGAAGCATGTGTGAAACATATAGGTATTATTGTAGAAAATTAGTCAATGTACTTAGAATTTTTATTAATGGACAGATAAATAGTATTAAGCTCCTAGAAATGTGTTAATATTTAAATATTAAACATTAAAGTTAAATTAATCTCAAATCCCAAATGAGTTCCACTTATATCCATCAGTCCAGTGTTAATGGAGAAAATAATGAGGAGGAAAGAATGTTCAGAAACTTGTGTTTTAATGCACTAATAATCTTGGTGTGAGACATAAATTTTGACCCTAACTCCTATGGCCTGTGGGAAGGACAGTTGAGGATCATGACTAGAACACTGAATGAAGATCCAAGTGAGCTCAGCAGTGTGGGGTCACCTGAAATCCCAGCTGCTCAGGAGGCTAAGGCAGGAGGATCACAAGGGTTGGAGGCCAGCCTGGGCAACTTCGGGAGACCCTGTCTCAAGGTCAGATTTAAAAAGGACTGGGGAGGGGACTGGGGATGTGGCTCAAGCGGTAGAGCGCTGGTCTGGCATGCGTGCGGCCCGGGTTCAATCCTCAGCACCACATACAAACAAAGCAGCACCACATACAAACAAAGACGTTGTGTCCGCTGAGAACTAAAAAGAACTTGGGTTCAATCTCCAGGATTGTAAAACAACAATTTAAAAAAAAGCTGGGACTGGTGTGCTGGCGGTGTATGCCTATAGAATCCCTATAGGGAGGCTGAGGCAAGAGGATAGCAAGTTCAAAGCCAGCCTCAGCAAAAGCAAGGTGCTAAACAACTCAGTGAGACACTGCCTCTAAATAAAATACAAAATAGGGCTGTGGATGTGGCTCAGTGATCATGAGCCCCTGAGTTCAATCACTGGTACCAAAATAATAATAATAATAATAATAAATTAAAATTTAAGAAAATAAACAAATAAAAAATAAAATGGGCTGGGGACTTAGATCAGTGGTAAAGTGCTGAGGTGTTAGCTTATTGGTAGTATACTTGCCCAGCACATGCAAGACCCTGGCCTCAATTCTAGCACTTGGGCACATGCACACACCCCCGCTCATGCACACACAATTAGATTCTGCCTTAGTTCAGCCAAATATACATACATTAGGTTGTAAAAAACCTTTTTTAAAAAAGCCTGGCAGCCTTCACACTGGCCTGATGTCAGGTTTTATCCAGAAATGGGATCGTATATCTATGGATGGTCCATTCAAATTCTTTATCTTGCAGTAGTTTATTCCACAGTGCTTGGGTTTTATTTATGCCCTGAAGTATCTGTGCTATTTAATGAAGCTAAAGCAATTTTATCTTCATTTTCACTGGAAGCTTAACAAATATTTAAGCTGATGAAAAATATAAAATCTGAGAGTACTTCTTGGGTAGTCAAGGAAGGCAAGACTGTCAGTGAAATTACAAAGTTAATTTTATCCCAAGTGAGGCATGTTTAAAAATAGAAACTGGCTTGTGACTATTCTGATATGGAGTTCTCAGAATGCCCAGGCTGAGCCGTCTATAGGTGAACACACTCCACGAGGTAGCGCACAGTAGGCCCCCAACACCCTACAGCTGTGAAATCAGATGAAACCAGGCCCCGAGGGCAGCCTTGAAGGTTGAGTGGTGAAACAGGCACGGAGGAGGGCCAGGTGCCCAAGTGGTGTCTGTGTATCTGTGTTGCCAGGAAGAGGTGCCCCTGGGTTCCCCCTGGTGTGCAGGTGAGGCGCCCATCACCCAGGCCCTTTGGCCACTACCTGGCAACACCCCACCCCCTTGCTTCTTGCTGTGGTTTGGATGGGTTCCCCAGTGACCCATGTGGTGAAGGCTTGGGCTTCACTTGCTGGTTCTTCTGGGAGGTGGTGGGAACTTTCGTTGGTGGGGCCCATTGGGTGGCCTTCCAGTTAAGCAGACTCGCCCTTGAGGAGGTTATTGGGACTCCACCTACTCTGTCTTTCTTTCATTCTTGACCATGAGGTGAATGGGCCACATTCTCCTGCATGATGTGTTGACTTACCACACGTGCCAATGGACCAAAACCCCCCAAACCATTAGAGAAAATGAATCTTTTTTCTATAAAGAGCTGATTATCTCAGGTGTTTACTACAGCCTCTGAAAGCCAGCTACCACATTTCTCTATCCTTCCTAATCTCTTGTATCAGCACCCACAGAGCCCTAGAAAAGCAGGGAACCCTGTATGATCTCTGTCATTCGTCACATCCAAGAGTCACCTCTGGTACACTTTTCTTATCTCACACACACACACACACAATTAAAACAAAATTTAAATCTTGCAAAATCTATATTCTTGTGATTATATAATTGCCTATAGCATCTGTCCCTGAAGAGACAGAAACGTACCGTTGTACAACTCTGGGTTCTCCAGAGGCGATGGAATGTATATGTAATTAGAAGAGGGGATTTACCAGCTTGCCTTACAGGATCAGGCTGAATAGCTGACTGCAGGCGGCAGAGCTAGGAAACCAGCTCCTGCTCAGTCTGGGAACCTGGAGCCTCTGAAGAGGGACGGGTGGGGAGGCTCTGGTTTCAGGCTTGTTCCCTGGAGAGCTGCTCAGTGTGTCTGCGTTCAGAGGCTGGCAGGCTGGAGCCTGATGTCTGCAGTCAGTGGCAGCAGCAAACACATCCGCTGAAGAAGAATTGAGCTTGGACACCTGGGAGAGCTTCCTCCTCCTTCAGCTTAGTGTTCCATCTTGGTGGTCCCCCAGCCTACTGCACAGTGCCACCCACATTCAGAGTGGGTCTCTCCCTTCAGTTCAGTGGACCCACGTGCCCATTGTCTCTGGGAAGACCCTCACAGTCACGCTAACAAGAATGCTTTACCAGTTTTCTAGGTGTCTGTCAATCCAGTCGATCTGACAGCAAAAATTAACCATCACAACTGAAAAATCAAATAATGTGAGAGAGGGAGGAGGGAACCCTACTGATGATTTTTCTGCAGGTCCAGTCTTGATGGCACATGGCCAATGCTGAGGAGCTTTGAAAGTACGCAGGCCTGACCAAACTGATCACGTTAAGATCTCTGAGGATGGGGCCCGTCATTTGAACCCTCCAAGATCTCCTAATGAGCAGTCAGGTTGAGGGCTACTGAAGAAAATCATGTCCATGTTATAAACACAGATGAGAAAAAAGAAACCTAAAGAAGCAAGTGACTTACCCATGGACACCAGACTATCAAGTCGATCCAGAGGAAATCGCTGACATTTGAGTTTTTGGCCTAAAAAAGAGCAATTTTATATGGTTCAACCAACTACATGGTGACAATTAGAAGCCGACCTCAACTCAAGCATCTTTCCCACTAAGTGAAATATGATTTGCACAATGGTTGGCTAGAGTATCTATGGTGTCCATCCCCTAATTTACAATTGGAATAGAGCCTCAAAATCTGTCTTGAGTAAGCAAAACTTAGGAGCCCTTTCCTCTTTGGTTCTCTCCACACGTCAGCCACTGTGGCTGCCACAGACTCCAGCCTCATCTCCACAGCTGCAGGCGACCACTGAGACCACCTGGTCCCCTTCAGGCAGGAAGCTGGGAGTTGTGGTGTCTCCTCTTGCTTCCGCCTCTCATCGTCACTGTCCTATGCTGCCCGAGCTAGTTTCCCCATTTTGATTTTTTTTTTTTTTTTAGTTATTTAGACAAAAAGGCAAAATCTGGTCTCCTTTCTGCAATTTGGAAGCAGAAGTCTGGTAGATGCTGTTTGAATCAAGATGAGGAGTAAAGAGTGAAAAAAAAGAGAGACTTAAAGAAAATTGTTAACAACAGATTTTTTTTTTTTAAATGAAGCTTGCCTTTTGGTCAGAACCACTCGTGTTCCAACTTCAACATCAACGCACAAAAAATGTGTATTTATGTACCTAAAGATGCATCATGGAAGAGGGACTATATTTTTCCAATGGAAAACTATTTTAAAGAAACTTAAACTTACCCTGTAAGTCAGTTTTTAAAATTAATTAATACAACTAAAATTTTAAGACATATGTATATAACCATGGGGGAAAACACACATCAGGAAGGTCAGATGGCCGCATGTTAGTTATAGGTAATCAACATTTTACTTTTTTTTTTTCTTTTCTCTTTGCTGTGCTGGGGTTCTATCCTAGGGCTTTGTGCATGTAGACAAATGCTCTGTAAGGGTAAAAGAAATTGAAGTTAAAGCGTAAAAGTTAAAGGGTAAAAGACCGGGTATTGTAAAGTTTCTAAGCTGCAAAGTCTGAGTTAAAATGTAAAGGATTAGGTATTGTTAGGTTTCTATGCTACCTGCAAAACCTGAAATCCCTGTAGCTGTTAGGACAATACTGGAACTGCCCAGTAAATATTCCCACTGACTCCCTGGTTGTCTAATAACCTGGGACTCTGTGTAACTTGTCACGTAGTCATTTAGGCCCTAAAACCAATCTGTTTGAATGTGTACCCCGCTTAGGAGTGACCAATCACCCCCACCTGACCTGTTCCCACCAATGAATGAACTAATCATGTCTCAGAATTATTGTTTGATTTTCCCGCTGTGTATGATGATTTGTTAAAGGAGACTGTGATGTATGTAAAGTCCCGCCCTCCCCCCAAAAAAGTGTACTTAAGCACTGCTTGACCTCTGCTCTGGGCTCTGGGCTGCCCTCCCTTCTTGAGCAAGCCTGCCTGGAGCCTCAGCGCGCTGAATTGGATCCTCAATAAACTCCCTCCTGCTTATTGCATGAAGCCAGTCTCTTGTGGTCTCTTCCTCCGACGCTTCGCCGGACCCTTACAGCTCTACCCCTGAGCTATATCCCCAACCCACATTTTATTTTTGGTGTGTTTTGTGTTGTTTAAACTTACTCGTAACAGATAATACTTTATTTTAGAAAAAATACTTTTTCCTTGAAAAGTTTATGGATAATTCTTACTTTAATATTGTGTGAAATAAGGTATTGTGTAAAATAAGCTCTAAAGTCTTTTAGCAATAGGGGTTTTGTGTTCGTTTGTGTGCTTGGTTGGTACTGGGAGTTGAACTCAGGTGCATTTTACCACTAAGCCACATCAGCAGCCCTTTTTATTTTTTATTTTTAAGACAGGATCTCTCTAAATTGCTCAGGCTGGCCTGGAACTTGTGACTCTCCTGTGCCGCAGTCTGGCTGGGCACGAATAACCGAGCCGCCACAAAGCCTTGTAGGTTCAAACAGCAACTACTTTATTTCAACTCTCACCGGCACTGCACACCTGCTTTTCTGCCAACGCCACCCACGTGGCCCTTCCAGAAACCCCCCACACCGGAAATCCCTCCTCTGGCACTTCCCCAACCAATGGGAACTCTCCGGGAATCCCCGCGAGAACTCCTAAGTAGCTCGAGAACTCCTAAGTAGCACGAGAACTCCAAAGTATCGGGAGCCCGAAGCAGCAAGAGCCGCCCCATTGCCCGACAGTAAAGGTCAAATATACAATACAATCAATCCAGCATCACAGCAATTATATATAGCTTAACTCAAATCATCATCTCAATGGTTCACCTTTCAAACATTCCCTCTGGCAAATGCCAGGGTCATTCTGACCAGCCATGGCTCTCAACACTCCTGCCTCAGCCTCCTGAGTTGCTGGGATTACAGGCATTTTCCACTGCTCCCAACAAGCATTTGGGTCTTAAACTGGAAGAAGACTTTTATATACCTCTATATTCTTACAATTCCGGAATATGGGCCCATTAGCCTTATATTCTATTACATGTAGTTCCTTCCTGATGTATCTTTTTCCCATGGTTATATGTAATGGGCTTTCTAGATATTCATAGTTTTTATTTGGACCCATGAAACTAAAGCGGCTTTTGGAAGATTGTTCTTGTTTCTTCTGCTATGAGGCCTTCATTTTTTTATTTCTCTCTGTCATACAATTACCCTTAAATCTGTCTGACTAGGAAATAAGTTAGTAAAAAGCCTTCATTACAAATTGATACTCAAAAAAGAAGGCAGGTGCAAGAAAGGTCCAGAGGATTTCATATAACAGATAAAGAAATATGATTGTCTATAAAAGTACCCTCAGTAAATCTCTATATTTTTCCAATGGAAAACTATTTGAAGAACGAGGCATAATAATCTTTCTAAATTGTCTCAGTTAAATCACATAACTGCTTCTCATCAAGCTTGTAAGACATTTCCCAAGGAGTAATTTTAGTCTTAACAGCACATTAATGCAGGTGTTTGATAAATCTCAACCAAGTGTGGTTTTTGTTTGGCGCTACTGAGTGAGAGAGAGGTAGAAGGCAGCCCCCAGTCTACCTAATGATAAAGAAACAATATTTTACTCAGGAGTTTGATTTGACTTTGCCTCAGAGAAGGGGAGAATTGAAATGCAGCTCTGAACACAGTTCATCTGCCAGGTTTCCCAGGATCAAGTAGAGCCGTGATCATCAGGCAGGTTCTGGTGGAGTGTGCCCTGGTAGGGACATCTGCACTGGTGAAAGTGATCAGCAGCAAGGAGGGTAATTGCCAGCATAGGGTGGAAGAGGGAGCATTAGCGATGCTTTTTCTGAAGGAAAGATTCTAAAACTCCCCCATATACGGCAGGATCCTTAGAAGGAACATGACAGTCACTTGCTCAAGGTGTTGGGAATCCCTGACCTGCTGGGCAGATACCATGCTGCAGGCCCAGTAGGCCCCTCCTCTGGGCCCCTGTGGCGATATGTGCTATGGTTCCATAATCGGTTCATGTGTTCAGTCTGAAGCCACACAAAAGGAAGCTTCCCAGGAAGTGGACAGGCCCTCATGCCCTCTACAGCACAGGCCCTGAAGGCCGGTGGGCGTCAGAAGTGTTTTTTGTTGGTTGGTGTACAAAGTGGTCAGAAATGATCACGCACAGTCTTGTACCTGGCTTAGAGTTTTGTTTTTAAACTGTTCATAGAAACTCAGTTTCCTTTGGACCCTTCATGGGACAGCAAAGAGAACAAGAGTGGCTCTTTTAATTTGTTTTAATTAGTTATACATGACAGTAGAATGCATCTATGCACTTTGATATATCATACATAGATGGGACTAATTTCTCATTTTTCTGAGTTTACATGTTGCAGAATCATATTGGTCATGCAGTCACATCCTCACTTAGAACAGGGCTGGAGACCAACAGGGATGGCAGCAGAGCCCGGAGCCTTGGCCCTTTCACAAGGTAGATATCTCAGACCAGGAACTATTTTACAGCAACTTCCCAGAAAATCTCATTGTATTTAGAGTAGTATACAACCGCCCTTCTCTGTGCAATGGAAACAGCATCTTCTGGAAAAGGCATGGCTGTGTAGTGATGGTCCTGAGTGTGTCACCCTCCTTATATCCCTGTGTGCCCTAGTGGGTCTTCTCTACCTTCAGGGACACAGCCAATGGGACAATGTCAAACTTGCTACAGGCCTGTGGAAGGAGCCCACAGCAGCTTTCTGGAGGCATGTGGCGGCCAGATAGCCAGGCTCATTTCCAACATGTGAATGAGGCTGTGGAACCCTCCAGACACATCTGTGCCCCAGGTGTCTGGAGTGGGTGACCCAGAACTGCTCAGCAATTTACTGATCAGCCCAATTTACTGATCACAGAATAATGAGCAAGTAGATTTAATGTTGTTTTAAGTCACTAAGCAGCTCTGGGTTAGTTTGTGAGTCCTTGGTATGCAGCAATGTATATATATATACACACACACACTATATTGTGTGTGTGTGTGTGTGTGTGTGTGTGTATGGTTTCAGACTTTTTTTCTAATTTGCATATAGGTATCAAGTGGGCTGGCAGTAGCCATGTGCATAGGGCTGTCACTTAAAGGTCCTTTAAATTTTTATAGCCAAAAAAAAAAAAAAGCCTGGAAAACCTGCTCTTGTTAAATGTTCTGCTCAACTAAAGTGTGTAGCGTTTTAAAAAAGGATGAGCTTTTCTTGAGAATTTGAAATCTATCATATTCAAACAGAGGAAAAGATACAATATTGATGTATCAAATCATTTTTAGCTCTATATGATATGTTCGAGGTTGTGATTATTTGATTTTAGTTCACTAATGGCTCTGGGTTTTTTTCATCCTAGACGGAATCCTTTTTTTGTTTTTACCCTTATTTATGAAGGGTAAAAAACTGAAACATTTAATTTAACAGTTAAATGTTTCAGTTCCACCTGTGGTTTTGTTTTTGGTGCTTAGGATCAAACCCAGGGCCTCCTGTGTGCCAGGCAATTGCTCTACCACTGAGCTGTCCCCCAAGCCCTCTTTCTGTTTTTGTTTCATAGCTGAACATGAAATCAGATATCCATCTTTGTCCCTCTGAGGACATTAATTATATTTTTAATTGATTTTAATTGACACAAAGTAATTATGCATATTTATGGGGTACAGTGTGAAATTGCAATCCGTGAATTCACTGTATGATGATCACGTCAGTGTAATTGGTATATCTATCACCTCAAACATTTATCATTTCTCTGTGATGAGAACATTCAAAGTCCTCTTGGCTAGGTGTTTTGAAATGTTCAGTGACCTGCTGTCGACCGTACAGGAGGACGCTAGAGGCTGTTCCTCTATCCAGCTGAGCCCTTCTGCTCACTGGCCATCCTCTCCCCACTCTTCCTTTCCCTGTACCTTCCCAGGCTCTGGTAACCACTATTCTAGTCTCTGCTTTTTTGAGATCAACATTTTAGCTTTTCTGTGCCTGAGTTTTCATTTCATATTTTTGAAAGCTGCCAGCTCCACTTCTCCCTGCACTCACTCCTCTGCCCTGGGTGGAAGCTTCCTCTGGCTGCCTTTGCCTTTTCTGATGATGTCTGCTCTCTTCAGGTATTTGGTGATTATTGGAGGTGTTACCCTCCCTTCAAGGGTAACGGTTTACCCAACTCTCTGGGGCCTGTGTGAGAGGGGGAACCTCTGCTCTGGCTCCCATCTCTTTGTGCCCCTGTTCCAGAGGGCTCTCAGGGTCCTAGCAACAGCCCCGTCTCCCATCCCATCTGTCCACATGGAGCCCACACAGCATCTGAGCCCCTTTGCATTCTTAAGTACAGCCAGAATTTTTAAAATAACTTCCTTATCATTTCTGTAGATCTGATCTAGGAAGAATAAACGTAGGGGGGCATGCTCAGACTAGCATCTTAAAACTAGAAAATACACTTGTCTTTAAGATTGCCAAAGCCGGTGTGTTGTGCTGCAGGATCACCGTGAATGTCAATCATCGCCTACTCATGTGACACAAGTTGGTCTGTGAGGTGCTGGGAACCAGGAGCGCATGAACAGACAGGACAGAGGGAGCTCCTATAGGGGCTGTTGTGGCCGTCGGCAGCCTCTATGGGTGACTGTCCACTTCAGGGCTTGCCTCACAAGCCAAAGTGACTGAGCGCCAAACCAAGTCTTGCTTGGTTTGCATCTCCAGCGTCTGTGCCATACACAGTTCAGACAGTAAGTACTTAGTCAATGAACGAGGGGGCAGATGAGTGAATGAATACAGGAGAACGTTCTCTGAGCCAGAGGACAGTCATCCTCACAGGACAGGAGAGAGACTCATCTCAGCGCAGTGACTCCTGCAGACAGAATGGTGGATTCATAGGTATGCTCCCCCAGGAGGTAGGTCAGTGTCTGCACCACTGCAGCTGGGAGGCTTTCCGGCTCTCAATGTCCCCAGACACAAAGTCTGGGCTGGTGTCTTCCGGGCTCCCGAAAGCCTTCTGTCTTGGCAGCGCGTGGGGAGCTGAGGGAGCTACGTCATCGGTTTCCCTGGAACTCTCACGATTGAATTTGCATGCTTACATTCGTGTTGGCCTGGCAGGCTGTTCCCACACATGGCGTTCCTTTTTCGATTCATTATAAGTTAAAATATGCCATTTTGACTACAAGATCAGACACAGTGTTTTCACTGCTGCAGCAGGAGGGGGTAGGGGGAAAAGGTGAAGGTCACAGTAAAGTCAGGGAAATGAAAGGCTCAGGAAGTGAGGCAACTGGGAGTTCAGGAGGGACCACCAGGGGGCGCAAGCTGGGCTCAGTGGAACACAGGGCAGGCGCTCTGGAGATCCTGCTGGTGAGTGACCCTTGTCCTCCCTTCTGCCAATCTCAACTAGAATGCTTTCTTTGGAGTAATGGGTCATCCAGACTGTAACATTAACATGCACACATGCACCAAGGGAGAAACTAGAATATATTCCCAAGTGGCGGCTGATTGAGATGGAACTCCTGGACCTGGAGTCCTGTCAGACAAGTTTACTTCATAGCTCCAGGAAGGGATGACCTGCCGAAGGCCCTGAGACCCACAGGGCCAGCCCAAAGGTATTAAACACCTGAGACCCAGAATAAGAGGAGAAGTGTCTGCCAAGGGTGACAGGAGGAAGGTGAGAAGATGGCACAGTATGACCAGGGTTGGCACTAGATGTAGAGAAACGGATTAAGGGGATGCATGAGCAAGGTTTATTTCAATTGGGCACAGTGGTGTACGCCTGGAATCCCAGCTGAGGCAGGAGGATCACAAATTTGAAGCCAGTCTGGGCAACTCAGCAAGGCCCTAACCAACTTAGTGAGACCCTGCCTCACAATAAAAAATTAAAAGGGTTGGGGATGTGGCTCAGTGGTTAAGCATTCCTAAGTTCAATCTTCAGTACCACCACCAAAAATAAAAAGCTTATTAGGCTTATTTCACTGACACAAATGCAGTTAAAACTTTTATACAATTCTATCCATAATCTCTCCCTATGATATGCTTACCACCACCATCACTCCACCCTGAACTGATTTCCCCAAACAGAGCTGGAGATGGCTTCTAGTCTTCTGAAGGATACCGTAGATCTCTAAATATAGGGAAAATGTACCAGCATATTTCTCTTGAAGCTCCCAAAACCCAGATTTAAAAAACAAATAAGCTAAGGGTAATTTTTTTTTTACTTACCCCAAGGATTTTTATAGAAAGCTTACATTAAGATAAAATTTCATCTATAAAGTTTGATTGGCTTAGAGTTTTAAAGTAACATAAATACTCAGCACAAATTGTACCAGATCTCCTAGACTGATGCGAGATGGGTGTTTTAGATTGTTTTGTTCTGTTGAGATTCTGGGCTCCAATGACCTCCTGTCTCAATCTCACACTGTAGGTGTATCCTGCCATGCACAGCAGGTTGGGATGTTTTAACCAAGAGTCACCTTCGTGAATTTGAGAAGGTCCTGTGCCTCTGAGCTTTGTCAGACTGGTCTGGGTCCAGCTGAGTTTACTTGCAGTCACTTGTGTTGGTTGGTTTTGTTGCTGGATACATTCATGGTAGAGAACAGGAGATCCAGATGAGTGCAGTGGGTGATGAGGTTCAAAAAAGGTGGGGTGCTGTCCTCTCCATCACTGCATCCCTGGAGCTGAGCACAACATCATCCATCAAATAGCAGAAGCTCAATTAATATTTGCTGAGCAATGCGAATGAATTCAGGAGATGATGAATAGATGACACACTAGCTGGGAAGTGGAAGTCCTGGATTCTGGTTCCTAATCTGTTGCAAACAGGCTGTGTAATCTTTGCTCCAAGGCAGTTGATTACACCTGACAGGCTACATGCCCATGTGTCCTGTGAGGCAGAGCATGGTCTTAACAGAGCCTTATCACCTCATGTGTTGTGTGTGCACAGGTCCATTTGTTTACGGCCTCTCCCCACTAGAACTTAAGCTCTGCAAGGGAAATGACTTTGTTTTATTCACTAGGAAGCAAGGTTTCACACAACCCCATATACAGTAGGTGTCCACTAAATGTTTGCCGAATGAATAAAACCCATGAGTCTTGGTGGTTTCCCAATTTCTTTGTGCCTTAGTTTTCATATTCAGGATCATCTTACAAGTGATTGTTATAAAGCTGAAATAAATGTTACATTAATAACAATGAATTAATGATAGTAGCAAATTAAAGAAAAGGAATGGGCAATAGGAATAATTGCCAAATTTACAGTGCTCAAGAACATTTCAGATAAAGTTAAATAAAAATAGGAGATTTTCTAGAGGACACAGAGAAAAACTCACATAAGTACAGTTATCTTATTTTAGACAAAATTTCCAAAAACATATATTGGAGAAAAGATAGTGTCTTCAACAAATGGTGCTGGGAAAACTGGAAATCCATATGCAACAAAATGATAAACTCCTATCTCTCACCATGCACAAAATTCAACCCAAAGTGGATAAAGGACCTAGGAATTAAACCAGAACCCTGCACCTAATAGAAGAAAAAGTAGGCCCAAATCTCCACCATTTCAGATTAGGCCCTGACTTCCTTAACAAGATTCCTAAAGTGCAAGAAATAAAATCAAGAATCAATAAGTGAGATGGATTCAAACTCAAAAGCTTCTTCTCAGCAAAAGAAAGAATCAGTGAGGTGAATAGAGAGCCTACAGAATGGGAGCAAATTTTTACCACATGCACTTCAGATAGAGCACTAGAACTCAAAAAGTTGAACACCAATAAAACAAATAGCCCAATCAATAAATGGGCCAAGGAACTAAACAGACACTTCTCAGAAGATAATATACAATCAATCAACAAATATATGAAAAATGTTCATCATCATTAGCAATTAGAGAAATGGAAATCAAAACTACTCTAAGATTTCATCTCACTCCAGTCAGAGTGGCAGCTTTTAAGAATACAAACAACAATAAGTGTTGGTGATGAAGTAGGGAAAAGGGCACACTTTTACATTGCTGGTGGGACTGCAAATTGGTGCAGCCAATATGGAAAGCAGTATGAAGATTCCTTGGAAAACTTGGAATGGAACCACCATTTGACCCAGCTATTTCTCTCCTCAGTTTATACCCAAAGGACTTAAAAACAGCGTACCACAAGGACACAGTCACATCAGTGTTTATAGCAGACAATTCATAATAGCTAAACTGTGGATCCAACCTAAGTACCCTTCAATGGATGAAAGGATAAAGAAACCCATGTACACAATAGAATTTTACTCAGCATTAAAAGATAATCAAATCATGGCATTTGCAGCTAAATGGATGAAGTTGGAGAATATAATGCTAAGTGAAGTTAGCCAATCCCAAAAAACCAAATGCTGAATGTCTTCTCTGATATAAGGAGGCTGATTCATAATGGGGATGGAGGGGAGCATGGGAGGAATAGACGAACTTTACATAGGGCAAAGGGGAGGAAGGGGAAGGGGGGCCATGGGAGTAGTAAAGACGCGGAATGAGATGGACATCATTACCCTAAGTACATGCATGAAAACATGAATGGTGTGACTCCACTTTGTGTTCAACCAGAGACATGAAAAGTTGTGCTCTATTTGTGTAATATGAATTGAATTGCATTCTGCTGTCATATATAAGTAATTAGAATAAATAAAATTAAAAATTAAAAAAAATAGAAGATTTTCGGTGAGCCATTGTGTCAATGGTCACCTCAGCCAAGTGCCTGGACCACAGCTTCCTTCTCTCCGCTTTTCCATGCAGGTGTGCACCTGGCCCAGGCAATTTTTGCTGCTTGGACTTGGCTCTTCCTTTCTTGCTAATGACAGGCCAGTCTCTCTGCAAGGAAGCCTAGGCCACACTCAGCCCCTGCAGTTCTGGTGGCATCCACTATCCCAGGGAGCACCTGACACGGGCAGCATTGCTTTACCTGTGCATTTACCTATACCACTAGGTGATGGGTTCAGACCAAATCACTGCCACTGAGACAGGATTGGGCATTCACAGCAAGCGCATGAGCAAAGAAGAATTTTTTTTCTGCTGGATTTCAGATGAAGACAGAGATGGAAGACAGAGATGAACCCTAGCTGATGACAGTGTTACATTCCTAAGTCACGAATCCCCATCACTTACGTGCTTGAAGCATCAGTTTCTTTTTGTAGAATTCTAGTTTCAGAAAAGAATCAGAAATATGCAAAAAGTGTAACATACGAGGATGGTCACAAGGATGTATTTACATAGTTGTCCCCACTGGTCCCTGTAGGATAAGTTCCAAAATTCCCAGTGGGTGCATGAATGAAGGAGGAATACAGAAACTTAAAATGGAATAACTTTCGCATCTTACCCAGGCACCTATCTCACACTGTGGCCACAACTTTTGCAGCTTGAGCTCCAGCAAAACTAGCACACGTTTATTTTTCCTTCTTCATAATTTCATAGATAGAAGATCCAGTCTCACCATAGATCTTAGTGATATCAGCATATGATTTTCCCCCTTTCTTATTGAGAATCTTCGTGTTTTTACTTAAAGAAAGCATTTTCAGCTTCTCTTTGGCATCATTACTTTCGTGTTCTGGTGCCACTTTAAATAAGGTTCTTGATACTGCAGCGGTTAATCAGATAATCGAGGTGGCTACTAAGTGACTAATAGGTAGGTAGCATATGATACACTGGACAAAGTCCCAAGAGGGATGGAGCAGAACCATGCCAGCTTTCATCACACTAAGCAGAATGGCATGCAATTTAAAACTTAGGAATTGTTTATTTCTGGAGTTTTCCACTTAATAATTTTGGACCACAGTTGACCAGGTAACTGAAACCATAGAAAGCAAAAACTCAGATAAGAGGGTATTACTGTCCTAGCAAATCACTGACGCCAAGAGAAGTGAATTGCTATCCCATCATTAAAACTCACGTGTTATGACCCACTGTGGTGGAGCATACCTGTCATCCCAGCTATTTGGGAGGCCAATGCAGGAGGATTACAAGTTCAAGTGCAGCTTGGGCAATTTAGCAAGATCCTGTCTCAAAATAAAAAATAAAAAGAGCTGGGGATGTGCCTCAATGGTAAAGTACTCCTGGATTCAGTCCCTAATATCACACCAAAAAAAAAATCATATGTTATACAAAACAATTTTTAATGACTGAGACAAATATTCACAATATATATAATAATTTTGGATTTATCTTGGTTTTGGCATGTTTAAATGCTGGCGTTTGCTGAGAAGCATATACTTGGTTATCTCCCAAATATAAATACCTGTATATTTTATTATGAAAGCAGTACCTTGTAAAAATGTAAACAACTTACAAAATTATTATTTTTTTTAATATTTATTTTTTGGTGTAGATGGACACAACACAATGCCTTTATTTTTATGTGGTGCTGAGGATTGAACCCGGGTCCCACCAGTGTTAGGCGAGTGCTCTACTGTTGAGCCACAATCCCAGCCCCCAATTTACAAAATTATATAAATGTTAAACTGAAAGTTTTACTGTGATCTATGTCTACCCCTGCTATCCACTAAATGCAACTAGTAATATCTGTTGCACATGGGCAGCATCTTACTAGTTGGAATATGGCATCTGCTGGTTCTGTTCCTTGTAACATGGGGGCTCCTGAACAAAGACAATATTTAAAATGTTGTTTTTGACAACATTTTAAATTTTATTTTGGAAAATATAATGCAGCAATCAGAAGTAGGAACATTTTATTTGTGTGTTTTATTAATTGCATATTTGAACAATTCATGACACTAAACTTCTGTCACATTAGGTTTTCAATAGAAATGTCCTATATGTGGGAAGTGCTTTAAAAATCATCTGGGGTGAGGTTTGCTGGAGTGTAGTTCGGAGGGAGCTCACTTGCCTTGTATGCCTGAGGGCCGGCATTCCCTCCCTAGCACTTGGAGGAAAAGAAAGAGAGAAAGAAAAGAAAAGAAGAAATGAATTATTTGGACAAATGACTGCCATATTACCTATCAAGCAGTCTTTGTTGATGAACAAAAATAGTTCTATTTTCTTTCATCAAAATTTATTGAGTAATTATTATTTGCTCACTCTGTTACAGGTCACACCTAAAATTACTTTAGACTGGATGTCTGACCTCTAACGGTCAATGTGAAGTTAGTCTAAAGCAGAAACTTGAACTGAAATTAATTGTATTTTAATTCTCTCTCTCCTCTCTCTCTTTCTCTCTCTCTTTTTTTTTTTTTTTTTGGTGCTGGTGATTGAACCCAGCACCTGGTCCGTGTTTAGACAAAATGCCATCTCACCACTTAAACCATTCTCAGTGAGAATGAAATATTTAAGTTTCTTTCTGATTACACTAAAAAGCCCTTTCTCCCATCTTTGGTGTTGACAGGATTGTGGTCCTTAAGTGAAAGTTCAGATCATTAGTTCAAGCCTCTGTGAAATTTCTGGGTGGAGATGAATCTTTTCCAGGACTGCTGATCCTAGAGCAGGGGCAGAAAGACATCTCTGTCCACTGGCTCCCGTGGTCTGAGCAATGTGGTGGTTTCTCCACATAGACCTGCATTTCTACTCAGGCAAGGGAAGATGGAACTACATATAGTTGGTGATGAAAAGGTAAATTTCAGAATTTCTTTCCTAGTTCCTGATCCTTCTGTTCTTTGCTGTCAATGAGAATAACCTGAAAACACCCTAGGTGTATAATTTCATTTATATAAAACTGTAGAAATGCAAATTAACCACAGAAAGCAGATCAGCGGTTGCTTGAGAAGGGGGATGCTATCCAGATGCTTAAAGAGAGAATCGTTTTATCCAAATTATGAAACATCTAGCTATGCGTGGTCGTGCACACTTGCAATCCTTGCTGCTCTGGAGGCTGAGGTAGGAGGATCCCAAGTCTGAGGCCAGCCTGGGCAACTTAGCAAGACCCCATCTCAAAATAAAATAAAAAGGGGTAAGGCTATAGCTCAGTGATAGAGCTTTTGCCTAGCATGTGTGAAGACCTGGGTTCAATCCCTAGCATCACAAGAAAAGGAAAATAAGAAAAAGAGAAGCATTACATCCTGGAAAGTTGAGCCTGAAATTAACTGTCTTTCAGGACCTTTGACTAATGGAACCACAGGTCCCCCAGGGCTTTGGAGCCTGTCCCTTGGATTGAGGGTTCTTCAATTCTTTGCTTGCTGTTTCTCCCCAGAGGATGAAACTCAGGTAACCACTCCTGTGCTGGGTTCTTGCTGGGCACCCCATGGATATCTGGATGCCAGGGATTAGTCCTGCTCAGGACCAAACACATTGATGTGTGCTGATCATCAACATTGTATTTTTTACTCAAAAAAGAACTAACCAACCTGAGCTTTAGCAGAGTGAACAGTTCACCACCTGGAAGACTCTTTTTCATAATACTTAAATGCTTAATGTTTATCAATTATCTTTTTCTGGGCAACTCTTTCTTTGAACTTATGTATCATGGGCATTCACCAAATATTATATATAATGCTTTCTATGAATGTCAGCATGGCAAAGTAATCTCCCCTCGGATTGTCTCTATGTGAGTAGGTGACACTTGAGAGAATATTTATGTCCATTTATTCTAAACCAGCAAGTAATAGAAGTGGAATTTGATGTGCAAAATCCATTACACATTACTTAGAGAATTCTTTTTCCTGACTCCATTTTTTTTAAAATAATGACTTTGGCTCTAGAATGAAGAAAATCTATATTATTTTATAGTGAACAAAAGAACAATTTCTAATTTGCTAAATATACATGGGGTTCCCAGAGTGAAATAAAATAAACAGTCATTGTCATATTGTTTTTTTAATAAATAAAGTTGCAAATATTACAGACACTAAGCCCCCAGAAATTGAAAAGAGATAAAATTTACTGGCATATTGATGAAAAGCAGGCATTGTTGGGAATTTTTCTTCTTACAAGCATGTATGCATACATACTATAGTAGATTTTGTTGATGCTTCTGATTTATTCAATAATGTTCTTGATTCCTCTTCTATTATTATTAATTTTTTTGAGACCAGGACTCATTCTACTGTCCAGGTCCCTTCCCACAGCCTCCAAGTAGCTGGGATGATTATAGGAATGAGCCTCCACACCCAGCTCCTAGTCAATTACTCTTAGATGTATACTTTGAAGTTATTTGTTGTAAGATTTTTTTCTAGGATGGAAATAAAAATTTTAATGTTCCTTTTTTTTTTTTTCATTTAAATAAGGACACTAAGACTGTTAATTAAAAAAATAAAATATTAGTTTGTTCTTGTGTTTTACAACTATGGTCATTGGATTAGAACATGTGGATTTATTGTGAAGTTGAACCTCCCTGTAGGGTATTTCTGGACAGGGGCAGGTTTGGTTTTAGTAGACAAAGGTGTATCTCAGAGAGTGGATTTCACAAGATGAACATGGGTGGTTTATGCTTCTCATGTTTGTAATGTTGCTAAGCTAAGCTAAACCTTCCTGCTGAAATAAAACGAAATGAAAAAGACTGTATTTGGAGAGAAAAAAAAATACCATGAAAGCATTAAAGATCTGAAAAGGCAAGGGTAAATCCAAGGTCAATTATTAGATGAGAATAGAAAGGTTTGAGGATGCCAGAACCACCCAGCGGCCTCTGATCAAGGTCAGTGCTCACTGCACACCAGCGCCACCTGGGGCAAGAAGACCTGAGGTGGGGGCAGCAAGGGTGGCCTGTGCCTGTGGGCGGCCTTGGGAGAGACTCAGCCACACCAACACTGGGCTCCTCATCTTGCCAGGCCTGGGAACTCCCCAGAGAGATGCCTTAGACCCAACCAAGCAGAGAAGAAGGAAGGAGGCCGCCGCCAAAGACGCTGGCCAGAGGCCGTGCCAGCCAGGCTGTGACTATCTTGTGAGCTCTGGAAGCCTTTCAGGAATAACTAAGCCCAGATCTTGCATGAATGATCTCAGAAAGCAGAAAAAGATGAAACATCCCAGTTTCTTGTATATAAGCACAACCTTGATCAGAAAACCATACAAAGGCATTGTAAGAAAGGAAAATTACAATCTTTTTCATGAACATGGATGCAGAAATCCTAAGCAATGGATTAGCAAATTTAAGTCAATAATAGAAGAAAAAGTATATCGTTACCACATTGGATGTTGTCTAAGAATAAATTTAGCATTAGGAAGTCACAGAATATAATTTATCACATTAAGTGAGAAAAATAATATGACCACATTAGCAACTTTATAAAGAGCATTTGAAAAAGTCAAGCATACATTCATAATTTTTATTAAAATACAAACCCCACTTAGCAAACTCAGAACAGACAGGAATGTCTTCTTCTGTAAAGGATGGCTACAGGACCCTAATGGCAAGTATCATTCTCAATGGTGAGATGTCTGGGATTTGTCTTAGAGATGAAACAAGATAGGGTATCAGCTAACACCATTTTATCCAGCTTTGTATTAGAGGTCCCAGCCAGTGCAATAAATAATAAAAAGGAAATAAAGCTAAAAAGATTTTAAAGGAATAAATAAAGGTAGTATTACCACAGATTGTTGTACACATGGGGAAAAAACAAACAAACCAAAGCAATTTATAGAAAAAACACAGAATTAGTCAAATGAGGTTTTTTTTTTTTTTTTTTTTGCTGGCTACAAGATGAATATACTAGAATTGCATTTTTGTATTTAAGAAAGATACAAATAAAAATATTTGAAAATATGCCATTTAAATAATATCCAAAAATGTCAGATGGGCAGGAGTAAATATTACAAAAGTTCTCTACAGGGAAAATTATAAAAATGTAATGGAAGACATTGCAAGAATCTTAAGGGATGGAAAACTAAGTAATGTTTGTGAATTAGTGGACTCAGCACTATTTTATAGATGATTCCCAAACCAACTAAGTGATTCCAAGAAGGTTCAATTACACTTCTAAGGAACGGCCATAGATGCTTCCCAAGTAGACTGGGCAATTCCAAGTAGCTTCGGTCACACTTCTAACAGTTTGTGTGTCTGCTTAGTGGAACTTAATAAGCCATCTCTAGAATGTACATGGAATTGCAAAGTGCTACGTGGAGCCATGATATCCTTGAATAAGGCAGAGAGGTTGCTATATCAAATATCAATCCAGGGGCTGGCAGTGCAGTTCAGTGAAAGAGAACCTGCTTAGTATATGAAGGCCCAGGTTCAATCCCCACTACCAAATCAATTCATAGTGTAAAGCTACATAACTACAATGCTCTCTGTTGATTGACAAGTGGGTCAACTGATTAGAATGGAAAACCTAGACACAGAGTCATGTGCATATAATATGTGGCTCTTTGAGGCCATGCTTCAGGTTGAAGGGGCAACAATAAATTTTTTTCAATACACAATTGAGATAATTGATGAAGATGAAGGAAATAGGCTAAGGATGGAAGGAAGGAAGAAAAGAAAAGAGGGGTCTGGGGTGGTGGCTCAGAGGTAGAGGGCTTGCCTAACATGTGTGAGGCACTGGGTTCAATTCTCAGTACCACATAAAATAAATAAAGTTCTATCGACAACTAAAATAATTTTTTTAATTAAAAAATAAAAAAGAGGACTGGGGTTGTAGCTCAATGGCAGAGCGCTTGCCTAGCATGTTTGAGGCACTGGGTTTGATTCTCAGTACCACATATAAATAAATAAAATACATATCTAAAAAAGTAAATACTATTGAAAAAAAGAAAAAGAAAAGATCCCCTTCCTAACAATACATACAAAAATTAAAATGCAGACTAAAGAATTAACTGTGAATTTCAACATGGGAAACCAAACTTGAAGTCAACCTTGATAATCCTTTTCCTAGAGAATATGTTTTGTTTTCTTGGTTCTTTTCCGTATGTTGGGTGATTTTGAACTGCATCCTGGTGGTTATGAAAATGAAGCATGGTACTCTGGATCATGTTATTTTCCTCCTTGCAGGGATCTCTGTTCAGCAGGTATTTTTTTCAGCTGGGTTTGAACTCTTGAGTGGCAGTTTCCATCTGTGCAGATCTTCTGCCTTCCGTGGGGTGACTGAACCCATTGCATAATGTGGGGTGACTGGGCCCATTGTATAATGTGGGGTTCCAGGGTCAGCAGTTAGAGGGAAGGCAGAATTTGGGGATCCCTTCTCTGAATTTTTCTCTCAGGGGGTCTCTCCAGCTCTTCAGCACTCAGACACACTCTGGCTTTCCCTTTCTGGTTTCCCATACCATCAAAGCCTGTGAGTTACTCCCCATGGACTCTTTCCCCACCCATCACTGTGCTTGCTATGTAGACTAGGAGACCTGGAAACAGAAACTTGCTTATATGCCTCCCTCTCCCTCCTCCACTGGGGTCTGTCTGCTTTGTTCACTCAACAGTTTCTGCAGTAAGTATTTCTTGATTTTGTGGTTTTCTAGATATTACAGCTGTTTTCTGCGGGGGATGGAGTGGGAGGGTCATCAGTAGGGTCTTGGTCCTTGATACCAAAATCAGAAAACGTAAAGACCTGGATATAAAAGTGGATGGTTGGTGGAGGGGCTAGCAAAGATACCTCCCTGGCCTTAGGGGAGGGAAAGATTTCTGAAATGAGGCACTGTAAGCACCAATCACGAAAAGAAAGGGTTGCTTAATTTAACACATTAAAATTGAGAACTCCATTCATCAAAGCACGCCATAGAAAGACTGAATGGATAAGTCAGACTGCCAGAAAAGATAGTTGAAAAAAGACCTGTTCTTAGGATGTTTAGGTCGCTACTGGCCGTAATGGCCAGTAGAAAAATGATCCATAAGACTTGAAGGAACACAGACCAAAAGAGCTGGTCAGATGTGGCAAGGTCTTAATTTCATCAGCAGTCACAGAAATACAAAATAAAACCACAGAAACAACCTAAAGATATGAGGACCTTACCATTATGCCTGCAAAAACCTCAAGTTGGACACTGTTGAATGCTGACAAGGATGTAGAACATGGGAAACTGTCCTATGGTGAGAGATTATAAATGATGTGATCATTTTGGAGCAGTTTGGCTTTACCTAGCAAAGCTGAAGACCATCATGCTTCATTACTCAGCAGTCCTCCTAGGACTGTACCTCAGAGATGTGAGTATTTGTGGCTAAAGATAGCACGCACGTGTTTGAAGCAGCAGCATCTATAATAACCCCAAATTGGAAGCAACCCAAATGACCATCAATAATAGAAAGGATAAATAAACTGAAGTTTATCAGTTCAATGGGATTCTATTCAGCAATGAAGATGAATGAATGCCAGGTACAGATGGCAGCATAGATGCATCCTATCTACGTGACGTGGAGGGGGAAATCCTATCTATGTGACATGGAGTGGGAATAGCAAGTCCCAAAAGAATAACCAGTGTTTTTTTTTTTTTTTTACATCAAATTTAAAAACAGGAAAAACTAAACTTCATGTTCTAGGGAGGCAGACACTTGTAAAATGTCACAGACAAGAACAGCATCCATCACTAAAAATCTGAGGGAGGAGTTTTGGGACTGGGATTGGGAAGGGATAAATGGGGATTCATAATTGTGACGTTGTGAAATATGTATTTGGTCTTCTTCAAGTTTCCTAGCATATAACTTACAATATCCTTGGAACCTTCAAAGTTAGAGTGTCATTTTTATTCTGAGTTTACTGATGACCGGCAGCCCCTGTGTAGCTTCAGGATGGGGGCTGGTTGCAGGACAACCAAGACAGGGTAAGAGGGTTGAGTGCCACCTGCCACTCTTGAAGGACAGAGAACAACTGGATGTTAAGCTCACCCATGGCCCATGATTTAATCTATCATGCCTAAGTAATACAGCTTCCATAAAAACCCAAAGGACTGGATTCTGGGAGTTTCTCAGTAGCTCCTTGCCACTTCCTGTGTGCCTAGCTCTATGCATGTCTCTGTCTGCGTCCTTTGAATGCCTTTGATGATATGTCAGTAAACATATTTCTGAGTTCTGTGAGCCATTCAAGCAAATTAATCCAACCCAAGTTTGTTCCAAAGCACAGGTAAAACAACCGGATGTTTATAATTGGCATCCGAAGTAGGCAGGCCGGGGGCTGCAACATTGCTTGCTTGGTATGGGAGGGAAATCCCGCACTCTGGTGTCGGGAGTGTATTGTTGAGTGAGAGTGTAGGAGAAACTGAGTTTGCTTTGTTTTGTGCTCTCTGTTGTCAGAATAATCTCTTTCTTGTTCTGGATGATGGTCATAGAGGTGAGATTTATCACCAGTGGCTAAATTGCATGTAAAATTCTTCAGACATAATGGTGAATGTCAATATTATAATATTACAAGACAGATATTTAGTTCTGGGGTTAAAAATGAAGAAAAGCAAAACTGTTAAGCGTTTTGGTTTGACAGTAATAGCACAAGAAAAGCATTTTGAGGACTTTGTCTCTTGCTCTTCTCTTGCATAGAATCCCCAAAGTTGTAAGTGGCCACGAGACAGTTCTGGCCAAACAGATAATGGTGGACAATCCTGAGTGAGGCTTTTCCTTATAAGAAAAAGTCAAAGCCTCATAAGAAGATGTTTCCTGTCTCCTTTACACTCCTCCTCTTTCTTTAGTCACAAATGCAACCTTCAAGTAAGGGTGCATACATGGAGGATGGGGAGATCTGGTCCTTGATGGAAGCTGGAAGCTCCCTCTGTCTACCTTTCAGCTTCCTGTTGGGTCAGACAGAGAAACAGTGTCTAGAGTTGTGTTGTTGACTGTTGTTGAGTTTTCTGTTACGAGCAGCAGTTATTTGGTCAATGGCCTGGAATGGAGAAGACAAATTCTTGTTGAAGCTCTGCATTTTAACATTGCAGATAGAATGTTGATCAAATCATTTGACCTTGATGATTTTCATATTTCTTTTTAAAAACCATCTGATTGGTTCATTCAGAAACTCTCCAAACGTCCTTCCAGCTTCAAAGCTTCTGATTGTGGAACAGTGTTCACTTTTCCACATTCACTGTGAAGAGTGCTGTGCAGGAATTCAGTGACCATACCATCTGAAGTCCTGTTATCCTGGGTCCGTGTTTAAAAATACAGCAATAAAAACCGAGGAAGATCTGGAGACCATGCTTTTCACTTCTCTTTGGGCACTTATTCAAGGAGAATAAAATATTTTAATTATTGTTGAGCTGGATTCTTGCAGAGCCCGAGATATTCTTCTGATAATTAATTAGGCATTTTTAGGAGGTGCATTCACATCTGAAAACTAAAGGAGTAAATTAGAATTGGTATTGACTGCGTCCTTCTCCTTCCCCTTTTTCTGGCCAATTGTGAGATGCTGGGGACTTGTAGGCTGCATTCTTGCACCCCTCTTCTTCTCATTCTGTGTGATAAAGGGGAGCAACATCACCTTTCCTCAGGGTATTAGTTATCTCAGGTAGACTAATGACTCTTTAATTTTTATTTCTAGTTCTAAGCATACAGATGTGTTCTGGATTAATATAGCTAACAGCCTACTGAAACTTTTAGTATTTTAAACTCTGCATGCTTCAAATTCAACTTATGTTCTCTCCCAGATCAGCTTCTCTTCCTTCTGTATCTTAGTGATCAACACTTAATTGCAGAGGAACCATAATGATCCCAAATAATTGGTACTAGGGCCTTAAGGTTAGCTTTAAAGCCAGCCAAGGGGATCAATCTAACAGCCAGAGCATGACTGAAACTCATTGACAATAGCCCTGGCTGGGGCTGGGAAACCGAGTCCTCCTATCATATCTGGTGAGCAGGGATGGGGCTGAAATTGGGAGATAAAGTCAAGAGTCAGCTCAGTGCCTGAGGGAAATGATGTTAGCAGGACACAGATGAGGAGTGAAGTAGGAAGGACCATCCATGTTGGAGTCCTGCAGCTGTCCTGTAGACTATCTGGCTACAGTCCCTCAGCATGGACATGCCATGTTTCTCGTCCCTTCCAAGGCTTTGTATTCGCCCCTTACTCTTGAAGCGCCCATATTTTTTCCCTTTGAATACTTCTTCTAATAATTTAGGACTCAGCTAAAAGTTCTTCCCTTCTGTGAGATCTTAACTAATTTGTCACTTTTTCTATTCTGCATCTATCTCATGGCTTTTCTCTATAGACTTCACATTTTTTTTCAATTTCTATTTACTCTTTTTCTTTAAGTTTTATTTGAATAAAAGCAATATATAAAAATAGTTTGATGTTAAGTAGGAACTTCTGGTTTCCAGAAGCAGCAGACTGGATTAGTCAGATTAACTCTCCAGCAAAAAACAATGAAAAATGTTATGTAACATAGTCTTACATAACTTTAAAGTATCGAAATTTGGAAAGACATTAGGAACTCCTAATTATTATATGAAAGTCTGTAATGAGATTTCTAAGCATATGTATATACAATGACCAAAGAGGATCATGTCCCAAGGGCATTTGCTGCACGGACACTTGGATTTTGGTTCTACATCCCTTCAAGACAAGAGGAACAAAAGTCAGGCTCATTATCCAACGTCTTAAAGCAGATATTACTGATGTTAAGCTGGGACTCCCAAAGAGAATCACACTCAGTTTAAGGTTGAACAAATCCAACTCTCTACCCCAACCAAAGGGAATTTTAAAGAAAGCTGTCTCAGAATGAATAGGAGAACAATGAGAACATTCCAGAGAATTTGATTTGTTGCCCGACACCTGCTCTCAGATAAATTTGTACTCAGGTACATATGATCAACAACTCAAAGGTTATGAAAAATCAAGCTATGAAATTGGTTTCAAATGATTGCAACTATTAGTACTTACAATATTCTTAGAAGGAAATATTAATGCCCTTAAGGAGAACATTTGCATCTTAGACCTTGGGTAACTAACAAAAATAATTTCCAAGGGCAATGACAAACAGAGAGTCAAAGATTACAAGATACCAAAAGTGATGGTGGGAGGTGGTGGCGTGGCAGAGACATCATGAATGAGAATCAGTACACACAAAAATAAAAATGGAACTGACCTTTAGGTGTATTTTCTGAAGTTTTGTTTAATAAAGGGCAGAAAATATTTTTTTATAAATAAATGAAACAATACCTGCACTGTGGGGAGGGGGAGAAAATTTATAAATCATCTATAAATGATTAATATTTATGCACAGCTTGATTCTCAATTGAAACATTCAAAGCAGATTTTCCACTATAAGGAGAATTACACAAATCCATAATTATAGAGGTACATTTTAATGTACTCTTCTCAGTGATTGATAGAAATTCTCAAACCAGAAATAGTAATTAAAAATATAAAATAATGAACAATATAAATAAACAATCCAATTTTGTGAACAGTTAATAAAACAAACAAACAATAGGGAGGACTGAGTTGGGCACCAGTTTGTTCTTCAATAACAATAACAATATTGACAAAACCTCCAAAAATAGGAGGTACACACACACCATAAGTGGGATGAAAAAGAGATTATCACTAGAGTTGACACACACAAAATATATTAGGGGAAAAATGATATTATTAACAACTTTATGACAATGAATTTGAAAATATAGATGAAACAGACAAAGTTTTAAGAAGTATACCAAGTCTTACTGAAGAAGAAACAGAAAGTTAGAATAGTCCAAAAACCTTTAAAGACTACATGCTTTTCATAACATAAACCTACATGTTTCAAAAGTCCAGAAAACCCTAAGGAGGATAAATACCAAGAAACCAGCACCAAGGTATATATCATGGTCAAATTGTTTTTTTAAATATATATATATATATATATATATATATATGTATGTATTTTGATTTTTATTTTTTATTAGTTGCTCGAGACAATACAATGATCTTGACATATCATACATTTGATTCAAATGGGGTATGACTTCTCATTTTTCCACGTGTACAGACTGCAGGATCACATTGGTTATACAGCCACGTATATACATACAGCAATACTAGTGTCTGTTGTATTCTGCTGCCCTCCCTATCCCCCCTCCCCTCATGGTCAAATTGTTGAAACCAAAAATAAAGAGAAAATCTTGAAAACACACAGAGAAAAATAACAATTATGTACATGTGATGATATTATACAAATCATGGTCAATTTCTTTTCAGAAACAATGGAAGTCAGAATAAAACTGAACATGATTTTTAAATGTTGAGGAAAACTATCAACCTAAAAATAAAGAATCCAGCAAGAATATCATTCAAAATTGAATATGCAAAAAAGACATTTCATTTCCCTTATAATTATACTATAAGAATTTTCAAGGAGGGTCTTCATGACCCTCGATAGAAATTCAAACCTACAAGAATAAATAAATGACAAGTGTGGCTTAAATGTGGTTTGTCACCTCTGACTGTCATGTTCGAATTTTGTCCCCATTGTGAGATATTAAGAGGGTGGCAATTCAACCCAACTGTGGTGATTATAGGTGGGGCCTTTGAGGTCACTAGGATTAGATAAGGCAAGCAGGGTGGAGCTACCAGGATTGAATCCTGAAGAAGAGAGAGGCCAGAATAGATACACTAGGTGCCTCTGTCTCTTGACATGTGGTGCTCTGTATCACCTAGGGAGTCTGCCAGCGAGAAGGCAGATGCAACCCCTGAACTTAGCACCTCCAGAACCCCGACCCCAAATAAGACTCTTTTCTTTATAACTTTCCCAGTCTACCTTATTGTGTTTTTAGAAACAAACAAAACAAACAAACAAAATCAGACCAAGACAACAACAATACACAAAAACAATGCAGTATAGGAAAAAGCAGAGGAATTAAAATAGAATTAAAAAAAAATCCCCAAACATTTGATTAAAGCCAAAACAACTCAGGAAGGAAGAAGAAAGGGAGAAAAAAAAAAGGAAAACAAATAGCAAACCTAAACTAAACTACATCAATATCATATTAAAAGAAGAGCTCAGGATATGCTGCACTTTGATTGTGGATCCTTTCATTTTTTTTTAATTGCCTTATTCTTTCTATTACATTCTTTTTCTTTCTTTCTTTTCTTTTCTTTTTTTTTTTTTGGTAACCAATCACAATTCCTCTCTTCTTATTTTAATTTGTTTTAAAAAATTTTTTAGTTGCCAGCGCGCTCGTCTGGCATGCGTGCGGCCCAGGTTCGATCCTCAGCACCACATACAAACAAAGATGTTGTGTCCGCCGAGAACTAAAAAATAAATATTAAAAAAAATTCTCTCTTTCTTAAAAAAAAAATTCTTTCTCTCTCTCTCTTTAAAAAAATTTTTTTTAGTTGCCAATGTTTTTTTTTTTTTAAAAAACTTTGTTTATTCATATGTGGTGCTGAGGATCGAACCCAGGGCCTCACACATGCTAGGCAAGCACTCTACCACTGAGCCACAACCCCAGCCCTCCCCTCTTCTTATAATAGGTTTCCACTATAATTTTCTGTCTAAGGCTAATCAAATCAGTTAATCTCTCAATTCCAATTCTTAATTATTTTTTACTTTGGCAAAGAAGACATCTCCCCATACCTCAGGTTGTTTTCCATGTGGAGCAGCTTCTGTTAGTGCAGTGTTTTATGTCCTTATTTACAAATATACACATATCCGTGCATACCTGTTTCTTACCTGAGAGGTGAGTGCAGAAGCAATTGGCAGGCATAGGCCCCATTCCATCTTCTCTCTTCTTCTTCAGGGTGACTGTGTGCAGAGAACACACAGAATGTTCTGCCGGCCACTAGGGTACACTGCTTGTAAGAAGAAGCCTGCTCCAGTGTCGTGGTGCCTGTGACAGTGACTCTGTGGACCAGTGCTAGGAGGCCCACTTGCCTGACCATCTATGACACCCTCACTGATAAAAGTGTATTGTACTAAAAATGGATGATTTGGTTTTCTAGAACATTACAGAACCAGAGACTCTGTCTCCCACAGTAAGAGTTCACCTACTAATTGGACTTACAACATGGAGAATTTCAAATGAAATTATCTTAGGTGACAAAAGAGGGGAACTTATCAATTGACTCATGAACAATCTCCATTTCTCTTTCATAATCATCTGTTTATTGCCTTTGCTTTTATTTCTTTTTTATTACTAATTTTTCCATATTTTTATTGGTGCATTATAATTATACATAATATAATTATATATATTATGGGATTCTTTGTTACATATTTGTTCATGCAGACAATATAACAAAGTGATTTGTCCAATACTTGTTTTGGTTTCTTTTTGTGTGCATTATTCAAAAACTTAAAAGTTGTATAGAACATGTTGCTAATTATTTTTTCTACTGCTTCAATTGAGCTTTACAGTTTTGGTTGGTTTGTTTTGTTTGGTATTTAATAGCTAGCCTTTTATAATTTCTTTTTTTTTTTTTCTTGTTGTTCTTCATATAAAGTATCCATCTAAATTTGTCTTTTCCCCATATTTACATCTGTTATACATTTGAAACTTTTGTGATTTGGGATGGTAGGTATTGAACAAACCCACAGACAATTTACCACTGAGTTATATCCCCTGCCCTTTTCACTCTTTTTATATTTGGAGACAGGATCTCACTCAGTTTCTTAGGCCTCACTTAATTGCTGAGGCTGGTCTCAAACTTTCAATCCTCCTGCCTCAGCCTCCTGAGTTGCTGGGATTACAGGCATGCACCACTGAACCGGGCTGCTTTACTTTACTTGGGAATAGGGTACTTGCAGATTTAACCAAGTTAAAGTCATTATGGTGGGCCCTAATCCAATATGACTGATGTCCTTATAAGAAGGGGAAATGTGAAGACAGAGAAAAGAAAGGATAATTTTGGCCATGGACAGTGGAGTTGGAGGTTGGAGGGAGGATCTATAAGCTAAGAGGTGCCAAGGACTGCAGAGGATTGCCAAAGTTACAAGAGCCAAGGAAGGTGTCTGTGTTTTCACCCCACCCTCACCCCAGTAGATTGAACCCAGGGATGCTCTACCACTGAGCTAACCCCCATCCCTTTCTTTTTTTTTTTTTTTTTTTAATTTTGAAACAGGCTCTCACTCAGTTGCTGAGACTGGCCTTGAATCCTCCTGCCTCAGTTTCCTGAGAAGCTGGATTACAGGGGTGCACCACCATGCCCAGCAAGGAAGGAATTTTTTTAGAACCTGTCCCTGTTGACACCTTGATTTCAGAGCTTCAGCCTCAGAATAAGGTCACATATTTATGTTATTTAAAGCCACCCAGTTTGTGGCACTGTGACAGCCTTGGGAATCTAATATCTAATTTTCACTGTGAAATCTTAAAAATCATCAGTTTGGCTCTATTTCTCCCTGTGTTTGTGTTTTCTTGCATTGTGTCTTTATCCATTTTTGTCCCTGTTCTTTATCCTTGAATATATATTCTTTGAAGAGCTAAGTGATCTAGTGTGCATCTCTTCTCCCCTCCTTTGCTCCTTTCCCACCTCTTTCTCTTACCCTCGCTCTGTACATCGTTTTTCTTTCTATATTTTGGCCTTTCCCTTTCTCTCTTTCTTGTGCTTAAGAGTACTGTTTCTTAGACAGGCGTGGTGGCACACACCTGTAATCCCAGGGGCTTGGGAGGCTGAGGCAGGAGGATCATGAGTTCAAAGCCAGCCTCAGCAAAAGCGAGGTGCTAAGCAACTCAGTAAGACCCTGTCTCTAAATAAAATACACATTGGGGCTGGGATGTGGCGCAGTGGTTGAGTGCCCCTGAGTTCAATCCCCAGTACCTCCCCCCCACCCCCGAAAAAAGAGTACTTTTTCTTAAGTTTTGTGGCCAGTCAGTGATCAGAGGGAGAAAGCACCACCTCTGACTGAAAAGGACTAGAGTGGGTTTCAGTTGAGCCAAACTTCCACAGTTAGAAATGTTGATTTGAGATCAAAGAAAATAGCTCCAAAGTTAATGGATTTTCTATATTAACTTCCTCATTCTTTATCTTCCTTGGAAACACGTTATTCATATGGCACTTATTAAATTCTGCTTTGTTCTGCTGTGATTTATATGCATATTCTTTTCTTCCTGAGGTCTAAAACCATTGAGAAATCTTGCGAAGCCCTGGGTGAGACTGCTTACTCTGAAAACAAGGATTCTCCCAGGGCTGTGCCAACCAGATGGATGACCTTTGGCCCCTGGGCTACAGGGCTGGGGCCAGCTGCTGTGGGACAAGCCGTCTCCTGAGCACTGGTCCCCATTGTGTTGGAATGTTTGGAGGTGGCCTGGTACAAGCATTTTGATTGAGACATTGTGAACAGTATGCCTGGCATGTTTTTTTCCATCTCAGTTAAAATTCTCAAGGAGACTGTGTCCTTGAGTTTGGTGTTGTGTTTTAAAAGGCCAGGAGCTGGGGCTGCCCGTCTTCTTGCATCCAGGAAGGACATACCATGAATGGAGGATGGCAAATCTGAGGGTTCTAAGCCAGAGGCAGGGTGGGGGCTGAGGAAGAACTGAGAGCCAGGCAAATCTCACAGGAGCCTGCTTCTGTCCAAGGTCTCCCAGGCCAACACCCAAGGTCTAAGTGCAAGAGAGAAAACAGCTGGGCCACATCTGTGACAGGGAAAGACAAGAGCAGCTGAATCTGCAGCTGGTCAGTGAGAGCCCACACCGTGCACTTTGAAGGCGGAGGGGGAGTTAGATGGGAGAAATTTTTTGAATCAGATATTTTGGATACTAGTCGGTTGATTACATACAAACCAAGTGTTCATCAGATGTGTGTGGTGTGTGTAAAGCACACATACCTGGCTCCTCCTGCCACAGTTAACCTTTGTATCTCTTGCTTGGACTTCAGGCCCTACAGAAGCGTAAGTTCCTATAGGTAAGCTCCTAGGAACATCCTAGATGACATCTAGTACAGTGCTTTGTGATGACTGCTTTGTGCAATGCTTAGAACAATTATTTGGCTTATCTGAATATAAAATAAAAACAAAAGAATAATGTACAAGGTTAATTTAAAAACCCCATTCAATCACATAGATCCATTTTTCTCCCTGTATTGATGCAGGTTTGCATTTTCTGTGATACTGTCTGACAGCCACACGTGTCAGGGTGAAGGTGAGCAGCTATCAATTTTCAAATTTCCACCAATGGAGATGTCCTTGCAGAGGTGGCTCCTGTTCCATGCCTGCCCCAGGCTGCTTGTACCTCCCCTTAGCTGCTCTCAGTGTGGTTGCAAGTGGATCACAGCTACTTGCTTTCCTACTGGGAGAAACTGAGGGGAGGGTCATCCCATCCCAGGCAGTGACCCACTGCACAGGGGCTGGTCATTTTACCTGGAGGCCTGATGCTGTGAGCCAGCTGCTCTGATCCTTGGATTGGGCCCCAGCAGTCTGCTTTTTCTCCTCTGTCCTGATGTAATCATTCTCTCCCAGGTTCTTTCTGTGAGAGCAGAACCTTAATAAGGCACATGAATCCCTCAGGCCCAGCTCCTTGGGAACCCGACCTGAGACATCACTTGTTTCACTGACTTGTCTGAGGGTGGCAAGAACCTGACGCAGGCCCAGCTACTGAAGCAGAACTACTACCCTCAGTGGAATTTGGATATTCTGTGACTGCCCATCATCTCATGTTCCCTGCCTAACCCCATTCTCAAAGAATAAAGTCAAACCTGGGCTGGGTGGTTGGGAAGATGTAAGATGTGTTCTGGAGCCATTGAGACTTTCTCAGATGAAAGCATCCTCACACGGCACTGAAAGTATCACCATATCTACCTTTGCTTATTTTTGTTGAATATATGTCTGGGATAGTGCAGACCGATTGTAAAGGACTGCAAGATTCTGCATTGTGTACAATTTGTAGACATTAGGGTGGGGTTTTACTTGGTATAGGAGAATCCATTTAGGAATGCACGTGACTTCATGTATGGTAATTTTTCAATTCTGAAGGGATGAAGTCAATGAGTTTTCTTTTATGACACTATTTTTTTACATTTTTACTTTCCAGTTATGGGATTTAACCAAGAGCTTCATACAAGTTAGGCAACAGCTCTGCCACTGAGCTGCACCCCCTGTCCACTACTTTGTGGAATATATATATATATATATATATATATATATATATATGATTTACACACACATATATGTGCATTATAACTATGCATATTAGTGGGGTTCATTGTTATATATTTGTACTTGCACATGATAGAACACTATAATTTGGTCAATATTGTCCCCTAATATTTCCCCTTTCTCTCCCCTTTATGGATTTTTGATGGAAAAATTTATTCCCCAACTTCTTCTTTCCCTTCTATTTCAAAAGCTTTTGTGTCACTTTTCTCAGCCATTAGTTATAAGAATTCTGCAAATGACAATTAGTTTTAACAATAGCTTAATTATATCAGACGTTAATCAACCAGAATTGGCAAAGGAAATATGTTGCAAAATATCACACAATCCAAGACCAAATATGAATCATTTTTGTCTAATTTGTTACTTTGTGCTATTCCTGTCACCATTAGTACAAGTGATTAAGAACTCACTAAAATTATCTGAATTATCAGAAATAATTACATTATTGATAATTGTATATTTATTCCTAAGAACACATACAGCAAATAGGTGATTTACCCAACATAAATTTTACCTCTTGTTTTACCGTGAAAATATCTTTGACCCACAGTTGAGTTCTTGGTACTTCCATTAATGGTGTGGAAAAGAAAGAGCACTGTGGGACCCTGGTTTCTTCTCTTTTGCTCAGGCACTTGCTCTTGGGCAGGTAGTTTGGATGGTTTGTTACTTTTAGAGGAAGACAGTAACGAAAGCAGAAATGGAAATACTCTTATAGTCTTCTGATCTGAGTCACATTTGTGTGGTTTAGTAAATTCTATAATGACGCAAAAAACAATGTTGTCCCAATGTTAATGATCTCTTAATGCATAGACTAGTTTCATTTAAAGGCTCAGCTGCTTTCTAAATGCTAACTAATTAAACCTAAACTTTCTTTGTCAGATAATTATTCATGTGTGTCCTTTTTTTAAACCCAAGAGTCTGCCCAAGCTCTGTTTCTGATAAGATAGTTAGAAAAACTGAGGTCATCTGGCATAGTTCTGTATGGAAACTACAGCTTAAAGGATTTTGTCACAGTGGGGTTGTGTTTTACCCTTCCCAGAGGATTTATGACAAAGTACCTGGAAAACTCCAACCACAGTAGTTTGTAACCAAGCCTTCTCAGTGACTTTGGAAGAGGTAAAAACATTCACAAAATTGGGACATGTACAGGATAGCACAGCATGAGCAAATTCTATGTTAATCTGATAAGGAGCAAAATAATCACCTCTTAAAGCAGTAAGGCTTAGGAAGTAAAGGTGCAGCGTGGAGATACACTTCTGCAAGGGGAGCAATTACTAAGAGCTTTGTATTTCCTTCCTGTTAGTTATCTCATGAATAAATAAACCCTCTCTGCTTGGCACTGATACCTTTACCAGACTCTGATTTAGCACATTCCTTTACTACTCCCTCCCACCCCAACCAGATATTCTGAAGTCTAGAACCCTGTTACAAGTAAGTAATTAATTTTCACTTATTGTCTTGGAATTCAGTGAGGAAAGAAAGAAAAAAAAAAACAAAAAAACAGAGGTGAGGTCCTGGAAAGTAGGTAAGTAGTGGGAACAAATGACAAATGGTGCCCCAGCAGCCAATAAAGCTAGATATGGAAATACATGCTCAAATATTAGCTGGTATGATGATTAATTAACTGTTTCATTAGATATATGTAGTTGTCCCTCTGTGGAACCTAAAACACTCTTTTTCAGGACTTGTCTAGGCAAAACCTCAGGATAGCAAAGGTACCTTACAATGTCATGTTTTAATGTCTGGTCAACACCATTGTCCCTCACTGTCTACCCTGCCTGCTTCACGGTGGCTGGGATCTTGGCTGGGGAGCCCCTTCCTCCTCCTGCCCTCTTTCTTCCTAGGAACCTAAATGTTCTGAACTATGCCTCAGATCTCCTGGGTTTAATTTTCTAGAGGCTGGCTTATTTAATGAATTAAATCATGCCATAAAATCAATAAATGATGGGCTGGGATTGTGGCTCAATGGTAGAGTGCTCGCCTACTATGCATGAGGCACTAGGTTTGATCCTCAGCACCACATAAATGTAAAATAAAGATATTGTGTGCACCTAAAACCAAAATAAATAAATAAATAAATATTTAAAAAAATCAATAAATGATGATAATCATATATCCCCCTCCCAAGTAACAGTCATGAGTTTTCCCAGTAGTTTTCTAAAGAGAACGGGTCACAGTTCCAAAATGTGACTTTGATCCCAGGTGGAAATTCCGGGGCTTTTTGGCAGAGTTTTTGAAGCCAGTAGCCCTCTTCATCTATTCCAGTCACCTGAATAAACATGTGTAGGACATCTTAGGCCTGCTTTGGTATACACGTGAACCAGGTTTCTGTGCTTACCAACACATAGGGATAGCAGGACCACCCGAGATCATCATTCTGTGAGGCTGGTCAGGAGGGGAGCTGGGTGAGAAATACACTTTTTTTTCTCCTTGTTCCAGGGCAGGACTGCACTTTGGGAAACAATATGCTGCTTGTTATGTCATTCAACCCAGTGGGAGAATCACAGATAAGCCAGTGGTCAGATGAAACACACCTATAAATGACTAATCCTGGGCAGAAAGGCAGATAAAGAGGTGTATAATTCCAAAGGTGGGGGACAAACTTTCTAACCAGGAGATTAGGGATGGCTTCATGGAAGAAGTGACATTTGTTCTGGGACTTGACTAGGACAATTTCCTTCCTTCCCTCTCCTCCTCCTTCTCCTTCTTCAAAGCAGGATCTTATAATAATTGTGGTCAGACCAGCTCAAGTGATTCTCCTGCCTCAGCCTCCCAAGTAGCTGACTTTATAGATCTGTGCCATTGTGCCTGGCTTGACTAAATAAGATCTGATGACTCTGGTTGAAGGAATGATGGATTGGGGCGGGGGGGGGGGGGACAGGAAAAGATAAGATGTCAGCAAAACAGACACAAGTAGGTGGGACTCTCAAAACAATAGACAATTCTGCAGGTAATCACAGGTGCATGGAAGAGAGGAGAGGAAATTTGGAAAAAAATGTTGTTTTAGAGCCTGTGAAAATTCAATGTCAAATTGATAAGTTTCTTTATCTTGTAGGCAGAGACTTGTTCCAAATTGGAGAAAAAGGGGACTGGAACCAATTTGAAGTGGTACTTTAGGAAGAGTGATCTGGCCACCATAGTGGAAGACCAATTTGCACAGCAGAAGTGGGATCAGAGGGGAGGAGAACAATGTATAAGAGAAATGCTGTAGGTAGAAGTTATTGAAAGTTGATAACAGGTATGAGTCACAGTAAGAATAACTACTGAAATGGGAAATAATAAATTATGAACAGTGGGAAGGACAGGTGGGTAAGATGTGCTTGATTTTGGACACCATGAGTTTTGAGGAAATGCTAAATTTCCTGATGAAAAAGTCTATCAGCTTATTGGGAATGCCATCTAAAGTCAAGAGCACATGCCCTACCATGTGTATTTTTTATTTTATTTTATTTTTTATATTTATTTTTTAGAAGTAGTCGGACACAATACCTTTGTTTATTTATTTTTATGTGGTGCTGAGGATTGAACCCAGGGCCTCACACATGCTAGACGAGTGCTCTACCACTGAGCCACAATTCCAGCCCCCATATGTATTTTTTAGTTACACAAAGATCTGCTGTAATGAACTATCAGTCAAAATCCAACTACATAACCAAGGTATTTAATGCAAAATACATGCCTTCCTTGGAACCAGCATCAGGTGTAAATGGCCAAGATCTATCCATCCATCACAAAGATAATATATGTACTTTTATTTTGACATCATTCTACCGTAAACTGACTTGATAGCATCTATTGTTTGGAAAATACAGTAGCACTTTGCATAATGAAATGAACCCAGGGCTTTTGCTTTGGAGACTGAATTGGAATCCTGGTTGGCTTTGACTTCTAGTTGCTTACTTTTTTTCTCACAGTTCCAAACTGAAAATACAGATCTCTATGAGAGATATTGACTAGTCTCAAATCAGTGGGTGTGCAAAGGCTCATCCTCAAGGAGCTTCCACACATGCTAATGAGGAAGATAAATAAGAGGTCAAATGTGACTAGAGCAATAAGTGGTGGGAACACAGTATATAAAGGAGGAAATAGACCTTTATGGAATTCACACTGGGGATGGCTGTATGAGGGTGTGGGTAGAGAAGTGAGGCAGGAACTCCAGGATGGAAATGCACTATGAGCAAAGGTGTTGAAGATTGTTAGGTCTTTAGAAACCAGTGTTTGGAGAAGGTACAGCTGGGCTGCAGGTTGAAGCAGCTTTGAGGACCTCCAGTCTCAAGCTAAGAAGTGGGATTTGGATTCAGTAGCTAATGCAGTATTGCCTACTTTTGAAAGGGAACTGGAGGCAACTGTGCCTCAAAGAGGCAACACCTGCCACGGTATCCAATGGATATTGGTGGGGACACCATCTAGAGGTCTTTAGAAACTTCCAGGCAGGAGGATATAGCCAGACTGGGAAGAGTGTTTGTAGGAATGAGAAGGAGGTCAGATAATCAAGATTTTGTGAGACTTGAGAGGACTGGGAAGATGAGAATGTGTGAAGACAAGGAAAATGGAGAAGTCACTCCAGACCGGATAATCAAGAAAGTAGTGGCTGTTATTAGAAACAGGCAGAAACTAACCGTCAGGGGAAGTGGCTGGCTTAGTTTTGGGTTTGTGGAGTGTGGGGTGTGCATGTGTGTGTGGGGCAGCTCGGTGAGGTTATTCAGTGGACAGCTGGAGATGGCCTTCAACACTGGTCAGAACTAGAGACAGATTTGTATCAGTCAAACATAGATGACATTGATATTGTGAGAGCTGATAGCCAACAAAAAGGAACACACAGCAGGTGGACGAGAAGAGCTGGAATTGTAGCGCAGTTATGGCCACGGAATGGGTCAGTAGAAGACCTGCCATGGAAGACAGGAAATCCAGGCCAGCCTGCGGAAGGTCTGTAGAATTAGGACAGGCAGGGGCCTGCTAGAGCGCCCACCAACAATGATTAGGGCTGACATCGAATTCAGAGATGAGGTCACCCACCCTCTCTTCCAACCCCTTTCACAGATGGGAAAGTGAAGCCAGGCAAAAGGACTGACTAGCTCAAGGTCATATGCTGTCGGTTCTAGATTCAGAAATAGAAACTTCCAACCTAGTTAGTACTCGTCCCACGGCTCATGCTGTCTTTTCACCTCCCCCTTTGAAAGTATTCATTTCAAAAAAACATCAGCCCTCAAAGATCCAAAACACTTTAACTTTTACTAAGCAGGGAAGCTGGGGCTCCAGGAGGTATCCTCTGCCGTGAGCCCTGGGGAGCCGAGGCACGGGGTCTGGACCGGGAGAGCCCAGGCTCGCGGGCCACCCCGCGCCCAGCAGCTCGCGCTCAGCCTGCTGGAGGGACCGCCGCGGGCCCCGGCGCCCCACGGAGCGCGCCCCCGGAAGCGCGCGCCGAGCTAGCGCGACCGCGCGCTCCAGTGCCGGCGCGTCCCCGCGGCCCCGGCGCGCGCCCCGCCCCCGCGCGCCCCCTGCTGTCACGTGCGCGCGCAGCGGCGCTCCCGCCGGGCAGGGCGGCCGCCGAGAAGCTCGCAGCGGCGGTGACCGCGGCGGCCGCAGATCCCGGGGCCCGCGCAGCGCGGGCAGAGCGGGCCGGGGCCCGCGTGGGGGCGCGCGGAGCGGGCGCGAGGCCTCCGTGGCGGGGCCGCGCTGAGGAGGTGCTGAGGGGAGGAGGAGAAATCCCTGCGCGCCCGCCGCCGCCCGGCCTCCCGCGCCCGCGCCCGCGCCCGCCGCCTCCTCCTCGGTGCGGTTCCACTGGGCTCGAGGAGCGGCCGCCGAGACCTCCGCCTGCGAACAAAGAGGAGGCCGGCAGGGCGGGGGCGTCTGCGGCGAGCATGGCGGACCGCAGCCTGGAAGGCATGGCTCTGCCCCTGGAGGTGAGGGCCCGCCTGGCCGAGCTGGAGCTGGAGCTGTCGGAAGGTAACCAGGCCCCCGCCCCGCTCCTCTTGCCCCGGCCCAGACGCCCGCGCCCCGCGCAACGGCCGCGGGCCGGGCCGGGCTGTCACCCCGGGGGAGGGCCCGGGCGGCCGAGGGACGCCGGTGGGCGGGGGGCGCGCGGGGCCTGGGGGCGGGGGCGCGGTGACCCGGCCCTGGGGAGGCGACCGGCCCGCGGCGTGGTCCCCGGGGCCGGGGCGGGCGAGGTGCGTTCCCGGGCCGGGTGCGTGTGCGCCGCGGCCCCCGCCCTCCCGGCTGTGCTGGCGTTGTCGTGCCGCGATCCCCCTGCGCGCTGCGGCGGGGCCTGGGGCGCAGCGTTAGGACGCAAGATCCAGCAACCTTTAGGGCCGGCGAGGAACGGCCTTCCTGTGGATGTGCGCTCTGCCCTAATGGAGAGCCTCCGCGTCCTTGATGCAGCAGCGAGGTGCGCGGCGACCACGTTCGATTGTCGGGGACGGCCTGATAACGCCCGCTGGCCTTATTTTAATGCGAAACTTGTCATTGGACTTTCGGATTTGATCTTTGGGGGTGTTCCAGGCATCCTGGCTTTCACACAGTCCTGTCATAGCTGGAGGAAGATAGTACTACTATTGTTCGAGCGTGTTGTGATGTGAAGGCTGGGTAGGATCGTAAAACCTCCTCCCTCGGGCCAGGTTTTATGCCTCATTCCCATCGTATCATATTTAGAATTTGTGACAGATTTGCTACAGTGATTTCATGGAGTGTTATATACGGTTTCTTATTTGCTCTTAATGGTGGAGATCATGTGCTCGACTGTCATAAGTTTTAGATTGGGTTTTGCTGGGTCTTAAAAAGAAACACTAAAGTTCCAAAATGTTAAATGTTCATATATATATATATATATATATATATATATATATATATATATATTTCTTCATATATATATATATATATATATATATATACACACACACACACACACACATACATACCCTATATATATATCACCCACTTCTAAGAGCCACTGATACAATGTGGTGGGGTGGGATAGGCCGGCTGGTCTCAAATTTATATTGGGAGCAGTATAGAATGTTGAACTTTTTTTCTTCTTCTTTTTTTTTTTTTGGTAACGGTTTGTGAGGGCCTGCAGCCAGAAAGTAAATTCATTTGTGCCAATTTTCATCTGTAGGGAGGAGCTGATGTTGACTTTATGTTTTCCTTTTTAACACTTTCAGGGTGAAGAAGGGAACAAACCTGGGGACTTTGGTGTGGTCGCCTGCCTTTACCGATTTCCATAGACTGGATTTCCCCCCCCCCCCCCCCCCCCCCCCCCGTTTTCCTATTTCTAATTTAGTGCTCTGCAAGGTGTTTCAGTGCCCTGTAGTGTGAACAGAGCACGTTTCCTGGACCATGTGTCTATGTGTGCTTAGTCGTCACTGTTCTGACCAGTTAAAGATGATGAGGGCTTGGCTAGTTCTGAAGAGGACCCAAAGGCAGGAAATGCAGTGCTGGATTAAGTTAAATCTTATATTTAAACTGGCAGATAAAGTGTGCAGTGTGGACAGATTGTTGGAAGGGATAAAGTATCTGTGAGAAAACATTTGCCCTAGTTATTTGATTTTGTCAGTCTTCAGATAGACTTAATTCCTTGGTTTGCCAGCCCCTGGTTAGCTCTGTTTTCTCTTCTGCATTATTGTCTTATTTACAGCACCCTACCATTCACACATTATCTCAAAGCAAGCACTTCTGCAATGTCTGCATTGTATTAATATGAAGTGTCACTACTCATGTGTGCTAGCAGAGTGCAAAGCCATCTGAACTCAACAGGATGAACCCTATCTTCAGGGTCCACCTCTCTCTGCCAGTTGGGAAGTTGGTCTACATTTTCTCAATGATGATGCCTGGGATTGCTTGCTTTGGCCATTCTCCCTTGAGTGCATTGAGAGTAGCAGTTTTTTTTTTTAGGTGACGATACTCATCTGTCATTAGCAGTTGCTCCTGGAGGGTGAGGGATAAGTTTTTGCTGCCTAGCGGATGGCAAAACCACTTTAGACTGAGATGTGCTCAGCCTGATTTCCCATGAACACCTTGTGTCTGTACAGGTCTTTTAAAAAGGACTTAATGAGTTTCTTACTGAGTGACTGAGCAGAGAGAGGGGTGTGTGTGTTTGCAGGCAGGAAGCCCATTATTGTTTCTTTCTATATAAACCTTGCTGAGACCTGACCTAAACATTGAAGTGTAAAAAAAATCATCAAAGGATTGATTGGTCTATTGTAACCTGGGCCACTCCCTGCCTGTCTGCCCCCCTTCCTCATCCCCATCCATTAGCTGTGTCATCTTTAACTTTATTATAAAGTGTGGCTTTGTTCATGTTGACTTTATGGAGTTGTGCTTAAAGGTCATTTGAAATTTTATGTCTTATAACCACATAGAATTGTTTTACTGGCATAAATGAGATGAATCAACTTGTTTTCTGGTATTGCTTAATAGAAACCCAAGAACTGAAGGATCGAAAATCTCAGTGTTTCTTTGCATTGTCAAACAAGTAAACAAACAAAAATTCACCAACATACCACTTGCAGAGTGAAACTTAAAATGACTTTTCATGCTGAATTATTTCAATGTATTGCAGTCACTTTTTATCTGCAATCAAAATTCATGTGGAGAGAATTCTTTAAGTTTGTTGTCATCATTTTATTAAAATATCAGAATATGTTGTAGAAACATATGTGGAATTTCCAGTACTTTAGAGGAGGATGGGGGGTGAGATTCCATTTTAAGCATATAACAGAATGAATAGAATGAGTAGAATATTCTTTTAAAAGTTCCTCTGTGGGCTGCCAGCCTTTAATGAGTCGCGTTTTAGCTAGATTTCCAGACACTGGTCCAGTTTTGAATTGCACTGTCCACAGGGTTCTGTTATATACACTTTTGTTGTTTTTGTTTTATTGGATCATTGTTTATTTGGTAAAGGGTTACAGATTGACTTCTTGGCTGCAGAACCCAAATTTTTATTTTCCTGCTGTGCTCATCACCACCTTTTTTCTTGCCACTGTCTGTCACACCCCTCCAACAGTCAGTGTTTTCTGCTATTCAATAGAAACTGAAAAACTGAAGGATCCCAAATCTCCGTTTCTCTTTACATTGTAAAACTGAATAATAATAATAAAAAAATTCCACAACAACATAACCACTTGCAAAGCAAAAACTTGAAATGACTTTTAATGCTGAATTATTAGTGCTTCCTGCTGTCTTGTCACTGGGGAAAGCCAGGCTTCCATCATGCTGCAGAAAACCTTGTCAGCAAAATACAAGAGCTTTCTGTGGGGAGCTGTGGTGGGCAGCCCCTCCTCTGGGCATGAGCTGCCTCAGATCCACATGTCTGGAGATCTTCGTTGGTGTGGGGCCAGGGATTGTCGGTCTGCTCACATACTTGGGTCTGAATTTGAGCCGGGGAAGAAGCCATGCCCGAGAGCTGGCTGCGGCTGTGTGCCAGGTGGGAAGGGGTGGTTCCTTTCTCACACTCTTTTTCCTGGATTATTTTTTCTTCCTTTCTCTTACCTACATCTTTCAGAATTGTGTACTTTTCTTTTGGATCTAAGGGGCCTAAAAAATAATTTTATTAATATGTGAATAAACATATTTGGCTTGAGGAAAAACTCTACATGGAAACATCAAGCAAATGGGAGAGGAAGCAGAAAACTTCCCAACCAAAACAGACTCACATCTTTAAAAAAAAAAAAAATAAAGATATTCAGCTGTTGATTAAAATGTAACACTGTTTCTTGAGCTGTGCATGTACTTCACTAGACTCTGGTGATCATGGAAGGCCCTGTGTCTCACTCTTCCAAAAGGTGTTGGATTCTATTTTGATAGACCTCAGGGAAGCTGCCTTGTGATATTACCTGGGGAAAGTGTGGGTTCTTGTAGAAGGGAGGTATTTTAAAAACTACAAGTCATGTTTAAACGTGTGTGTGTGTGTGTGTGTATGTGTGCATGTGTGTGTGTGTGTGTGTTTTGCTAGTGATTGAACCCAGTGCATGTTAGGCAAGTGCTCTAATACTGAACCACATCCCCATACCTTATTTTATTTTGAGGATCTTGTTAAGATGCCCAGGTTAGCCTTGAACTTGAAACCCTACTACATTGGCCTCTTGGAGTAGCTGGGATTTTAGGTGTGCATTCTCATACCTGGCTTGGTGACTTTTTAATTGTTGATGTGTCACATCCCTGCTCAAGTCTTACTTCTGCTGATGGGAGATGCTCAGTTCATGCTATGTCTTGCTAATTAACACCCCAGATCACTTCAGCTATTAGCTAGGATCCACAATAGAGCCCAGCTTAACATTTTCTCAGTATGTGTGAAACTGCTTGAGGAAAAAACACAAAAGCTCACTCACTCAAATGTCAGTTCTTCTATGGGATTAACATTTTGTTTTTCATGCACATGAGCAGTTCCCATGTAGCTTGCATAGGGCTTGTCACTGGAGAGCAAAACCTTAAAGAGGTGGCCACTGGGAAGGTTTGAAGATTTGGGAGGTGGCATTTTCAGGACTATTAGGTGCAAGATAACAGGCACACTTACTCTAGGACTCCAGTTCTGTCCCCTGCTCTCCTCAGCCCAGTGTTTTCCCGGGAGCTCCCAATTGCTGCTCCATGATTACACACATCTGTGCCCCAGCGTATACCTTATCACTACCTTTGAAAGTCTCCGAGACTCACGTGACTCTAATGCCATCCAAACTTTGAGTACATTCATTAAAAAGAAATAGTTTACCCTGGAGAACAAATTTGTGGAAGCTTGTTTTCTCCTAGAATCTCATGGATAGTTTTTTTTTTTTTTTTTTTTTTTCCATCGGTTGGGGAGGTAATAAGGGGTCAGTAGATTCAGGAAAATAGCAGTGAAGCTCCGTCAAGCTACTCCACTACAATCAGGCCTCAGGTTGGTAACTAAATATTGTGGTGAATGAAATGGAAAATTTGGTATGCAAATTTAAAACATTGTTACCTATATTAAAATTTTTTTTTTAAAAAAATAGCAACATTGCTCAGTGTAGGATTTTAAGAGGGTGGACTTGAATTTTAAAAGTTCTTCTGAGTTATGGAAATAGTTGAATTTGAATGTTCTTTTCTTGATGAATGTTTCTACATGTCAAATTTAGCCAGGAACCTCGGAAAGAAAACACAAACCACTGGCTTTCCCTGGTACACAGGTATTTGGGACCTTGTTCCAAATCCTAGTAAAATAGCTGCAGTGCTATAGTCATGCTGCTTAGATCTGAACTTTATGAGGCTAAAGCTTAACAATGTCTCTATTTTGTTTCATACTGGACTCACTAGTTTTATATTCTTGTTATGGTTTGGAGGCTACAAGCTTGGATGTTATGAGTCACTTTTTGCCTTCCTCCTCCCAGTCTTTTTCAAATGGGTTGTCTCTTTTTTTAGAACTGGCTTTTTTTTTTTTTTCTTTTAAAACAGTGATTTATGGGATGAGTTGTAGCATTCTTCTGAATTGCGAAGAGAATGTATTGAATAATCTCAGTTTTGATGTCATATGTATCAACTGACTCACCAGTTGAAATCTAAGTCATATTATTAAGAACATTTCTAGTTCTCATAATTACTCTGGCACCTTAAAAAAAAAAAAAAAAAAGAAAAGAAAAAAGCAAACTCCTGGTTGCAGTTTTGCAAATTGACATTTATCTTGGGAAAAGGAGCCTGACCCAACTTTCTTTCTATCTCTTTCTTCCTTTCTTTCATGTGGAAGGCACCTTAGAGTGATGAAATCAGTTTCTGGCCACTTTTTGTTGGCTCAGTGCCCTTTCCACATTCTACTTTCCTTTTCTGTACACTTGCTTTCAAGGCTGTTGGCATTAATCTTCCTTCTTTTGTGATATGTTGTGTTGTGTGTTGTGTTGTGTTGTGTGTGTGTGTGTGTTACAAAGATTACCCTCATTGTTGCCTTTGCTCTGTTCTTTTTCTGCAGAAGGTCAAAAACTTGTCACATCTCAAAAGAAATAATTGCATCCATTTGTTCAAGATGATAATAAATAGTGCTCTTAAGGAGAGGACTCTAATTGGGAATCCCAGCTGGTGTGGGGTAGAAACACTGGAGTTAGCATGCCAGAGGAATGAGTGTTCAGACTTTTCTGAGCATACACACACTCCATGTCTTTTTTTCTTTTCTTAGTATCTAGTTGGGGAGTTAACAAGATATTGAAGCAAAGTAGGAAACTTCTAAGGTACTGAGTTGTAAAACATAAACTTACAACAAAGAATACTTTGTGTTTTGGGGTGCTGTTGCAATTTAGTTTCATTGCCTTTTGATCTCTTGGATGGTAAGCAGGCTCTCTGTGCTATGTGAATTATGAATTAAGATAGTTCTTTGTCAAAGTGCTTTCTATAGTATGGATAGTAGGTACAGAATAACAGAAAGGAGAAAAGAAAAAGAAACTATCCAAGAGAGGTATGGAGGGATTCTGATTGTGGTGGCCTGAATATATCCTCTTATGGACTGTTGGGTTTAAATCATTTTTTGGTTATTAGTTTGGAAAATGGTTTCTGTCTCCTAAATTAAAATACTGAGAACTATAGGTGACACCCACACTGATTCCATCAGCATCAGGTAGGGAGTTCCTTCCTCACTCATTTGCCTATGTGCATAGTAGACCTTTATTTTCTAAAGTGAATTATCTGGCTAATCAAATCACATTTGATTAACTTCCCACTTATTTGAGAAATAATGTAATATAAATTTATAAAATAAATTTTTATGTGTAGACCTTTCACTCCTTCCTAGTTTCAATCATGATGTACCTACAGTTTTGCAATCATGTGGCCTCATGCTGCCTTGTTATCTTTTTTAGTCATTGGATCAATATATCAAAGTGTGCTTGACCATTCCTTGTTGGTATTTGACCCAGGGTCTTTTCCCCCTCTCCATGCTAATGCAAATGTAGGTAGTTGGCTAGCATTTTTAACATGATTTAAAGCAGGTCTTAGTTGAAGGCCTGTACCTAGATTTATCTACCCCCTTTCCTAAAATTATGAAAAATTACAATGAAAATTTACTTGATTTTGAGAAAGTTATAACTCCCCTTGGGTTAATTGGTGTTGCAAAATCAGAGGGGGAATCATCAGTTGGGGAGGCCTCTCAAGCCTCAGTTGAGGGTATTAAGTATGTTGCTGGATGGACAGCGTGGGATCCTGAACCTTGTCCTCTTAAGAGACTTGTCTCTCTGCAAAGAGCCAATTGCTCTAGAAACAGGGCTGTTTGAAGCACTGTTTTCTTTGAAGCCCACAATCAGCAAGTCAGCAAATATCAGAGTGGATGTCTGTATCATGTCCTTTATTCATTTAACAATCATTTACAAATACCTGCTCATTGCAGTTAGAGCTTACTCAGTGCATGGCGACGCACACTGTTCTATGAGCAGAGACCTTGTGTCTTTGGGTTACTGTTGTATTCTCAACTTCTTGTAGCTTCTCTGTGAGTATTTATGGGGTGGTTCAGAGGCACAGTTGATAAACAAGGGCCACTTTCAGCGCATCAGCCTCAGGTCCTGAGCCTTGTTGAAGAGGAAGGCTTTAGGGAGGAACTTCTTTTCTGGAACAGATTTTTTTTTCCCCCCTGGTACTGGTAATTGAACCCAGGTCCTCATACCAGTTAGGCCAGTACTGAGCTACATCTCCAGCTCTTTAAAAAAAAAAAAAAAGAAAGAAAAAAAGTAAGGTTAAGTGATAGTGTTTCGCTAAGTTTTCCTGGCTGGCTTCAAACTTGCAATCCTCTTGCCTCTGCCTCCCAAGTAGCTAAGGACACAGTGTGTGCCACCATGCCTGGCTGGATATGTAAGAGAGAAACTGTTGCAGGAACACTGGAGTAGAGGTCCTATGAATAGGGCTTTAGGGACGGGGAAGATCCATGTGCTCAGTTTCCTTCATCAGTACACTTATATTGTCCAGAGCACCAGGTCTTCACTTTCAAACAATGGAGGATTAGTTTTTGGCTACTCCATTGCACTGACATAGAGCCACCTTTCTGGACTTTGTCACTCCTAGGAAAAACATGAGCCTCTATTTTGCAGACTTATTTTATTCCTTGTTCCCTTTCTCACCAAACTGAAATTCACTTCCCTATACAGATGAAAATGGCAGGATTTACCCTGATGATCTTTCTAAGGAAGTATCAAGAGAGACAAAATAGGTTTTGTGGGCTGGTTTAATCCTCATATGAAAATGGAAAAGTAAATGGCTTTACCAGTCCTCTTTGGAAGATTCTGGGTCTTTCTCAATGAGCAAAATAATACAAACCAGTATGGTTAATTATATCCCTATTGAAATTGCCCATGTGCTAACAAAATGCAGCTTATTAAACCTCATGTAGAACATCAGGTATCTCTAAGAACAGTTGCAAAGCCTGGCATTGTCGGGGGAGAGGAATAGGAAGACTTTTTGAGTTGGCTAAAGGCTATAGAAGGGAGATATTCGCTTAAGGGCCATTTGTATGAGGAGGTTGAATTTTTAGTGCAGTGGGATTTTAAGCACACACACAAAAAACTCTCTTAGCTTCTGGATGACCTTCTCCTCGAATCTTTTTGGGTCCTTTTCTGATTCCTAGTTTGAGGAGTTTGTGCCAGGGGTTGGAGTGTTCTCCGGGGGGAACCTGTGTTCTGTGGTTCTGCCACTCACAGTGTCATCTTGGGTGGCTAGTGAGTTTCTCCCAGCTTCATTTTCCTCTGCTGTCTACTGGGTTTTAGATAACCTACCTCCAAGGTTGAAATGAGGATCAAATGAGTTAATGTCACAGCCCTGGGTAAATAGTCCCTGCATTTCTCTCCACGGTGCCATCAGTTAGGACTGAGCTCCCTGCACTCCCTATTCTGAGCTTTTCTCTTCCTGTCAGTTTATCCAGGTGATTTGAGGTTATAGTGACTATTGAGAGGGGACTTCAGGAGAAAACAAGCGGGAAAGAATAGCTATCCAAGGAGAAGGCATGGAAGTGGGCAAGCATTTCTTGTTCTGCTATGAGTGCCCTCATGACAGATGTTGCCTGAGTACTTGTTCTGGGCTAGGTTAATTTCAGAGCCTTTTTTTTTTTTTTTTTTTCCTCTTTATGACAAGATTTCTGGCCTCTTTAGGTCAATATCTATTTAAGGAAAAACTTCAGGAGGAAAGTTCAGGATTCTTCCTGAACACCTGCATGGGTTTTAGCCCAGGGGTATTTGGGGAGGCATCCTGTCTCAGGTTCTAGAGCATTCTATGAACCTCCATTGGCTACATTCCCAAAGCCTTCTGCTTTGCTCACTGAATATCTGTGGATTTTTTCCCCTCCTTCTCTGGCACATTGAAGATGGAAAGCAGAAATTTACTTTGCCATAGCTTTGGGGCATCCTTTCTTCTGGAGGTACAGTGTCTCAGTGGTCAGTGTGTAAGAGAGCCTGAGCTGATGCCCTCTGGGCCAGCTTTTTGCTGGGAACTGGAGATGCATGAACATCCTAGTCAGCAGGTAGACCACACAGGTGGGACCACTTGTGATTCCTGGGGCAGTTCATGGAAACCAGCCTAGCTCCTGAGATTTGGAGCCTGATTCTTTTTCAGCTTGTGGCCTGTGCATAATATAGGCAGGGGCCTGTTGTGACAGCATGGGTCTGCGTCTCTGTCCCTCCTTTGGACACCTGGGCTAGGTCTTGGGGTTTTATATTTTATAATCCCTTGACCAGTCACGTGCTTTGAGCCCTGTTTAGATTTTTTTGTAAATATTACCTACTCTCATAAGCTTTTTCTTTTAAAACAAAAGCCTGGAGATAGACTTTGAAACCCCTAACCCCTGCAAACTTAATGGTATTGTAGAAATTCTGACTTATGAACAACTGACTTATTTATATACTATCAAAGTGGGCTGGGAATGTAGCTCAGTGGTAGAGTGCTTGCCTAGCTAGGGGTGGGGTCCCCAGCACCACAGAAAAGAAAAAAGGAACAAAGTAACAATGTGGAGTTGCACCTTCTTCAGTTCTTCAGCCTGGAGCCTTACAGTTATCAGGATTCAAAAGGGGAACTTATTTATTCTGGAGAACATAATGGATGGTATAAGCAGGCATTTAGTAACAAAGAAGTCTTTAATGATCTATGTAAACAAGGGGGCAGTTAGATTGAACTTAAGCCATTAAAATGTATGCACTGGTATCAACTATGCAGGGTTGACACTTTGTTACTAATGTACTTTTTGGAGCCCACAGTTTCTGTGACCCTGTTGTATTATATAGGGAAATTCTGGAAATATACAACTTGGTGCCAGCACTGGTGTTTTTGATATTTTGTTTTGCTTGTAGCTAAAATGACCATAGTCTTATTTGGAAGTGACTGGGCCTTTACCAGTGGACCACAACATTGACATGGGCCAAATGAGAAATTGTGCTTGGTGTTATTTTGCTGTTGATTATTAGGGTCCTGACTAAGAAATTCTCGGTTACTTTTATACAAATTAACCTGAAAAGGGAGTGGAATTAGTTTTTCTTTTGTTCCATTGTAGATGGTGTTGATTTATTTTAATTCCATACAGATAAGGGACTTGTAATGCCTGTTGGTATTTTAGAATTCTTTCTTGTTTTTAGGAAGAGAAAATGTCTAATGCATTGCTGGAACTATCCAGCAATAGTTCGGATATCTTCAGATTTCCATTACATGTCTCATTTTCTATTTCTTCCCTAGTAATTCCCTTAAATTCTGGCCCTAGACATGGGCAGAAGGTGGTCTTCGATTTCCTTGCTTTTTTCATGATTTGTGGAGGTTAGTGTTTGACACAGACAGGTTTCTGGATAAAATCTGCTCTGTATGGAAAGTCTGCACATCACATTGGAACTTTCTGTAAGATTCATGCAGTAATCCTGTCTCCTGTGAATATAGAAAGCTCTTGGGGAAGGATTATGGGCATATGGTCCCATCCAGTCACTGATGAAGTAGACTGGTAGGGTGCTCATCCAGGGAAAGGAAGTGCACTGGGCTCACCAAATCAGTGGAGCTCATACTGACAGTTTGATCATTGTGATTCACTTTGGAGGAACAATGTGGGATGAAGGATGGTGTTTAGAACACTTGACATTCCTTGAAACAGAGATGTAGAATAAACCTCATGATTGCACAGTGCCTTGTAGTTTCCAGCTACTTTCATGTTGATCTTTTTTTTTTAGTCTTTCTAAAATGCTTTCCAAGGAGATTAGCTAGGGGTGTAGCTCAGTGGTAGAGTACTTGGCTAACATGCACAAGGCCCTGGGTTTGATGCCAGTACTGAAAAAAACAAAACAAAACAAAAAACTTTTCAAGGAGGCATCATTGGATCTTTTGTACAAATGAGGAGATGGAGTTTCAAATGCATCAGAATTCACCAAATCCTTGGAGTTGTGGTTTCTTGAAACATTTTCAATTCAAATATAAACCATTCAACTCCAAAGATGCTTTCTTACTCTTAACATTGGGATTGGGAACCTTTGAGGCAAGTGACCAGAGCTCTAGGGCAGCTGCTTCAAGTCAGGGGGAGAGAGACATGTGTTCCCATCCCATTGGTCATGGGGTAGAGATGTATATGCTGCACCTTTTCTTAGTTGGCAACCTGTACAACTTTACATTTTAAAATCTAACCTGTGATCTAGGGTGTAGATAAAAGGGTACCCAATGTAAGATTCTGTAGATTTTCTGTGTGTCTAAAAATGTTGTATGTGTCTGAAAATTTTGTATATTTTCCTGGAAGATGAATATAAGAAAATGCAACCCCTTTGGGTTGACTTTTCTGTATAGCATCCTTTAGAATTAGGAGCCTGGATATGATACAATTTTATCAGAAATCTTAATCTTTTTGGTCAAGAGACAATTCTGCTAATCCTTTGTTGTGCTGATTCTTGGAAAAAGAAATGTTAAAGGAGGTTCCAGGAATAACCTCTTTAGCGCCCCTCCAGGAAGAGTGACCTCTCTTGAAGCTTCCCTGCTCCTAAGCAGAGTGATTGTGATCATTTTTAAGCAGCCACTGATCACTTATGAGACAATCAATTTTTAGTTGTTTTAGACAGAGTGCTTTTATTCCACGTTAAGTGCCTCTTCTGTTCAATAGTGATCTCCTGCTCTTGCAGGGTTGGGGCCACTGTTAATGGACGTGGGCTGTGCTCATCTGTGGCCTGTCAGAGAACTGGAGTCTCTGTAGGAGTGGATGGATGGTGCATAACTGGGTCTTTTAAATCAGATGTTCCCCACTGGTGTGTGCAGTCTGTTATCTCTGGCTATGGTGGAAGACACTGATATTTCTTGTTACTGCTTATTGAGCACTCACTATGTCCTAAGGGTTTTATCAAGTATCTTGCATATATTACCTTTTTTTTTTTTTGCACTCACAACCCAAGCATGGTTTTTGTTTTGCAAACAGGGAGACATGTTCAGAGAGCCAGAGTGACATTAGCTCAAGGTCGTGTGGCTGAGCTTAATGTCTAAGTCACTGGGTTGCTTGGTCTTGGCTCTTCTGGAAGTTCCCTATAGATCACAGCTTTCAGTTTTCCCTGCATGCTGCCTAACGTCATGAAGCAAATTAAGCACATCTGAAGGAGGAAACAGAATGTTAAAAAAGATACCAAGTTTCATGATATATATTGTGATTTTTTAAAAAAACATACTTACTTTCATTTACCCTAAGTGCTGTATTTTCTGTACCTGGTATAGCAATTTAAGTTAACTACCAGCCATTACTGGTACAAAATTATATGAAGGGTATTTTAGGAAAGTGTAGCCTCAAAAAGATACTTTGCTTTCATAATCATAATTTGCTTAATAAAGTTGTCAGAATTAAGTTTTTCTTGTTATCTTATTTTTATTTTTAGGTCCCTGTGAGGAAGCTTTTTAGTGATTACTCATAATTGTGAAAATAATAGAATGATTAGAGAGTATTGTTAGCATATACATATTGTATCTTCCTTTTTGTAAATGAAAAACTAATTGATGTAAATGTTGGCAGAGATGATTGCATTTCAAGTGGGTAAGGTTTGTGTGGTGTGTGGTCATTTGGGGATATTGTCTTGAGAAATGTTCTAGAACATTTGTCTTTATTCTGACTAATTTACACCTGCCTTCTTCCCTTATTATTTGTTTGCACCAGAATTTTGAGTCCATATATCTGAGATGATAATTATGAGTATATTGTGTGCATGTGTGTATGTGTACCTATGTGTATGCACACATGTGCATGCATGTACATGTGTGTACCTGTATGTGCATGTGTGTATGTGTACCTATGTGCATGTGCACAGGTGTATGTGTACCTGTGTGTGAATATGCATATATGTACCTGTGTGTATGCACACATGTGTACCTATGTGTGTGCACGTGCATGTGTATGAGTACCTATGTGTGTGTACACATTTGTATGTGTACCTATTTGCATGTGCACATGCGTATGTGTACCTATGTGTGTGCACACATGTGTACCTATGTGAGTGCATGTGCACACGTTTATGTGTACCTATGTGTGTGCATGTGTGTATGTGTGCATGTGCATGTGTGTATGTGTACTTGTGTGTATGTGCGTATGCGTACCTATGTGTGTGAATGTGCATATGTGTACCTATGTGTGTGCATGTGCACATGTGTACCTATGTGTGTGCATGTTCATGTGTATACATGTACCTATGTGCGTGTGCATGTGTGTTTGTGTACCTATGTGCGTGCACATGCATATGTGTACCCATGTGCATGCGTGCACACACATGTACCTAAGTGCGTGCATGCACACATGTGTATGTGTACCTATGTGTGTGTGCATGTGCGTATGTGTACCTATGTGTGTGTGTGAGTGTGTGTGCGTGCTTCTGTATGTGTACCTATTAATATGCACTTTTTTATGTTGGCTAATGGAGTATGGTGTTGGACAATGGCACTTCCCATTTCTGTCAGAAAGTACATAGCTCAGCTTTAATAAAGATGGATATTCTATCATCAGGAATCCTTAAAAGTGTTTCCTATTCTATTAAATAAATAAGTTCCAAAATGAGTTTTCTGTACTGTGTGTTTACATTAGACTTTCTTGTAAAGAGTAGTGTGAATGCCTCCCCCATATTGGAAAACACACAACTAATTTAAACATAAAACAGAGAATGAATTCTGTCTTCAGATCATTTTGCATATTTATGATTGCACCTGTCTTATAAGCTGTGAAAAACACTTGGTCTTGTCCTAGCTTTGCTATGAATTCAGGGAAACAAGATATTGGCCAGTTTAAGTATTCTAAATCTAAAACTACTCCGTATCTGTATAGTAAACCAATCTTAGGGAAAGATGCAATTTGACTTTTAGTGGATTATATTAATTTGATTATATGTGGCTGAATCATTACAATGCATTATGAGCTAATTTTATTTTTCAGCTTGTCTTCATAATATAGAGTTGTTCTAGAATATTCACTGTAGGTTCAGGTAAAAGTTAATGTTACTAGTAACCCAGACTGTTAGTTTCTATGAGATGATAATCAGAGTCAGACATTTAATTTCATTTATTATGTTCTAAATTCTAAGTTCCTTCTTACGTCACGTTTCTCCCGTTTTTCACCTATCCTTGCTCTTCATTCTTTGTACTCTTTCTAACTCGTAGGTCCTTAGTATACTTTGTGTGTGTTTGTGTGTGTGTGTGTGTGTGTGTGTGTGTGTGTGTAAGGGGAAATCTGCTATGAATCTTTGATACTCATGAAAAGGACTTTTTGTTTTGAGTGAGATGACTATATATGATCCTAAACATCATCTGCATTGTGGACTCTGAAAAGTTTAAGCCCTTGTCTTGACTTTGATCTTTGTCCTCTGAGTTACTCCCTCAAGTCTACGGGTACTTAAGCTCAGTGAGCCTGTTTGCAACATTGGATAGACATATGTGAATGATGCTATGATCTCAGGTGCTTTGTTGTTGGGTGTTTAATGGAAGTATTGATTATTTTATTTATAATCATTTGATGAGGTAAAAATTGTTATTGAATTTAAGAATTTAGAGTATTGAGTTTGTGAGGATTCTATAAGTGTGTCTGCTTTATATAGTTTCAGGAGTCGATTATGATTGTAATTGGTCAACTTTTTGTTAGTATTTTTATTGTTACTGAGATTACTCATGGTAATGAAATAATAAGTCGGAAGGCTAGGATGGTGAATAGAAGGAAGGATAGGAAATATAGTTTGATTAATCCTATTTATTTAGAGAGGTGACAGTTGAAGCTGTTATTTGAGTCTGAGAAATAAATTTTGGGTTTTGTTTTGTTTTCTAATTTGATAAAGTATAATAGAGTTGGTGCTCATTTTTGACTTATAGGTAAGTTTAGGTAAGGTGATAGGCAGTGGATGATAATTGGGAAGGATCCTAGCAGGTTTGAAAATTAGAGGTATTAGAATAATGTGTGGTTTTAAGTTTTAAAGTCAGTAGATTGTATTCTATAGTGAAGGCAAAACCTATACACATGTATGTATTCTATATATATATGTATATAAATGTGTGTGTGTGTGTGTGTGTGTATGGCACATTATCTCTTGTGCTAGAGATATTGGTGGCTACAGGCTCTCTTATTTCTATAAATAAGAAATCACATGTTACCTCACAGGTACTTTTCCCTGACATTTGAATGCTGATCATTTTGTTACTACCAATGACAGAGGTTCCTGGCCTTTGGGACCACTCCACACCAAAGTGGACATGAAATGTAAAATTGATTCTAATCAACTATGGCACATAGGACAGAGGACAGAGATGGTTTAATCAGAATAGCAATTTAAAATTAGGATATGCTATCTGTTCGGATATTAGATGACCTTTTTGTAAAAGCAACTGACTTTTGTCATACCTTGAAAACTACTTATACAGTTTTCTATTTTATACTTAGAATATCTGCAGTTTCCTGCAGGAGATAATTGCTAAAAAGTAATTGCTTTGGCAATAAAAATTCTCTCTGAAGATTTAGATTGGGTAGCTTTATTGTTATATTATTGCTCACTATTTTTAATACCAAATACAGCCAACTTAAGTGGCTGAATGTTGGTATCTGCTCGAGTGGAATTGTGTGTGTCTGCATACGTGTGTACACTTAGTACACTTACATTCCATGACAGCTGCCATGATTAAAGATTGCTTTTGCCATATGAGAGCTTTTGCATTATCTCTTCTCCTTAAGCTTTTGTTTCCTTAGCAGTTTTTTTGAGTGAAGCTGAATTTTAGGCACTATGGTGATAGTGACAGCCTGTTTTATAATCCAGAAGGAGCTAAGACAGCATGTGGGATGTTCAGTATCGATAGAAAAAACAATTGAGTAGAACCTGCCATGAATCAGTGTGGAATTAGGTGCCAACTGAATGGTCTTGGCAAGGAGTGCTCTTGAGTTCAGAGGAAGGACCAGCTGGGTTCTGTTGGACTGGGCGGGGAGTGGGCTGGGAAGGCCACGTGCTGGGGCGCTGGGAATGGGGGACTTAGGGGATCTGAGGGACCAGGTGCTGTGGAGCCAGTTGTTGGGGGATTGGGGTCTTTTCAGAGTGGCAAAGGCCAGCTTGTGCCACAGATAATGGTGGCTGCAGGCTCCCTGCTTCCAGTGAGGTGTCCTGTGCTTCTCCAGTCCTCTCCAGCTTCTAGCTGAAGCATCCTGGAGGGGGGCCAAGAGTCCAGGGTGTTGAGACTATTGAGTGGTGGCATCTGGACCTGGGTGTGTCCTTTCCTGTTTTTCACAGGACATGCAAATGATGGGCACTACTTTTTAAATTTTTTTGTTTGTTTTCATGTATGTCCTGTCCAAAAGAGTTGTTGTGTAAGAGTTGTTAGGTAATTTTCAACAGTAATTTGGAGTAGAAAATTCAACTCTTGAATATTGGGAGTGGAATCTTAGGGATAACTGTATTTAACCTTCCCACATTCTGAGCAAATTAATGGAAGCCCCGGGAGGTGCAGCAGCAGCACCGGCCAGCACAGGGCTCCTTATGCCCAGTCCAGCAGCTGTCCCAAGGCAGACACTGCTTCCTTACAAGACTACAAATACGGCAGGGATAAAAACTAAACTAAGTTTTTAAGTTTCACAAAAACTGAAATAGCTTCAGTGTTATCAATGTTTTGTCTATGTATGCTGTATGCTGTATGAGGGTTACTCACGTATTGAGGAATGTTTTGTGAGTTGTGCGTTTTGGGTTGTGTGTACTGTGAGAATGTGTGTTATAAGAGTGCATTGTTGGGATTTGTGTGTGTTGTATCCAGTGGGTTAGATGTGTTTTATCTGTGTGTTGTTTGGTGTATTATACAGGAGTTGTGTTTTATGTTGTCAGTCTGGGAGAGGGAAGGGGGAGTCCATGTGACCTCTCCTCAGGGAGGCATGCCTTCCAGATCCTTCCAAGCCAGTGAGTCCTTCTGACCAGCCGGGACCCAGCAGATGTGTTTGGCCAGGGTCCCACCCCAGGAAGCTCTTCCAGTCCACAGATTGCTCTGGCCCTCAATTCCAAGTTCAGCATTGGTGGTGGCGGGAGTCTTGTCTTTCATGTTGTCCTCAGACACACCATAGAGCTTTGGTGTGCTTTCTCCTTGTCTGTTTTCTAGAACCTATCCTTTCCTTCTTCCTCTAGCAGCAAGCCCCACTTTGGATTCAGAAGGAAGCTTGATGTTCTTCCAGAGGGATGCGCTTAGAACCCTGTGGAGAGGTCACCCTTTGATTGGTCTGGGAGCCACAGGAGTGGATTAAGTGAACAAAACAGTGTACTGAATTTTAGAGACAATCTGGGCCTTACATGGAGAAAACTGAGTCAGCCAGGGAGTCTGGGGTTCCTGCTTAAGGAGTGGGCTTGTGGGGCACCCTCTCGGGGACAGGGATCCCCTGCCTGCCATTTCCAGTACTGCCCTTTGGACCTTCCCTCCCCCCGCCCCCCCCAGTTGCTGAACCTATTGCGCTGGTAGGACGTGGAGCAATAGGTAATTTCTGTTACTTTTTGGAATGCTTGCATCTTTAATTATCTAGGCCTGAAACAAATACTTACTATGTCTTAAGATTAAAGAATATCTCATTTTGACTGTCTGCGTTTTGGTTAGAAAGCATTATATCTTGGATTTTAAATTCTACCTTTCCAAAGTCAAAACAACAGCTCCCTTATGGTAGTGTTGGTGCTGATGTCCTATATTATTGGAAGATGCAGTCCTTCTTCTGCAGCCTAGGTCTGTTTCAGATGAGCAGGTGCTTGGCAAGGCACAGTGGGGTGGTTGGTGTGTGAAGGCTAGGTGTGGGGTAGGACCCAGCCTGGAGTTATCTGCAGGGGGTAATGCTGCCTTTGACGTTAGTGCCTTCTTGCTTGAGGCCCCACCCACCCACCTGTCAGGACCACAGCTCTCCTTCTCTGCTCTGTACCTGGAGAGCCACTCCTCCCTCTCTTCCTCTGGTAGAGTCTGCCCATATTTCAAGGTCCTTCCCTGAGGTTTCTTAGTTCTCACCTTCCCCGAGGGTTCTTAGTTCATGTTGCTGGAGGTTGCTTCCTTTCGAAATGTATGTATCTGCTGAAACTGGTTAAAATGGACCCCACTGGAAACCATCAGTCACCTGTTACACAACAAAAGACTGTTTTGTCTAATATACAGCTTTGCTAATAATCAGCGTTCTTACTGAAACACTTGCATATCAGAACACCGCATACGCATATGCTTATGTACTCCCCTTTTTGTAGAAAAGCACATTGGAATATACATAAAGGAGAGTCTGTAAGCTATCATTAGTGGTTATCTTTTGGAGATAATACTTGACACATTTCCATGTTTTATGTTTTTTTTTTAAACAAAGAACTTTTGCATTCCAGTAATCAAAATTATGATTTATGGTCTTTGAAATAATAATGAAAATATTGGCAATATAAACTAAAATAAACAATAGTTGGTGATTAAAATTGCTTTTTATTCAAACCAAGACCTTTGCTTGCCTTCTTCCATGACAGGGCCCATCTGTGCTCCTTCCCCTTGGGCTTTCCTCCGGGATGCTTTCCTGAGGCCCTGACTGCGGGAGTGGGCTGCTACTTCCCGTGGTTGACATGCCTGCTGGGGGTTGCCCTGAGGGTAGTTCTTGGGGAGCTGGGCTCCACACCTGAACAAAGCACCTTCCACCAGGCCCGGTACCCACTGTCCAGACCCCAGCTGGCTCTTCCTGGAACACATGCCCTGCAGTCCATGGCACATCCCGGCAGTGACCTGTGGTTAGAGTTAGCTTGTTCATTTGCTGCCCTTGCTGTTCTTGAATGCTCAGTATCTGTGGGCCGATACCCTGCTTGCAGCCCTGACTTCATTATCTTTGTTTAAACACCAGTCCTTTTTCACTTGTGGCGTGAAAACCTGGCCACTTACTGCAATCACCCAAGGAACAAATGTACTGGTGCCGTCTCCCTAGCCCAAGCTTAGGCCTCCAGGGTCTCAGTCTCCCAGTGATTACAAGGCAGCTGGCCAGGTTTTGGGAGGAAGTGGCTTCTCCATTCGTGTTGAATTGATCATGTTCCTATCAATATATACGCGTAGAACAGAGCAGGAGGCAGGAACACCGTGGCTTTGTCTTGTTTCTGCTGCTCTCCAGCTCTGGGAACTTTTTTTGTTTGTTTCTTTTTCTTTTTTTTTTGAGACAGGGTATCTAGGTGGCCCAGTGCCTCAGCCTCCCAAGTTCTGGGATGACAGGTATATACCACCATGCCCAGCTTTTTAGCTCTGTGAACTTGGACAAGCGAACCCCCCCCCCCCTTTTTTTTTTTTGGTACCTAAGGACACTTAACCACTGAGCCACATCCCCCAGTCCTTTTTTATTTTTATTTTTTTATTTTGAGACAGGGTCTTGCTCAGTTTGCTTAGATTTAGTAAGCATTTCGGGGGTTGGATATGAAGTCCTTTGCTGTCTTTTCAGCTTTCCCATCGGGTGATAAAGAAGTTAGTAGAGGGCCAGTTTGAAGAAAAATGAAATTATGTATATTATGTGGACTTAGATTATTTGAAGTAAGTAGCCCTCCTGGCACCCCAGCACCGTGGAGGACATAGGACTCGCCTTGCTACTCTCTTTCTCCATGACAGCCTGAGTTACAGTGAAGAGGAGTCATGATCCCCCTTTCCAGCTGTTCTGCCACACTGCTTGGTAATTGCGGATACTTAAAAGGTAAAGCACCATATAAATGTTAAGGCAAAGACTTTGCTCATCTGTGGAGGGAGAGAAAATGCTTCTTTGAGTGATTTCCACCTGATTATTTACCTTGTATCAGCAGATTGTGTTCAGGGATGAATGAATTCAATGTAAGATTTATGGAGTGTTCCTAGCCTGAGATCCAATGGGAGATAAGCCCAGCTCTTTGTTTTATTTTGTGCTCATGTATTTTATCTGCTTCACTTGATGGATAGGGTTTTGTTTTTGAAAACTACTAAAAAGGGAAAGTGATGTGAGGTTCTTACTCGGGGTTTCCCCAGTTGAAGAACCTGGCACTGTGGTTTCTATGAATCAGCATTTCACACAAGAGGGATGAAGAAGGATGGTGTCCTGTCACATGAGGAAGACAACATGGATTCTGTAAGACTTCTGTTAGAGAAAACTCGGATGCTCCCAAACAGCCGCGTTTGCTGTTTTTTTTTCCTGAAAATCTGCAACTCAGGAAACACACTGAACAAGCTTAGAGGTCAGTTAGTGTTTTGTGTGAGGTTTTCTGGAATTATTAAAAATACTACCTTCCATACCAAATGACATTATTACTGGGATCATAGAGTTAAAATTCTTAGATTACTTATTACCTGCTCCACCTTTTCTCAGCTAAATAAGTGCCACCCAGAACAGTGTGCAGTACTGCTAATCCTGAGTTTAGTTACTGAATGAAGCTAATAATGAAATGCAGGTCACAAATATGTAATGTAAAACACAAATTGCATTTGTATGTTTCAGGAATCATCCAAAGTAAACAAAACAAACAAAAACAAAAACAAAACAACCCAAAGATTGATAGAACTTACTGGTGCAAAAACTAACAGGCATATTTTGTTTTGTATTCAGGAAGCCTAAATCTTCAAAATTTGTATTTTGTTTTTCAAGGTGAACTCCTACAGAATTTTTCTGTTCTTCATTAGCCCCAGGGTAAAGAGTACTGGTGCTGGAGAGGTGATTGTGGGATTTGGTAGTCATAATTGAAGAGACGTTGTCTTGTTAGTTGATAATTAGTGCTCTACACTTGTAAAGGTTTTTATGTACTTTTTTGAGTTTTATGACTATGAATTCCTTCAGGAATTGGTGAGAACTCTCTAATTTTCTTTTTGCTATCCATTATGCATTTTAATGTGTTAAATTAAGAGTTGTCATTCTTTCTGCTACAAGATGTTTTTAAAAAAATTCCCTATATATTTTTATGTGCATTTAAAAATGCTTGACTGCATTAAAATTTTAAAACATCAAAAATATGTTAAAATGTAAATTTTCTGTTATTTCAAGAGTAGCAGTATAAAAATTGGACACATAAATTAAAAAAAGTCATTTGTAATTTTACAATGCTAATATAGTACCAGTAGCAAGTTCAAGGGCAGCCTCAGCAACTTATCAAGACTCCGTCTCAAAATAAGAACAAAAAGGTCTGGTGCTATAGCTTAGTGGTAGAGCACCCCTGGGTTCAATTCCCAGTGTCACAAAAGAAAAAAGAAATGGAGGTTTGAGGTTAAATGTCTTGCTTTGTTTTCACTGGTGACAGACATGGAGCCAGAGCCCATCCCAGGACTCCTGATTTCGGCATCGTGGACCTGATAATTTCTTTTTAAAAACTCCCAGAATTTCAGTGGCTCTCCCCAAACCTTTCCTTCTTTCCATTGCTTCTTTCCCTCTCAGAGCAAAATAAAACCAGTAGGTCCACATCTTGTATGTTGTACAGGATTATCGTTGCAAGGCACCATACTTTGCTAAAAGGCAGACATAGCTTTGTGCATTAAGATGAGTTTGTTGGGCTGGGGATGTGGCTCAAGCGGTAACGCACTCGCCTGGCATGCGCGGGGCACTGGGTTCAATCCTTAGCACCACATAAAATTAAAATAAAGATGTTGTGTCCACCGAAAAACTAAAATATATATATATATATATATATATATATATATATATATATATATATATATATATATATAAATATATAAAATATATATATAAAAAGATGAGTTTGTTGAAAGCACAAGGCTCAATCCTTTACATTTGGGTTTCTCGCCTTAGCACTCTTTACGTTGTGGACCTGAGCATCCTTTGCAGCTGGGGTTGTCCTGTCCGACCTGAGATGTCTAGTATCACCTGCGTTCTACCCCCAGATGCCCTTAGCACTGCTGGCTCCCCATTGCACTGCCCCTGCTGGATACTGCTGCTGTAGATGGCATTAAGAGACATGCAGGCTTGCATTTCCTGAGTACGTTTTAACTTTTGAAAATCTGGTTGGTTGTGGTAATGGTGAGACATAGCTGAACACCATCTTTTTTTTTTTTTTTTTTTTTTGGTACGAGGGATTGAACTCAGGAGCACATGGCTACTGAGCCATAGCCCCAGCCCTGTTTTGTATTTTATTTAGAGACAGGGTCTTACTGAATTGTTTAGCACCTGGCTTTTTGCTGAGGCTTTTTTTTTTTTTTACTTTATTCTAATTTGTTACAGATGACAGCAGAATGCATTTCAATTCATATTGCACACATATAGCATGATTTTTCTTATCTCTGGTTGTTCACAATGTAGAGTCACACCATTCAGGTCTTCATACATGTACTTAGAGTAATGATGTCCATCTCATTCTGCTGCCTTTCTTACTCCAATTCCCCTTCTTTTCCCCTCCCTAATCTTTGCCCTGTCTGGAGTTCTTCTATTCTTTCTATGCTACCCCACCATCCCATTCTGAATCAGCATCCTTATATCAGAGAAAACTTTCAGCATTTTGTTTTTTGGGATTGGCTTACTTCATTTAGCATTATATTCTCCAACTCCATCCACTTACCTGCAAATGCCATGATTTTATTCTCTTTTAATGCTGAGTAATTCCATTGGGTATATATACCACATTTTCTTTATCCATTCATCTACTGAAGGGCATTTAGGTTGGTTCCACAGTTTAGCTATTGTGAATTATCTGAGTCTGGCTTTGAACTCATGATCCTCTTCTCTTAGCCTCCCTAGCCATTGGGATTACAGGCATGAGCCACCATGCCCAGCTGAACACGCATCTTCATCTTTGAGTAGACAGGCTTCCAAACTGTCACTTGGCCTGTACATTTGTATACAACTTCCCTGGCCTCCATTTGTATACAGCTTTGTTTTTCAGAAGCAACAGGCCTTTTTGATGCATGGATCCTGATGTATTTGTGTCTTTCAGCTGCATAAGTATTAAATGGTTCCACCCTCCTGTGCTTGGAGGGGGATAGAATGTTCTCCCCACCCAGGATACAGAACTGGATTTCTGCTAAGTCTTATGAGAAACAATGAAAGGACTCTAAGGGAGGGAGATTCTGAGATTTCCCTTTATAAAGATGCTTCAGACCCACCCTAAAACCCTTTTAGTTAGGGAAGTGTTTTCTGCCTTAGGGAAGTGTCTGTCCCTCCTGTTGATTACTTGGAGGGTTAGAGAAAGGCAGACACTGTCCCTGCATAATAGCCTTTAAATCCCTGAGTAAGTCCCCTTTGGTGTCTCCTTTCCCAAATGAATTCTGGTCTCCTGAAGCCTTTCCTTTTAGGTCTCCCTACTCATTGTAGTCAGTGTACTTGTTTTCTTGTACCATATCCAAGTTTTCCGGAGTTTATTCAGTCTAGCTTCAAAAACTGGACACAGAATCACAATAAAAACTCAGCTTATGCTGGATCAGGGTCTGCTCAGAGTTCTCTCCCCTCCAGAAGAGAGGAGAGAAGCTCATCAGAAGCAGCATTGCTTACGCTTGTTCACTGTCCACCTCGTGAGGCTCTAGAATACTTAAAATTCTTTCCCAGAGAGTAGAAACCCTTTGACTGATGGATCAGAATCATTATGTTCCATTAATCTAAGAGGCCAGAACTAGGAATCTTAAAAATTATGCATATATACCCAATCTCAGAGTGGTGAAATGTCCATCACAGAAGCTCTGATGTTGGGACTAAGACATTTCTGAGTATGGTTCTGCAAACTGGTGGGCTGCAGCATCTTTCTTGCCTATATCACATCTATAACATATGTCTGTTACTACAGTTTAGATTTTTCTACGAGAAAATAAGCAATTGCTTGAGAAACAATCTGTTTAGTCTTAGGTGTAAATATTTTGTAATCATTTTGCCCACACCAAATTTGAAGGCAATTAAAAAAAAAAACCCACAACAAAACCTTTTCCTATATCAAGTCTTTGAAAAGCTTAATTTTCAGAGACTCAGTTGCTCCCTTTTTGGAGTCAAATTTTATTGGATTAAGTAATATATAACAAGCATAACTGCCACAAACATCTTGAGGAGTAAACACGACTATTTCATCATTAACATACAGCTCAGCTGGTGAGAGCAGCAGCTTGCAGGACCACCGCTGTGAGAGTTCAGCTGTGGTTTCCAGGGGCGGCTGAGCCAGGGATGACACCTCTGCTCCTCAGCGAGGCAGCTGCTGAGTGCAGTCTGGGCAACTTGCAGCCCACCTGAGTATCTCTCACTTTGATGGCTCTGGGCTCATGTTTTACAAAAGGTCACATTTTTTGACAGTGTCGAAAGTTTTATCAGGAAAGTTGCCTTTTAAGAATGTGTATTCATTTACTTAACGATCCAGAAAGTACATAGACATTCCATGCAGCACTTTTACAAGGACCCGGGGGCCTAGGGATGAATGCAGCTGTGATGCTTGTGATCTTTGGGAGATAAAGTGTGTATGTGAATATTGGAGGCCAGGAAGTTAGACGGGAGCCAGAATGTGGAAATTCTTAACTGTCAGAATATTAGGGAGCCACTAAAGGCTTTTAGAGAGCATCATGAGACGGTCTTGGCTCCACTTCAGATGGATGGCTGCTCTGGAGTAGGAGAGAAAGGGGGGCAGTCTTAGAGTCTGTCACTAGCCTTGACGAAAGGAAGGAAGAAAAGGGAGCAGGTGCATTGGGGGACTTGGTGACCAGGTAAGGGGAGACAGGTGAAGGAGGGGGAAGAGAGAACTGAAGTTTGGAGTCTGTGTAGCTGAGTTGTGGTCTTTGTTGGAAATCAGGAGGAGAGCAAGATGACAGACTTAATTTTGGACGTGGCTTTGCGATGCTTGTGAGCAACGCTGTGAATTGTGAGTTTGGAAACATGGAGTAATGCTTGGAGGAAAATCTGGCCTGGGTTATATTGAGAGTCTTGTACATAGAAGTGCAGTTTAGCCAGGTGGGCGAGTACTGCGGATAGAGAGAGAGGCCAAAGGAAAGTTCAGATATAAGAATTTAGGAAGAACCAGATGAGAAAAGGTCCTGCCTGCGGCTCAGAGAACTGAAGGGTGCAATATGTAAAAGTCCAGTGAAGAGATGTGTTCCAGAAGAAAGTGTCCAGTGCTGCTAAGCACCAGGAGAGAGAGGCCTCAGAGGGACATTGTTTGTGAAGGCTGGGAGGCCACCAGTCCCCGAGAAGAGCAGCTTCTTCTGAAGGTGGTGGTCAGTGCAGGGAGCTGGTGTCAGTGGTACTTTCTGAGCCTGTCACTTCACTCAGGGTGGGAGCATAGACTGAAGGCCACTTAGTGTAGGGGTGGGGGCCTGAGTGTTTTGCTGAAGGAAGGAACCCAGGGAGAGGGAGACTGGAAGGCATGAAAGGAGGGAATAACCGGTAGAGCCAGATCCCTAAGAGTGGACATAATTTTTTCCTATCTTTATTCATGAATTGGTTGTTATTCTAAATTCACAAAGTAATCCACTTTGTGCAGCCCTAAGAAAAATCTGAAGAACCCTCAAATCTGGAGTATGTTTTGTGCTTTTCAGAACACTATGTACTTTGATTTTGGTTTGCTGTTGATGACTAATTTTTAGGGTGTCTTTGTTGAAGTCTGCACAAGAGCCTTAGCCAGCATTATGACCCCCACGGTGTCCCTTGCAAGTGAGTGTAGCCCTGTTGATCAGCCCGTAGGGTCTCGAAGGAGGACGCTTCAGGTGAGCTGAAACTCAGATTTTGAGTTTGGAGTGTCAATTCCTAAGTTCTCTCATTCTGCCTCATATATAAAGTGTGTGCTTGTGCATACCCTTGTACAGATATGTGTGTGAATGGGTGTGTGTGTGATTATTTTGACTAAATATCTGAATAGTAAATTATATTTACAGTACTGAGCAAAAAAAAAAAAAAGTCTAATGGTGAACAGCAGATATCTTACTCTCATTGTGTTTGCATTTTCCAAGTTTGCTATATATCATGATGCTTCTGCTTTGATAAGGAATATTGAAACTTCTGCTTTTAGTTCTCTCTCTGTGTGTGTTTGTTTGTGTGTGTGTGTATATTCCCCCCCCCCCCCCCATCTCTGTTGGTAATAGCAAATGTAAGTTGCCAGTCAGAACTTAAACAAAGCCAGCCTCAGACTCATGCACATGTGATTCAGATGAAAAACAGGAGAGTGGAGGAAGATAGGGAATCTAGGCATGAGGGTCTCTTGGATTTCTGTTAATGATAAATGAGCCCCTGAGAGTTTGAGCAAGGCCCCATGTGGGGAGGTAGCTGGGCATTGTAGAAATCAGGTCCTCTTGGGAGAGAAAACAATGGACCCTTTGCCAAATCATTTAACTGACTGTGATCATCATCTTTATTATTATGGGGGAGTTGGTGGTGAGAGCAATTGAAGAAAGGAAAAAGCAAGCTTTTGAAAGAACTTGAGGTGTATAACTTGTGTTCTTCTGATTCTGGGATTTTTGCCTGAAATGCTACTTTTATTTTTGGTTGGGTGTTTTTTAGCACTTGTGTTACAGCATTTGGCACACTATGATTTTGTGATATGTTAGCTGTGAAGATGTTTAAAATTAGATTCCTAGAAATCAGGCTGCAGGAGCCCTGGGCCACACTGCGTGGCCGCCCAGCAGTGGCTGTTTGTGGTCTCCTCGCTGTTGGAAGGAAGGACACCTGAGTCATGCTGCTCTAATGATGTTATTTGTTTTCTTTTTAAGTCTAAAGAATATACAGTCTTTACAGCTCTCTTACAAACAAGTTTTGGTGTACTTGGAACATGTTCTCATTGTATCCTTGAAAAACAGATACACATTTAAAAGTTACCCTGCTTTCTCTTTTCTCTAGTCTACTAATCTTTGTTTTATTCACTGCAACTTCATGAGACAGAAACAAAGGAGTAGAATCTCCACTTTGTACACACGGACGCGAAGGAGGCTGAGGGATGTGCTCCAGTTATTTCTCTGAGTTTCTATCATGAGAGGGAACCCAGGACTCTGGGCCGTTTATTTTATACATTTCCAAAAAGAATCTTCCCTCTTCCCCGTGGTTCACTCTGCGGGGGCCTCATCTCCTGAGGCTGTTTCCTTGCCTTCAGTTTTGACAACTATGATTTAGTTTCCAAGATGATGAAAGAGTAGTGAAAAGGACATGGAAAGAAAAAGCAGGAAGGGAAGGAATTATCTCATGATTTTAGTCAGAGGAAATCACTCAGACAGAAAAAACGCTCGAAGTGGGTCAGATCCCAGGAAGTTGGATTGAATAAGTGGCACCATATTACACAGCCCCTTTTACAGTATTGTTGTTACCGTGGTAACTAAAAGAATGAGTATATTCATTTGAGGTCAAATGTATGCCTTTGCTGACTCTGACTATAATTAGCAGAATTTGTTCAATTCAAGTTTGAGAACACCATTAGAGAGGAGGCTTTTCAAACTTGCATGTCTTTCTATGATGCACGTGTGTTTGAGTAGGAGTGTGTGCATGTGTGAGAGACCTCATTATTTGAAAAATGTGCAATTAAGTAGGTTTATTAATTTTCAAAGGAGCATTTGGTGGACATAATACTTTTTAAAGAATGGACTGATTGGCTACCTCTGAGGGATATGTGTTTATGTGTGTATATATCTTGTGTTTGCATGTGTCTGTGGTTTGTGTATGTATATGTATGCATATGTATGTATATATATATATATATATATATATATATATCGTGCATGTATTCTATGTATATACGTGTCTGCATTATGTGAATGTGTGTTATATGTTTGGTTAAATGTGACTTGTATATATGTGTTTTTGTGTGTGAATGTGTATATTTACACATGTGTTATGTGCATGTGCTTACATGTGAATGTGTGTGCATGCACACACTGTATATCTATGTGTGCTTGTGTGTGCAAGCATGTGTAATGCATGTTTATGTATGATGTGTGTACGAATGTGGATATATGTGTGTGCTTGTGTGTTGCATGTGTTTGTGTATTTATGTGCATATGTGTGTATGTATGAAGTTGTTTGTATACATGCATATTTATGTGCATGTGGGGGTTGTGCATATATATCTGCACATAGGTGTGTATATTTTAATGTATATGTTTGTATATTTATGTGCATGTGAATGTGTGTGAATGTGTACATGTATGTGTATGTATTAATGTATTGCATGTATGTATATGTATGTGTTTGTATGTGAGTGTGCCTATTTGATTGGTGAAGTCATCCCTGGGAGGGGTATGTTAATAGGCAGTCTGACCATGCCTCTCCAGCTGACCTTTCAAAAATGAGTAAGATTTGTAAATGTTTTAGCCATTAGTTAAACATGCCTGAGGTTATGTCAAATATGTGTTTACATTCAGAATGGAGATTAAATGTATTTTATTTTATTTTATTTTTTGGGTTCAAATTAGTTATACATGACAGTAGAATGCATTTTGACACATACGTAAATGGAGTATAACTTCTCATTCTTCTGGTTTTACATGGTGTAGAGTTACACAGTTGTGTAATCATATATGCACATAAGGCAATAATGTTAAATTATTTTAAATGCGTGCAAAGGTGTTATACACACTGTAATAAAATAAAATTAATGCTCCCTTGTTATGAGCATTGTGAATGATTTCTTAGACATATGATATAATACGCTGTACAGAATGACAGTGGGTCCACGGTAACGTTTACCAGGAGGTCTGGTTAATGATTAATATTTGTAATCACAAACCTGTGTTTTGATTCACATATGTAGAGAAGGGTGGCCAATACTGTGCCCATTGAACAATGCCAGTGTCTTTGTTGCTTCCCACTTTCCTTTTGGTTTTATCCAGAGCTGGGATAGCCACTCTCAGATGCATTTTCTCTCTGTAAAGATCTGCAGCACTGAAAGTACTTGATGAGCAGTGGGGGTTCCAGCCACCTTCCCTGTGAAAATCAACCCCCAGCATTATTTTTTTAAAGTAATAGTTATTAGTAGACACCATGAGTTTTTTTAGCTTTTGCTTTTCAAAGCAAAGTCCCATGTTGTTTAAGATAAATAAATCGTCTCTTTCTGTTGGGGCTGGAATTGTGGTCTCCCCTCAGCTGTGCCAGAAGGTATCAGTTCTGGAATTTACTTTATCCTTACTGCCTGCCATCTCCTGACAACTGTGGGTCTCACTTTCAATCCTTAACTCAGGGAGTCCAGCGGGTGTGCATGACAGCGAGCCTGTGCCCTTACTGGCTTCCTGGGATCTTACTTGGGGACCTCACTCTTCATTAGGAAACCAAATACTGCAAAAGACTTGTAAAAAAAGTCCATAGGAGAAAAATATAGAATTATATAGAGCGAATTATATAAAGGTAGGCCATGACATTGATTATAGTGAAAAGTGCATTCCTACAGAGCATAATAAAATATTGCATTTGAATACTGTACTCGATAGGAGCTTAGAAAAGAGACATCGTGAAAGCACCACTGGCGATGTAGCAGTGTGCTCTGGTTTGGCACAGCTCCTGGCCTGGAGCAGGATGAAGAGTGTCCTGGTCTATAGTGTTTTGGGACAGTGTAGTGTGGAGTGGAGTGCATAGTGTGGGGTCACGGAGCCCAGCATAGTATGGGTGGTGTTGGGCAGATGCTCTTTGACTTACAATGGGGTCTCTTCCTGAAAACCTGTTGTGATGGGCTCTCATCCAGCCCACCTGACCGTTGAATGGCACGTCTCAGTAGCACACTACTCCTGTGAAGTGGAGTGGCAGTCATCTTCTCTACTGATCCTGTGGCTGCTGGGACCTGTAGCTTGCTGCCACTGCCCAGCATCGCTAGCTCAGGGAAATACCAAATCCCCAAACTTGAAGTATGGTTTCTCCTTACTGAGTATTGCTTTCACAACACTGTATAGTCCAACATCATGAAGTCAGGGCATCCTCAGGTGGGGTGTGTTGTGTGCTATAGGATAGTGCAGTGTAGAATAGATGAATAGTGTAGCAGTCTGTATGACACACAGGCTCTGGATGTTTCTTTGGTTTACTGTGAGAACCAGGACAGAGAGAGTAGAAGGTGAGAAGGTTGTTTTTCTTTTATTTTAAGGCTATTTCTGTACTTCTGAGGGATCATTTGGTGGTCCTTCTTCATTTTGGTAGTATTCTATGTAGTAGTTGTTGTAGTCTATGTAGAAATAAATAAGATATTTTATGTAAACAATTGCTTCATGTCTGGAATATGTCAGGTTCTCAATGAATTACAGCTATAGATCCCGTCCTCACCCCTTCTCTGAACACTGCTGGAAGATCAGTCCTTATTGGACTTGGTTGGAGCCTTCTGAGGGGCAGAGTGAGTGAATGGGTCTGTATTAGGTGTTTGGAAAAGGCACCCCGGGGTTGCCCTTTGTCCAGATCCCAGTCCAAAGAGACCCCTTTGAAGGGCATCTGTTAATCCAGACACCATTAGCAAAGAACGACACTCCTTCCAGTTAGGAGAATTGGAGTGACTCTTCCCAGCTATTTCTGGCTTCCTTCTTTCCGAAGTCCTTTGTAAAGAAAACCTGGGCTTCATGGTGTAAGGATTAAAGTTAATGAACAATTTTGTGTCTATTTCAAGCTGCCTGCCTTGCTGAGAACAGTTTATGAGTCCTGGGTGGTCAGAAGACCACAGCACACTCTGCAGGTCCTCTGTTCCCTACCCTGGTGGAAGGCTTTTTCTCGTCCAAATAAAATACATTGTCTTAACATTCCTGAAAACCCGGACATTTTTATAGAGACTTAAGAATCCTGTTTTAATTTATAATTATTATTCTAGCAAGTTAAAAAAATCAGACTTACAGTATAGTTAAACACCTAAAAAGTATGAACAACCCCATTCCTTCAAACTCCAAAGAACAGGGGAAAGCATGTGCTTCATCTGTTAAATTCCTACTTGTCCCCAAAGGCCCACTTCCTCGTGCAGTTCTCTGACTGAGGCACTTCAGGTCACAGCATGCCCTTGGTTTTGGTTGTACTTTTAATTATCATTATGCAATTTAGATCTTAATACAAGACTTGGAAGCCCTGGAAGTCGGGGATTGTGGCTCTTCTGTTGTGTCTTACATGGTGCCCAAGGCAGTTCTAGGCACTTAGAACACACTTGCTGATTTTGAATGTCTGTAGGATTTTGTGGTTGCCTTCCCTCTGTTCCAGTGCAGCTGTCCTTGCACACCGCCTTGTTGCTGGCTTTCATAGGGGGCCTGAGGTCAAGAAGGAATCAGGAGAGGGGTGTGGTGGAGGCTGCAGGAATCTGAGCAGCCTTCTTCAGTTGAGAGTTGGGCATTGAACCCTTGGTTTTTCCTTCTCCAGATAAAATAATTGTTTAATGTAGTTTGTTTTCTTTACCTTGACCTAGATGGCACTTGGGAATTTTAAGCCTTCCCTCACTTTTCTATTGGCTCGGGACTGTTAATTCACTATTTAGAAGGGAGACCCAGGTGATGAAAGTTTCTTGAAGCAAGTTCCCTGAAAAACTGTGTACAGCCAAAATAGAATGTTTGAGAAAGTCTGTCTCCCCTGTAGTACCTCGCCGTGCTGTGAAATGTAGGCTGTGTTTGCAGGGACCAGGCATGGGGCTCCAGGGTCTGGTGTGTATGTGTCACAGCTTTGAGGTTTTATTAATAAAGCGTTGCTGAGTACATTGTAGACTTTTTATTTATTTATTTATTTTAATCATTAAGGCTTTTTAGGTTGTTAATTGCTCTTAGAATACTGGTAGTTCTTTCCTGAGTGTACCCAATCAGTGTATTTTTGGCAGGCTCCTGTTTATGGCTGATGGACACTAGCCCAGTCACATGGACTGTTACTATTGTGTTTCTCTCTATAAACAATCACCAGAGAGCCTGATTCTCCCTGCCTCCGACAAGGTTTGTGCTTCTGAGTCCTCTGCCAGGGCGTCACCCTTTATGACGTCCCGTTTGTAGGAAAATGCACTCTAGTTCCAGCTCCTGGGAATGGGCTAGTGGGGCATGTGTGAGCCTGGGTTGCCTGGATGGCAGTGTTCAGAGCTGTGTCAGCGTCTAGGGAGGGACTCCCCTGAGCCTCTCAGATAGCGTGGGCCTTTCCCCACTTTGTTAAATTAATGAGGCCCAGGGAAGTGGAGGCTCGGGGTTGCACTGTGCTCCTCAGAGTTGGGAAGGGAATCTGGTGCCTGAGCTGCATAGCCGCGTGGCACTCCTTGCCCACTTCCTGCATGGGCAACCCGGGCTTTCCTCTGTCATTGTTTATGTGTCCTGGCCTCCCACCCGGACCTGTCAATCAACAAATCTACTAAATTGCCAGCACAATCCTGGCCAGGCTGTCTGGGATAAAATTGGAGAAATTGCAATGGTATACCAAAGAATGTATTAAAACATATTCATTCAGTTTGTCTGTGCAATGACATGGTTCGTGCACACTGCTCAGTAGCTAATGTGGTATGGCATGTCAGATCTTAAGAACATTTTTTTTTTCCTTGGGAAAATTTGGGTCTCTAGACTTCCAGATGTTGTCTTCTAACCATAAATGAGTGGTTTTGGAATACGAGGAAACATGGATGATGGTACATCCTGAGTCTGGAAATATTTAGTGATGAACGGAGATGCCAAAGCCCAATTCCCAACTCACCAATGGACGACGTCCCAAGAGAGTGGAATTAAAGTACTGTGGCAACAGTTTTGTATATTCAGTTCAGGAGGAGAGAGTTAATCATCTGTATTGGGGGGAAAAATTGCCTGGGTACAAAATATAAATGTTTGATTGACTGTGAATATAGCCAAAAAGCCCTTACTCTCCAGCATTTTTATTGGTCCATAAATCAATCTCCAGTCGTTTTACAAGCTAAGAGCTGAAGGCCGCTTTGTCATGGAGGGAGAGGTCAACCTTTCCCTTTTGCTCCACTTTGCCTGTTGTCCAGAGATGCAGAGTGACAGGAAGGCAGTTCCAGTGAGCAAGGAAGGACATTTGCTAGGAAAAGTGACCAATAGATATGGAAAGAATGTTCTGGCTCCTGTGAGTTTTTTTTTTTCCCCTGTGACAATTCTGAATGTAGCACTGGGTAGGGGGTATCTTCCCCGCGCCCCTCCCTCCCGTATAAGTCAGTGCAGACCCAAGCCTTCACCCCATCCCAGCTTTCAGGGACAGGTGGTTCTCTGGTAGTGCACTGGCTTGATGAGGACAGTCTCCAGGCTCTGATGGCCTTGTACTAAGCATTACTGGTTAAGTGACATGGAGCCATCAATCTTCTGTTAAGGATTGGGTCACCTGGCGACTTGCGACCAGCTCAGTGGTGACAGGAGCCACAGCACTGTGCAAGGACCCCAGAAGAGCTGTTAAAGAAAGCGCTGGTTCCCTCTGGCCTAGCATGGGAAAGTGCCTGAGAATGTGAGGAAGTGGGCAAAAGAGCATCTCCTGCCCTGTACCTGTACTTCTATTTAAATAAATAAATATTTAATTGGGTCTGTGCTTGTGTGAGTGTAAAAAAGGTCTTAGAAAGAGAAGCAGTTTTTTTTTTTTACAGGGTTAGACATGAGAAGTGGGATGGGGTTGGGAGTGGGTGGAAAGGGGTCTCATGTGTCACCTTTATACTATTGTGTTTTGCAAAGCAAATGATTAATGTTGAACTTGAACTGTGGGTTTCGCTCGGCCGTGGTCAAATGTAGGTCCAAACCTGTCTGACTATGGCAATTTGTTCTTTGGTCACAAATAGGACAGGGTGGTGGGATAGATGGAGTGGCCCTGTCCCTGCAGACCAGGCTGGGGCAGCCACTCTGTGTGCTCAGCAAGGGACTCTGAGGGCCACTCCAAGTCCACCTGAGGAAGCAGTGGAGGAGAGGGGAGGGCAAGGGGCCGGCCTGCTGGTGGTGTTGGGCCTCCGCCTCAGAGGGTCTGGGAGCTGGTCAGGCTTTTGTCAGGATGAAGACAAAAGTGGGTTTTGACGCACAGCCAGTGGCTGTCTTCTCCACAGGAGATGCACAATGTGCCAACTCACAGAGGATGATGCTGCTTAAGTGTTTGAGTGGCTGATTCTGTTGACCATGCTGCTGCTCAAGGATGCGGGCATCCCCTCGGTTGGAATTAGTCTCAATCAGGTATTTTGGTCGTGGTCTATTGCTTTTATGTAGTTTCTTTCAAGTTCCTCTTTACATACTCCCTTTCATTAGGTGGTTGCCGATGGTGACAGATTATCTGGAAGTGGGGACTGGCAGCTCAAACATACATGCTGTCTGGATGGAGGGACTGTTTTTGTGTGCCAGAGACAGTATTTGGAAAACCCCCAGATTTAGGATAAGGAAGAATTTGGGGACATGAACTCACTTTGATATACGTTCAAAGTTGCTCTCGGAGGCTTATGGTTTTATAAAATATGTACTTTTTTGGTGAAATTTTTTTTAGGAATATATTTTATTGAAAGACATTGAAATAAGAGTCAAAGAAACACTGACCTTTTTTGCATAATATCCTCTGTGTGGATACTTATCATAAAATTGTAATCGTCACATGGATATTGTACTGTTTTCTCCTATTTTAAACTCACTGTGTTCGTTTTTTCAGTCATTTGGTCATTTCATATTTTGTGGTACATGCCTTGGACCTAGGTAGATTTTATGGTGCATGCCTTGGACCTAGGTGCGTGCCTTGGACCTAGGTTGATGAGGCATCCACCTTAATGGGTAGGCAACAAGAACAGAACACCATGGTGAGGTGTAACAGTGGTTCTGTGCTGGTGATGACAGGAGCGTAGGTGTGAGTGGGGCTCTGTAGTCCAGGACCCGGGCAGTAGAGGTGGAGGGCCACCCAAGTTCCTGCTGGACCTCACTGAGTATGGAGTATGGCAAGAACTGGCCAGGAGAGAGGGAACTGCAGAGATGTGGCTGGAGTGTGGGAAGGAGGTCTGGGGCCATGCAGAGCTGGAAGGACAGGCAGGCTCTAGGGCAGGAAGACTGGGCTTCCACTATGTCGGAGAAAAGGGTCAGGGTGAGGCTGGGATGAGAGGCGCAGAGAGTGTCTCTGGATTCTTGAGAAGAATTGTTGGAACTAGAAGCTATATGCTTTTAGATTTGCTCATGAGGATACTTGCAGCTTACCCTGTGACCCCAGACATTTTAGGAGGCATTTGCGTTATGTTGTAGATATTGCATGAGTGGGAACAAAGACTGAACACTTGAGCTGGGATGGGGCTGAGTCCTGTTTGCAGGACATTGGGTCCTAGGACATCTGGATTCCTTGTGTGAGCTGGCTGGGATTATGGTTACAAATTATAGAAGACAACTCATCCTAAATTATGCAGGGAAATTAGCAAAAGGATGGCGGGTTAGTTCAAACACCAGAGGCACAAATGTGTCCAGGCTCTGGGGCTGGGAGACCTTGGGGCTTCCTATCCCACTATAGCCTTGGGCCCTCTGCATCTGTGTGGGAGATCACTCCGGGGTCCAGCCCACCCGGCAGATGGAAGGTGCTATCTGGAAGTTCCACACTAACCCAAAGAGTCTGATGTACTCTCTTGGCTCTTAGCCCATGTTTTCAGGAAAGGACTGTAATGAGCCCACTGGGGCAGTTCCCTCTGGTGACCAGCTGTGACAGTGGAGGGTGGGGAGGCACAAGGTAGAAGTGTCTGCTGGGGCTCTAGCCTCTTGTAGGGTGATAACAGTAGTGCCTACTGTACACAGAGAGGTTGCCAGCCATGGGCTTTGTTTCTCTGGGCTGGGACATGAGAGGTGTGGGCTACTTTCCCTCCTGGCACTCTGTTGTCAGCATCTCCCAGATGCAGAGGGGCAGACTCAAAACTGCTCCTCCTGCTAAGAGGACGCAAGCCTTGCTAGATAGCTTGAGTTGACATGAACTTTGTATCATAAACACCGCCTGAGCTTTCTTTTCTAGTTAGTGCCTGCACAGTGTGCTACGAAGCAACAGAACATGTGTGTGGGTGAGGGGTAGTGGCCCGCAGGGATCCGGGGCTTGTGTGGTGCAAAGAGGGCACTGCTTCTTTTACCTCAGAATGTTTAGTGGTTTCAGTCTGAAAGAACCTTTCCTATATCTAAAACACATAGAGGATCATTTGGCAAGTGATTTGGGATTTTGGGTTAAATGAAAAATAAATTAAGTTTTATTTGATAGCACCCTGAACATGATATTTGAGTTAATTATTCATTGAGAATTTTACTAACACTGCGTTCCGACTTGTGATTCCTTTTTAATTCGTGGCATTTGGTATAACATGATAAATTCCAGATCTCAGAATTAGTGGATTAATGTGAGAAAAGGAAAAAGTTGGTTCTCTGCTGTTTTGCTTTAATGGAATTCCATTATTTTTTATTTATTTGTTTTTTGCCTTTTCTAATAAGAATAACTATTTTATCATCAGAAATGAACTTATATGAAAATAATAAAAGTGTGCATATTTAAATTAAAAGTTACTAAGTCGCTATAACATGCTACATTTGCTGCTTTCCCCCTTTGTCCTTTAACTCTCCTCCTTTGTCCTGTAACTTTCACTCATTTTCATTTAGAAAAGAGGAAACATCATTTCTCAGAAGCATCAATGCAGTTGTTTTACGCAGGGCATAATTTCAGTGATCAAAGGGCTCACCTGGGGCTGGGGCTCAGTGATAGAGAGCTCGCCTAGCATGTGTGAGGCTCTGGGTTTGATCCTCAGCACCACATAAAAATAAATAAATAAAATAAAAGTATTGTGTCCAACTACAACTAAAAAATAAATATTAAAAAAGAAAAAGGACTCACTTGAGTGGGTCTGCCAGGGTAGGAAGGAAAAAAACAAAAAAGACTTTAAATTTGTCCCCTTTGAATGTCCCATCTCCTTCACTTTGAGAATCAAAGATTTAATTACTTTAATCTTGAATTAAAAATAACTTGAAAGTCTAACCAAAACTACAATCCTATAAAATTCTGCTGGCATGTTTTGTTTTGTTTTTTGGGTGCTTGGCTTAATGTGATAAATTAACGCATCATTAGTTGTTATTTTACTAATGGCTATAAAATTAAAGTGTGTTGTAACCAAGTATTATAAAATTAATCTTACAGCAAAGTGAAGATGAAATTGTGTACGATTCCTCTGTGATAGAACATCCACCCGTGCTCAGACAGTTCTGTGATGTCCCTGTGGGGCAGGCCCCATCCCCCTCAGGGTAGGGCTGGAGTGGCCTCATACCCGGCTGTCACCACTCTTCCCCCTGGGCTTCCCCAGGTGCAGCACATTTCTCAGGTCGTGGTAGACAGTGGCAGGGGTTCAGTAACAGAATGACAGAGAGGTGACGGGTGGAGTGGGTGGAGCGATGCACACTGATGCTGGACAGTCCTGGACAGAAGCGAGACCTGGAGCGAGGCAGGAAGAGGTGCAGGACATCTGTTCTGTTAGAGACCCGGGAGCCGCAGGTGGGCGTGGGAAGCTGTGAGTAGCTAGGCTGAGTGATCCTAAGGCCTTAGAAAACTCCAACTGGGGCCGGTAGAGGAGGAGAGGAGGTGTGCAGGCTCATTTCTTCAGGTAAGAGTCCACCCCACACAGGTTAGGGTTGCTGGGTGCCCCTGTGCCTGGCTTGCACTGTTCCAGCCTGGTGTATTCTCAGAACAAACCAAGTGTTTACTAAACTTTCACATGTCACCTTTCCAGAAAGTACTTGAGTCAGCACGTAATTTAAAAAAATTTTATACTATATGCTATTTATTTTGGGTGGGAAACCCCAGTTGATTTAAACAATAATATCAGACGGACGGGTGAGAGACAGAGGGCTTGTGTATATAAATGACATGTTTGTTAAATATAGGGAAATAGAAATAAAAACCACCCTCAAAAAACCTGCAGTCAGAGATAGATATTATCAATACACAATGGATTTTCTTCTCCTAGTTCTGCTTCTCATTTTTATTATATGATTATGATCATATGATAGATATATAATTATGATGACTTTAAAAGCATTTTTATTGTTAAAAATAAATGTGTTCATTGAGGAAAATTTAGACCTTTTTGTTTAAAAATAAGTCATAGTAGCTTTAATATTTTTATAACATTTTTGGTCTTTTATATTTTTAAAGTGTAACATTTTATAAATAGCAAATAACATAAATTTTTTAAAAATATTTTTAATTGTAGTTGAACACAATACTCTTATTTTATTTGTTTATTTTTATGTGGTTCTGAGGATCGAACCCAGGGCCTCACATATTCGAGGCAAGCACTTTGCCACTGAGCCAGGGCCTCAGCCCCTAACATAAATATTTATAAATAAATATTTGTTGGTCTTGGGAATGGAACAGACAGCAGGGAACAGAGCTCTGGTCAAGGGAGGCCAAGTGCTGTCTCTGGTCAAGTCCATCTTTCAGTATGATCACCTAATCCCTGTGTCTGGGGTTTGTACTGAGGAAAGAAAGACTTACAACTCACTTTATATAGTATGTGTTACCTTTTTGTCACTATAATAAATACCTGAGATAACCAACTTACAAAGCAAAAAGATTTATTTTGGCTCACAGTTTTGGAGGTTTCAGTCCACCATTACTTGGGGCCTGTGTAAAGGTAGCAGTGGGAATCCATGGTAGAGCCAAGCTACTTCCTGTGAGCTTGGACTATGAGAGGGAGAAGTGGGGTGGGGTCCCACTATCCCCTTCAAGGGCATGCCCCCAGTGACCTGAAGACCCCACTGGCCACACTTCTTAAAGGTCCCACCACCTCCCAATGCGCCACCAGCTGGGATCAAGCCCTAAACACATGGGGCTTGGGAGACCCTTCAGAGCCTCACTGTGGTAAACCCGCTTCCCTAGGGCACCATGCTCCCCGCAGCACCAACTCTTACCTGTGATTTCCATGTTGATCAGTTTGTCCTTTGGCATATTTCTCAGGAAGGGGACTTCACTGAGTCTCAGGCACGAGGGACAGCTCAGCCAGGTCCATGCCAGCCTTTCGTTCAGACCACTGGGTATCACATCATCACCTGTAGATGGTGTTGTGGAGGAGACCTCTGGGCCATGTTGAGTTTTGTTTTATGGCAGGAAATGTGTATTTTCTTTAATGTTTCAGGCTTCTGCCCCACCCTTATTTTTATAATAAAAATAATGTTCAGCTTCATTGATGTGGTCCTTTTTAGAGTTTTGTCTAGAACAGGATGGCCCTGTAGGAGCGCTTATTCAGTTCTTTAGTCTTATTTTTAGTTTCTCTTTCTCCACTTTAATTTTACTATTTAAAAATAATTTTTGCTAGCCTTCCATTACAGTTTTCATTCTTGTCTTGTAGCCACCATGATTGCATGATCATGTGGGTTTTCGTAGCATGACCATATGTCTGAGGCTTTGTGAACTGTTTGTTTTCTTGCTTCTGTATGTATTGTTGAGAGGTGGGAGAGCTTATCCCAGGGTTGCACACAGTTGCTGCTTTAACTGGACCCACCACCCTGAGCCTCTGAAGCAAGGAGAGCATTGGGCAGGCATCCTGCCGGTCTGTGATGGATTGTGTTGTTGGCAGAAGCCAGGAGCCAGCCCTCACTGGCCTTGCACAGGACGTACATTCTTACCCACAGGTAGAGTTAGTATTATGAATAGGGTCGTTTCCTTACCTAAAATACTTCTTAAATATCATGAAGCAGTTGATTGTACGTGTGTGTGTGTGTGTGTGTTGGGTATTGAGCCCATGGCCTCATGTACGATAGGCAAGTGTTCTACACAGCCCTTTTTAATTTTTTATTTTGAGGAGGGTCTAAGTTGCTCAGGGTAACCTTGAACTTGTGATCCTCCTGTTTCAGCCTCCTGAGTTGTTGGGATTATAGATGTATTCTGCCACACCTGGGTGGTTATAGACTTTTCAACAAAATTTCACTCCTCTTAGAGACCAGGGGACAATTGACTTACTATAGCAGAGTTGATGCAGGTGTCCAATTTTGTTAGGAATTTCTTCCGGCAATTGCTTGGCTGCTTTGGAGGAACTCCTTTCATCTTGAAGGGTCCTGTCTTTGTTTCTGGAAACAGCATGGTCATTGTTCTCCAAAGGGGGTCCTGAGCTTTTTGAAGACAGCTTTGGCATGTTTATGTGTAATTCCATCTTTTCTCTTTTTAAATAATGAAGAGCTTACAGAATCCTGATTTTTAAATTGTTTTTTAAAACAGCTATAGCTTCCCATAGCCATTTTGTGTCTGGTGTGATTTTTTTTCTGCACTGAGTGAGCAGAATTGGAATCACAGGGGTAAGATAGTGAAGAAAAGAGAGATGTATGGGTAGTTCCATCTTGACTTATTGTCATTGTACTCTTTCCATAAATATATCCCTTTTACTTTTCTACCACTGTTCCCAATTCTGTAATTTTCTACCCTGAAGTGAAACATTCTCCTTCTCATATGTTAACCCAATTTAAAAGCATTCAGTAGGATTTAATTTTAAAAAATCCATCAAATTGAAATTCTTTTAGAACCCAAGGGAAAACCAGTTTGAAGTTCTGATAGGAGTTACCTTACAAACCAGCCGTGATTATTTTCTTAGGTTTACTGAATGGATTCTCGTTGGGTGGCTGCAATTTCCTACGCATCATTGTCACCTAATGCATATGTTTTGAGTAAAATGAGTTTAATGAAAGAGTAGGTGAAGGCCAAGTCCCCTTCCAATGCTAATTTTCTATGATTGTGTTCTGTTAACACGACAGTTCTCTGAAGTCAGGTTGAAGATTCTTTGAGTGCATGACATTACCTTGTGGTGCATAAAATAACACACGTGAAATGGTGCCAGGGCTTATGCCAGGGGCTGGAGTTTGATTAACATCTTTTTAAAAAAACTTTCTTCCCCCAGAGAACCTGTGTTAATGGCCTTCCTTCCTTAAGCTTCCCGTGAACACCAGCCCTGGTTTACAAAAGAGTAGAGGGAGGACCAAATGGTTCTCGTGTCCAGGCAGCATAAGAACAAGGGTTCCCTGTGTGGTGTGGGTGTGGGTGTGGACACGAGGCGTGTGTCTGCAGGACTCTGACATTGGTGCAGATCCTTGAGCTTTGACATGTCAGGCATAATGTTATTCTGAACAGAATTACAATGGACAAGCTCTGAAGTTAGAATGATCTTTATAGACAGTTGTGTTGGCCAACATATCAGGACTTAAAATCTAGTCAGCTTCAGCTGCTTAGTTATTGTTCGTATTTCACAGAGGCATGGTGTTTGGACATTGGCTCTGTAGATGTGTTCTGTTCAGTGATGCCAGGACCAGCAGCAGCACCTTCTCTTGGGCACCTGCTAGGAATGCAAACCCTCCCTCTCCACCCCAGACCTATGGAGGCAGAGATTCTAGAGGAGAAGAGCTCCCACATCAACATACCCTCCAGGTTATTCTGATTTTGCTCCTGAAAGCTGGTTGTTCCAGAAAGCTGGTTGGCATGCCAATAACATGGTTGGTGTCTTTCCAGCACAGTAGGCTGCGTCCTGAAATGGCAGTGGTGATCCGGACTCAGGAGCAATGGCAGAGTGTGTCTGGTACCCAGTCTTTGCAGTTGCAGGTCTGTGTGAGCTCGGGGCTCTCCCTGATGGGGAGGTGTAGGAACAGGTGAATGACTTAGTGAAGGTTACAGAGCGGCTCTGCCAACACCAGGAACACAGAACCAACATTAGTGGCTTGTCCTGTGAATTATCCCCAGCGGTGAGTGGGCAGTTGCACGACACCAGTACTGCAGGTGGCTGTATAGTCTCCCTTCTAACCTAGGACATGAGCTGTTACCTTGGGAGCCTCTAAGAGTAGGATAGATTTTAGGGCTATTAACAGTAATTTGTTGCGAATAATCTTGGACCTATTTTCTCTCTTTTTTGATAGGAAGAGAAGCAGAAAACCATATCTGTAGAGTCTCAATATGCCACATGGATGTAGCTCATAAATAAAGCCATAGAGGGGAAAAATGACCATGAAGTAGTACTCCATATGAACTGGGAATTCTGCATTTGCACATGTGTGTCCTGGTGTGTGCATGTTTATAGCCCAGTTAGCACTTTGAGTCGGGGGCCACTGCCTGATCTCATGGCCTCCCCTTCAGGGTTGGGGCTGTCCCTGTGGAGCCTGCAGCAGGGGCTGCCTTGCCCGGCCATCCTGGTCTTGCTTCCCTGTCTCTGCCCCCTCACCTTGTGCCAATTTGGAATGTGGTGTGTGTTGCTACTCCTGGTCCTCAAAGGCCAGAGGAAGGCTGCCTCTGCCTGGGATCTTAGTGCGTTGAGGTGTGTGACACTAATAGCCGGGATTGGCTTCAGAAGCTTTTGGGGCAGAATTGTACCCTGGGGTGTCTCTTCCCCAGTTCCACGTGCTTGCTCATGCCGTCCCTGGGCTTTTCAGGTGTAGTGCTGCCTGGGAGAGGTAGGTTCCTCTGAGGTCAGGCGGTGGGAATGTTGTTGAGCTTTGATTTTCTAGCTCTTGGCTGTTGGCTTTGTTGCGTCTGTGTGGATGGACTTCTCCATCAAAGGGCATTCAGGGGCAGAAGGAAGCCTCTGAACCTAGAGCAGCAGGCCACAGCGCGTGTCTCAGGGCTCACCAGCTCCTGGTGCTTCATGTCTGCTGGGTGCTCTGCCAGCTGTAGGAATGTTCACCTGCTGTGTCCCTGGAGGGGTAGGCACCCTTCCAGTACTCCTTGCAGGGTCATGGAGTGGCCTGTGTACACTCACAGGCAGGGGTCACATGACAGAAAGAGCTGCAGGGCACCTAGGGAATGCTATCCAGTTAGCGAGAGTGATGGACACAAGCCAAGCCGAGGCTTGTTTTCTAGACTGCTGGAAGTAGGCTAGGGCAACGCCCATGGGTTTGCTGCCAGTTGCCTTCCTAAAGTCCCAAACAGGCTGGTGATGCCTCTTATTTGTGTCTGACCTTGGACAAGGGTCTATATTTATCAGGGCCTTGACTTAATCTGTAAAACAGGCACATTGGGGCAACAGACTTAAAAGCCTGCTGTGGAGTGTTAAGTGCAGTGAAAACGTTCAGTTGTCATTAATGAAGTGAGACACCCCAAGGTGGGCTCACAATGCTGCATCTGATGACGTTGGATGGGAGCTTTGTACACCTGCCGGAAGGTGCATCCAAAGTGACTTTATGGGGTGGTTCCTGTAGCAGCCGCTCATATGCTGCTCACAGGGAGCCAGACAGCTCCTTGTGGACCCTTGACACACATGTAGTCACCGTCTTTCCTTTAAAAGACAGCAGGGAGGTCAGGCCTATTGCTGCTCACTTTCTCGTGGTGAACGCAGCAGACATGAAAGACAGCAGCCACTGGTCGCCAGTGCGTCTTTCTGCACGTCAGCGGTTTTGTGCGTTAGACTTTTCCAGCACTGCTTTGCATCAGGGTGAGCTTGAGGAATGAGCATTTCTAAATTTGGTAGCAAACATTTGAGACTCCTGTGACTTTAGCCACATTGGAGGAATTATTTATTTTTATAACATAAATGAGATAGGCAGATGTGAGTATTTTTAGTCACATGGGACCTTTGTCACGGAAGCAGGTAGCAGCCAAGACACACATTAAACTGAACTCACGGTGCAGAGTTCAGAATAAGACACATGGACTTCATCCTTCAGCCTTCAGAGACCCCCTAAGAAGCCAGGAGGCACTGGAGGTCTTGTTTGTTTCCTCCTGGTGGCTGTGGCATCTGTATCAAGGTCATTTTGCAAAACAGCCCAGGGATAAGATCAGGTCCTGCAGAGCAGAAGATGATATATCGTCCCCCACCACTTCCCACCAGCCAAGTGCATCTGTGGTTTTAAATATGTGTACCCTGGAATTCTCCAGCTTTCTGGTAGTCTGTATGGATAGAAAAAAAAGTCTAGAACTGTCCAGATGCCTGTAACCCTGAAACAGGAATGTTCCTGTGTGAATTTTATTACCAAAACAGGATGTAAAGGGAGAGAGGCGGGAATTTTTTGATCCAAGGTGTCCCTTTTCTTGTAACTCACAGTCAAACTTTGTCAAGTTCTAGGTGATGTTGCCCAAGGTGATCTATTTATTTGTGTTAATGTCTTGCTTTGTGAATACTGTGCTTCAGGAATTTAAATATTTAGGTGAGATTGTCATGTGTGATTGAATTGGCAGCATAATTTTACTGTTTGTAAAGCCTTTGGTTCCCCATTAGAATTATTTACCTTTTCTTTTCTTTAACTGAAGCAAACTCTGCTGTCAATATGAAGAATGCAGTGGTCTATTCGGGATGTCAAATTAAATAGAGTTTTCCTAAGTAGAGCATGCTCTTTTCATACATATAAAAAATTCATTTATTCATCAAACATGTATTGAAAGCTTTCCATCTTGGTTGCCTAGTCACTGCTCATATGTATTTTTAAAGAGTTACTTCCATCCAGTTCTGAAATAAGAATGCATTTAGAATTTGGCTTACAGATAATTAAGGGAGTCCCCCCCCCCCCCCACAGCAGTTCTGTTTTTATTTTATTAGAAAAAATTTTCTGAGATTTGACTCTCCACTTCTGTTTTACCTAATGCAGGGGCCTATCTTCCTGGGTGCGATTATATATATACAGGGAGATCCAGGAGAGGGAAGGTAATGTACACGTGAACAGTTGTTGGATCTAAATGGAGAAAATTTGGGTGTTCATTGTAGTGTTTTTTTTTTAAACTTTTTAGTGTGATTGAACATTTTCATAATGAAAAATGAGGGAAAATAAAAGTACACCTGGGAGGCTGGGATTGTGGCTCAGCAGTAGAGCGCTTGCCTAACATGGGCGGGACCCGAGTTTGATTCTCAGCACCACATAAAAATAAAGCCATTGTGTTGTGTCCATCTACAAAAAAAAAAAAAAAAAAAGATTCTCTCTCAAAAAAAAAAAAAAAAAAAAAAAAAAAAAAAAGTACACCTGGAAATCAAACAGAAAGTTTGTATCCAACTGCACCTCTTTGGATTCAGATGTGCCGAGCTGAGGTGTACATGGCCTTCTCTTGTCTCACCATAGTGATGTGATCTCGTCTTCTGGGGTTTGCCACCTGCCTTTCCTCCTAATAAACTTATTTTATACATAGTTAAGGGAATAGATTGCAACAAAACACCTGTTCAGCATGGATTGTCTTAAAAAAATAGGGAAATTGGTTGGAGAAATGATTATAAGATTTCCAGGGAAGCACTGCCTGTGACCATTTACTTAGGTATCATTGTGGGAGGTTTGAGTTAGTCTTGATGGTTTTCTGTCCAAGGCCCCGATGAGGCCTCCTTTGAGCCTCTGGCTAAAGGCGATTTTTCCCTGTCCTCCTCCCCCATTCCTTGGTTTCTCTAGGTTCCTCAGAACCGGGGTGGCCAGGACTCACTTGCCAACAGTGTGAGTGGTGGTACCCCGAGCTGTTTCCTATTCACAGAGTCAGTGAGGATGGTGCCCTGTGGTACCCAGCCAGCTGGACAGCTCCCCAGTGGCTCTGGGCCTTCACTTCAGAGGCCTGGGGCAGTTTACCACCATGCCATCCTGAAGGTTCCCAGTCTTGTCAGAGGCTTGGGACAGTACTTGGTGACTTGGGGTGTACACCCCACTAACCCTTCCCCCAATAAATGTTCATTACCTCTGGTGCCATCTGCTGCATACAGCTTTCCTCCTTTCCCAGGTGGCTCATTAGGCTCCCAGGAGCATCAGTAAGCACCAAGGGGCATCTCTGCATCCCAGGCTGCAGGTTCAACTGTCACCATTCAAGACACAGCAGGGGATAGGCAGAGGCAGTGGGAGTGGGTGGTAGCAGCTCATTCCCCTGGGTCCTTCCTAACTATACACCAACACCTGCATGTTCACTCTGGTGTGTAGAAAAATGGGATTCCCTGCTAGCTGGAGATGACAGACGGTGTGTTTTGATCATTCCATGAATTTGGTGTTTATTAAGAAAGATGGTTTTGGAATACATGACCTCTTGACATTAGGGCTTGTTCTGGGGCCACATCCTAGTTTTATGGGCATGGTAGAAACCACTGGATGATATTCAACTGATAGAGCATAAAAACAGGCAAGGAAGATCTTATTTTTTAAAATTAAAAATTTTATTTTGTGGTACTGGGGATTGAACCCAGAGACGCTCATTGAGCCACATCCTCAGCCCTCTTTATTTTTTTGAGACAGGATCTCACCAAGTTGCTGAGGTTGGCCTTAAAGTTGCAATCCTCCCACCTCAGTCTGCCGAATGGCAGGGATTACAGGTGTGCGCCATCATGCCTGGGTTGAATGAGTTGAATATTATCTCTGTTGCCTGCTACAGCTTCAGTTCTTAGTAAAAAGAGCCTCATGCTGTTGGGGAAGAAATAAAGAACTTGTCTTTACTCTTGTCAAGCTGAGAACAGAGATGGAGCAGATTTTAAATAGCTGAGCACAAGCAAGACCCACGAGTCACAGCCTTAGGTTCCCAGGATCACCGGGGACCTGTGTGGGTCACTTCTAATGTTGGGTTCAGAACGTGCAGTTTGAAAGCTTCTCTTAGGGTTCTGATGTGCAGCAGGTGTGAGGTCCTCTTCTCCAGACAATGTTTAGGTAAAAGTCGAGAACGTTCCCTCCAAGGTCAGTGTTTTTCATCAGGTGACCAGTGTTCAGATGCAAGGTCAGCCTTGCTTAGCTAGTAAACTGCTCAGATTTTCACTTTTCAGTCATTTTGAGTAACAGGACTGGCGGGTGGAAGGGGGAATATGAGGCAGGGAATCCAAGTCAGGGATCCAAGGCAGAGATCCGTGCTGTAAAGGAATGGCTTCTGTCACAATCCACAGGCTCCTGTCTTGGGAGCCGTTCGATTTCTTGAATAGAGGAGTGCACATCCTTTCCAAACCCCTGCATGGAAGATGAAATTGCCAAGAGATTGCCAGATGACCAGTTTCCCTTTAAGGATCCTCGTCTCCTCAAGTGCCATGTGAGAAAATCTCTTTGTGGTTTCTGAGAAGAGGGCTTTGGAGAATCCCATCCAAGAAGCAACCTGCCATGAGGTGTTGATCTTAGTCTGCAAGAAGGAGAGAAAACAGGGTTCCACTGAGGGATGAGGGGAATAAAGGACAGTGAAGTAGTCTGTGTAATTCAACTTTGAAGCAATATGGAGGACTGCAGAGGCTATGGAAATCCAAGGTGTTTTAGAATAAAATATTTTATTAAAGGTTTCCTAAAAAAGAAAACCATTTACAAAATATCTCCATTGAAACAGTATTTCATGTCTGTCCTCATTAGTTGCTTCTCTGTAGAGTAATTTGTAGCTCAGTGGCTGTGATGGGACCCTTGTGGGTTTGAGCAGTGCTGGGAAATGCTGCAGACAATCCCAGGCCTCTAGGCCTCTCTGCATCTGAAGTCAGACCCTGGGCCTGTGGCTGCCCACAGCCACAGGGCTGGTCATCAGGGCTGGTCATCTGTGTGGTGCTGAGATGATTAGACAGAGCCTTCCATCTCCTTCTCCCTCTTCCCCACCTCACTTCACCCTGCTCCACTGGAAATCATAGAAAAGGAAAGGCCAAGTGTTTTATGATTCACATCTGCCTTTTCTGAGAGAGGATTCTGTGTTGCTTGGAAGATCACATGATCTTTTATGAATCACTACCTGTTAATTAAACGATCATGTTGTTTATATGCCTCAGATTCCATTCGGTACCCTAATACAGTTTCTTCAAAGACAATAAGTAACCTTTAATCATACCTCACAGTTTCTAAAGTTTACAGAAGTTTATTGGTATATTGCTCACCAATGTCAGTGGTTTATTTAATGAAAAATTACATTCTAAGTAGAGCATTAAAGTGAAAATGGTGCTTTGATTTTATTCATAGATCTGTGTAAAAATATTAAAATGCCTTCACTGAAGTTCATATTATTTATGTAATAGGAAAATATCAAGGTTCTGGGCTCTACTGTACAGACACTACCCAGGAATGCATCCTTGAATACATCCATGAAAGCACTAATCTTTTCTTAAAATTTAGATATTTTTAAAGGATTGGCTGGGTTAAACATTGAAGGAATGTTTGGTAAAGATTCGTGTCAATATAAAAATAGTTTAAAGAAATAGTTTCCTCTGAGGGTTTGCCTGTTAAGGAATGCTCTTATAAAATGTGTTAAGAGCTTTGACGTCCAGAGGAACTCAATACTAACCCTCCTCTGTAGTTATTAGTTGTCACAGAGACACATTTTAGCAGTGTTGGTATTTGTAGTTGGATTTCAAATGTGATCATATGTCACTGTACCGTTGAGTCCCTGAAGATGATATAATCTTATGCAGATTTAATTACAATGGAGATTGCTACAAAATTGTAAATGCCCCAAAGGACTGATAAAAGCCTGGGAAAATAGAAGACTCCAGAATATACTTACTGTACTTTGATAGAAGTAATCTTACTTTCTCCTAAAAGATGGAAAAAGCAATAAATAGGGAGTACCAACCATATGATTCTTTAAAAATTATTTTAGTTTTTTCTCTCCTTCTCCTTCTCCTTTCCAAGGCCTTGTGTGTGCCTGGCAAGCATTCTACCACTGAGCTGCCTCCCCAGCCCTAGTTATGTTAGTTAAGTAAAATTGTTCACGTGAAATATTTGAATTAGTTTTAGTCATTATAATTAAGTTGTTAATATTTGGAGTAATTTAAATTATTTTTTTTGATTTATTTGAATCCATAGAGCTGAGTTAACGTTATAATCTGAATCCCTCAAGGGTTGGGGAAGAACAGATATGGACAGGAGATAAGCCGGCTCTCACACCTCCTTCCCCAGGGTTTACCAGAACTTCCCTGGGAAGCCTGAGTCCGGGTGGGAGGAGGCAGTTGGTGGTGTCCCCTGCGGCCCCACCTGCTCTGCAGCACACCCTGATGTTCCTGGGCCCTGTGATTGCCTGTGCAGGGACAGGTTTCTGGGTGTCTGAGAGCAGCTGACCTGTGGACAAGGCCCAATGGCCCTGGATTCCGTGGCCCCTGGTGTATATTCTGGTTTGCCCCTCTAGCAGGACTGAGCAGATCCTGAGGATAAGACCCCCCATCCCCAACTGTCTCCCCAGTAGCTTCCACTGTAATGCAGGCCCCTAGCTTGCAGTGGAGTGGGAATCAGTGCATTCCGCACAAATAATATTATCTCTATTCTGTACACAAAGTAGGTTTAGGCACCAACGCCTCAGTTTTGGGTGTGTGCATAAGTATGAAACTAACTGAAAATTTTACTTGTTTTTTTAAGGCAGAGTTAAATTATTATGAACTACTGCCTTTGGCTGCCATATATTTAATAAAATAGTCCCCATACCCTAGAGTAACAGGAGAGCCCAGAGATGGAGCACTGCCCTCCTGGTCTGAACCAAATCAAAAAGGTCTTATTAATTATTCATGATGACATTTTATATGTTATTTTACCTTTTATAATTACCAGAGTCTGTATAATTAACCTTTCATTTAGTTAAAGTACTTAACATTAAGTAGGGATATAATTACAACTATTTTAAAAAGTGTATGGAAGAATTTAAAAATCTTTCATTAGAAAGATTTTTTTTTTTTTTAAGCTCCATAGTGAATTTCTTTACTTGTCAACAAACATCTTCAATTATTTAAACAAAAAGAAAAAATAAGCCTAAAAAGCAGAGGCATGGGCAATGTTCTGGAAGGGGACAGCCCTCCAGCTTCATGGATCTCCCGTTTTGTGTCTTGGAATAGCGATGGGCTCCAGCCTGTCCCTAACCGTGACCATCAGCGCTGGAAGGCGCATGGAGAAGGGAAGTGCCCCTTGTTCTTCTGTGGCCAGGGAAGCAACTTATCTTCAGCAGGATGGACATAAGCCCAGCCCCTGAGGGTGTCCTCACTTGTGAGGAGGACCTGCTCCAGAGAGAAGTCCCTGGACAGGGCCCCCTGCCACTTCTCCTTGCTGTGCAGGGCTCTTTTGGTGGGCTGCCAGCTGGGACCCACTCAGTCCTAGTCTAGGGAGAAGGGGCCAGACTGGAGAACCACGCGAGGAGCTAAGGTGTGGTTAGCTTGACAGAAAGCATCCTGCATCTTGGCCTGGTGGCTTCTTTACACGGCCAGTCACCCACCCCATTCCTGCAGTCACCCACCCCATTCTCGTGGTCACCCAGCTTCAGGAACCGCTGGTCTATTCTCAGCAGCTGCCACAGTGACTCGCATTTGGATGACCTTCAAGCTGTGTTCCAGGAATGAGGCCCGTCTGAGGGCCGCATGCTGCCCGTGCAGTGGCTGCTTTCCTGGGAGTGAGGGGCCTGTTTCCACCTGGTGGATGTGAGCCTCATCCTTCAGGCACAAGTGAAGGCCCTGCGCTTCCCTCTGTGAGGTGTCCCAGTGCACACGTGGCCACGCAGGGCAGACACCCTGGATTTAGCCATAGGAGGCCTCAGGTTTCCACTTCCTCTCCAGCAGTGGGTGTGTATGTGTCCGAGTCCCTCAACTGCATCCTGTGTCCATTTTCATATCTGTAGAAAAAGGTGTGTGATTGTATCTCGAGGGTGGAGTGGTTGTGGAGACCACTGTAGAGCACTTAAAGCGATACCCTGAACACCCTCTGCACTTGGCAGGCATGAGCAGTCACGAAACCTACTTTGACGTGATAGAGGGGCAAGTATAATTGAACATTGGAAGGACCATCCCATGGAAATAGTGGCTTCTTGTATTTGTTCGTTACTTCATTTGTTCATAGCTTGAGTATACTTTAATTTTTTTAAAAAAATATTTTTTTAGTTGTAGATGGACATAACTTTAATTATTTATTTATTTTTATGTGGTGCTGAGGATCGAACCCAGTAGCTCACATGTGCTAGGTAAGAGCTGTGCCACTGAGACACAACCCCAGCCCATACTTTAATTTTTGAAAACTATTTCTAAGTGTTTTTTTTTTTTTTTTTTAATTTTCGGAGGATATTTTTTTTGTGTGTGTGTGTGTGTGTGTGTATCATCATGTGTAGTTCTTTTGTTTTACAGCATACAAATCTCTTTGGACCTACAATTTGGGAAATAAGATCTTGGAGGCCCTTTTTCAAGAGACTTTAATGGTCATCTTCACTATTTGATTCTATTACTTTCTAATGCAATATCCTTCAATATCTAATTCTTGTAAATTGGGGTTGTCATTTTGAAATAAATTTTGTTCCGTCTCAGCTTCATTTCTCTTTTGCTCGTTTGTATTAAGGCAATAGTTACCTATTTGTAAGTAACCAAAGGTTCCAATACAATTGTAAAAGGTGGCTTCTGTATTTATTTGGTTATGTTAGGAGCTCGGAACCTCTGCAGCCTGATGGAGATGGCAGTGTGCACAGAGCCTTGGTGGCTGAATGTCTCTTGCATGCTTGGTTGTCATTGTCTCTGTCCTTCTCTGAGCCTTCACATCCTTGTTCACTGTGCACAGTCCCTCCCTAGCACTGGGAAGCTGTGCTGAGTGATATTTGACAATGTTAGGATGTCCTGCCCGATGCTGGCAACTGAGGCCTCGGGACAGTCTCCAGGTATCTAACCCTCCTCCTCATCTCCCTCAGGCTGAGGCAGAAAGCATGAGCCTGTTATCAGAGCCATGCTAACAAAGAAAGTCCTCTGAACAATGCTTGATTTAGGAGTCAGCTGCCACCAGCTGCCCATTTTTAGGATGTACTTAAATTTTTACATGATTTTTTTTTTTTTCCTACCCTGAAGCTAGTGTGTGACTAGCTTAGTCATTGTCATGGGACTCAATGTGGATTTGCCTAGAACTGGCAGAGGGAGGCCTGCTGCCTAGAGTCCTCACCCTGCAGTTCCCTAGTTGGTGGATGGATAACAAAGGGTTTGTGACCTGCTGGGTACACTTGAATTCAAGCTGTTTGGTAACTGTTAGCATAAATAGTGACCAAATAGAGAAATGACGGTAATTGAAGTGGACATGTTTTTATTTTCATAGTTGACATCAGGCACCTGGATCTAAAATACTGGTGACTAGCTGGCAAAAAATGCATTCCAAGGGGTCTTTCTTGGGACTCTATGAAAGAGGGAGTGACTTCTGCTTCCTGTGTTGTGTACCATTAGAAATCTCATGTGGATGGGGGTTCAGGGGTGCTGCCTGGGCCTGTGGCTGCCCAGGGAATTTTCAGGAGGCTGGCCTGTGCTTAGGGCTTTATTTGCTCTGGGGACCTAGCGCTCACCCGAGTTTCCTTGCTGTGTTCTCATGGCAATGTGTGTGTGTCTCCATGTGGGCACACGGTGGTGCTCTCAGCGGTGCCCGCTTGGTGAGCGTTTGTGCTGTGTCCATCCTCCTCCACACATGGTTCAGCAAGCCCTGAGTGAGGAAATAGGCGTGGGATGTTTACAAATGGCCTTTATCAAGGCAGAGGGGTTCCGCTTTTCCTCCTGCTTTGGTGACTGACCTTAGAGATATCCTGGTAAGAGGCTGGCGTGTCAGGCCCGCAGGGCCGTGTTGGCAGGCCTGCCTTGGGTGCTTGCTGCCGTTGGCAGTGGAGTGCCTGGGTTTAGTTGGGGTTGAATCCAAGTCACTCAGGGTGCTCTCTCCCTTTGTATTCATAAACTATAAAAATCCAATCATATTAAAATTTAATACTCTGGTTCTGCGTGCCTGTTGCCTGTGGTACATGCTAAGTGGAAGAAAAGCTGTGTTTCCAAATGGAGCTGAGTAGCCCAATCAATACCTCTCAGTCCTTACACTGTGTTATGCTTTGGAATTTTCAAGACAGCTGTTGCACATACATGATTTTATTTGCTCTTCACAGCCCCTGGGGGTGGACAGGGCAGACACGGTCTCCATTTGACTACATGTGAAGGCATGGCTAGGGTTTTTGCCTCAAAAACTATGCTTTCCCATTGTATAACACTGACTCTGGGATCGATGAAAAATAAGCATCGTCAAAAAATCAATATGGTCAAGAAGCTTTCAGAAAATATACGTTTCTAAAACCTTCAAAAAACAAGTTAAAAGCAAATAATTTCTCCAACATGCATCCACCCATCTAACCCTCTTTCCTTCCCCCAAATCCACACTTTCCACCAATGCTCCTGTACTCTGAAATACTGCTTTATTACTTTATTACTTGCGGAGTTTTTCAACAGTAATATATGATAAAAAACTTCCATGTTAACAAATGTTCCTACAAAAAGCCGTTTTTAATGACCACATGACATGTAGCAGACTTCTGAATCATGAAGTATCTGTTTTAACCAAGGTGGATGGAATTACATTGGGTACCACCTGCAAGGGCAAATTGGGCTGAGTAAAACCGTGGTATCCAGTCCTTGATGTCCTGCTGCCCAGGGATGGACTACTGTAGATGGTGGGCTCTTGCCATGTGCCAGAGCTGAGCAGCTTTACTGTCACCTGGGAGCTTGTCAGAGATGCAGAGTGCTGGGCCCCACTCAGCCCTGCTGAATCCTTCCAGGATGCTGCCAGTGGCCTGTTTACCACACCTTCTGGGTCATTCTGGTGCAGGCTGAAGTTTGAGAACCATTGTAGCATTAGACCAGGTTCAGACCTATCTGCGAATACAGTTTGTTTACTTGGTGTAAAACACTGAAATTCACAAATAGGTATCTGATTGTATCTGCAAAGTATGGGGTAGTATCTGCAAGGTGGCATCGTTTTAGAGACCTTGCCATGAAGTGAGGACACTGGGAAGATAATGCTTGAGGCCAGGAAGGTAAATGATCCTAAATGGTAACAATGCCAGATGTTCAACAAGTGGGCTCAGATCCCACCAGCCAGCAAACCAAGGTTGCATTAGTGCCTACCACGTAGTGGACAGTGTGCTGGGGACCTGACAAAAGCAGCCCAAGGAATGGATGTTAAGGGCTGCATGATGAAAGGTACCTCAGCAACTTCTTTGGGATAGCACTATGAGATCAAGAAGTAAAGGGAGAAAGGTGCCTCCTCATGAAGATGTCTCACCCTGCCCCTTAGCCCAGGCAGCAGATGAGACCCGGGTTTCAAATGTGGGGTCAGTCCTGTGTTTTGGTTGATTAGTAAGGGACTTAAGCCTTCTGATTTGAGTGACTTACGAAGGGCACCCAATTCCAGTTTCCCATGGCGGCCTCTGCTCTGCTGGCTGCTACAGCAGTTGGCCTCCGCTGCTTCCAGAGAGTGTCTTGAGTTTTCCCCCTGGTTTAAGCCACCCAGCACCTTTTCCTGAGATTGGGCTCCATCCACAGCAGCTGTTGAGGGCTCCAGCGTTGGGGTCCTGAAGAGGAGGTAGAGAGGCTCCCACCTGTGGTCGGATTGTCCCACCTGGTTTAGATTTTTTCTTTTTCAGCTTGGGTGACAGAGATGAAAAGAAACTTCATCTCTGAGGCCTTTCCCAATCAGGACCTCAGGACTTGTGATGATGCCCATCATTCCATTTGTTTGTTTATTTGAACGTTTGTGGACAGCCCCGGTCCTCAGTGCCCTCACCTCTCAGCTCAGCAGCACTGGCCCATCGTGGAGGCTGTTCAGGTGCAAGAGCTGGGCCTGCCCTGCCTGCAGGAGAAGACAGCTCCCGATTCTCTCTCCTCCAGGGCGTGGTCAAGAACATAGGTGCATGTGAGTGGCCCGCATTGGGGATCTGAACACGAATGTTTTGTCTTCTTTCCCCTAGAGGCTTTTTTCTTTTCTTTCAGAATATCATCTTGGAATTACACAAAGTGGAAACTTGGGAAGTATTTTTTTTTTTAATAATAATTTTTAGTTGTAGATGGACACGATACCTTTATTTCATTTATTTTATGTGGTGCTGAGGATGGAAACTCAGCCCCTCGGGAAGTATTTTTAATGATTATGGTTAAGATACATTTAAGGTGCGTTTGCCCTGGATGCAAATTCTGTAGGCTGCCACTTTCCTCCCTGAAGCTTTTGTTGCTTTGAGGCTGCTGTTGGAGGGGTCAACACAGGGCATGAAGCGCACACCTACCTGCAGATCTCTGGGGAAGCATGACCTGGGACTTCAGGCCATGTGATGCTGGCATCCTCTCTCCGTGGTCTGCCGAATCTCTTCTGTCTCTGCCTTGGCCATTCTGATCTGGAGACCCCACACCCCAACCCTCATGTTCCCAGGAGAACCACGAGATTGGAGCTGGGGGTGAAATGTGGGGGGCTTCTTTCTCCTGACAGAAGATGTGTTTCACTCTCTGTGCAGCCATCCCCAACCATGACCAGCTCAGAGAGGTGTCTGATGTCCAGGCTCGTCTTTTGTGTCCTCTAGTGTCAATTACCACTTCTGTTTTAAAGCTTCACCTATTTGTGCTTCCTTCAGTGACTCCCTGGTGATAGTCAGGTACTGGCCCTGGGAGCCCTCTTCCATCCATTCAGCATTCCAGCAGGTGGCCCTATCTAGGTTTTGAAATGTAGAGTTGGAATAAGGAGACAGTTAATTTGAATATTATAATAAATTGGGCTGAACTTAATTATATTAAGTACTTTTAGAAAATTACATTCTGGAATTGAAAGGAGAACATGTAAGCTTCTCAAGGTCTAACTCGCTGTCCCTGCCTCTCACTATACCCAGTGTCTAACTCTCCCATTTCTTGATAAATGCTTATATAGATGAACTAAACCAAACTTAGCATTGCACCCTGAGTTCAGAGTTACTCACTGGGCCACTGGCATTTAGAGCATGAGCTTTATCTTAATTTGGTGAAGTCCAGGTAATACTGAGTGCTCAGTCCAGTGCACCTCACACATAGGGTTGCTCTTGGGCCAGTGGTGGTGTCATCATTGGTTGATGGAGAGAGCTCTCTCTTCCTTTTGGGGGAAGGAGGAGCAGGGAGGAAGAGCAGAGATGCTTCAGGAATCCACATGCTTGGTCTGAGCAGAGTCAGGAGCAGAGTCAGCAGCAGCTGCTTTGCTCACCCCCCCGCCCCCCCCGGCAGGTGTCTGGGGAACAGGTTTCTAGTGGGAATCCGAATATGCGGTCTTCACTGTAGCAAGGAAGGTTGGAGGACACGCAGTGCTGAAATAGAGTATTGGATAGAAAGAAAACTGAATTATACAGAAGAAGGTAAATCCTTTACAAAGCAGCCAGACTATGTTGTTTGGGCATTAAAACAAACAAACAAAACAACAACAAACTTTTTGTTTGTTCTTAGACTTGTTAAATAAAATCTGTGGGCAACTATGGATTTGGACTGGGCATGGGCACTGGGTGCAACAGATTTACCAAATATAGGGTTTAATCCAGTAACTGAGCTTTGGCTGGCTGCAGGAGACTCTGTAACCAATTACCTAGTTAACTTGTAACTAGTTGATGGGTTGATTGACTAAGCTGTAGCCAATTCACTTGTCTCAGTTCTTGAGACAGATCAATGCTGTCAGATCTGGCTGTTGGTTGGAGTTTTCAGCACCAGTCTGCTTCTCACACGCAGATTTTTGTTTTGCTTTAGGTTCGGTTTGCTTTTCTCTGCTCAAGGAAACCTTATTGGTTTTAATTGTTCGAAGGAATTCCCCCCATCCTTTTTTTTTTTTTTTTTGAGGTAGGGTCTTGCTATGAGGAATTTTCCTTTTATTAGATCTGAGCAGAATCTTAAGTCATGCGTGTCAAGTCATAACTAATGATATCCTTTGGGGAATATGTCAGCCTAGTATTGTTTTCTTGGCTCAGCACGCTGGTGTTATCTGTACCTTGTCACACCTATGCAGAAGGTGTCCTTACCTACTCCAAGAGAGAACTGATCATTGAGGCCAAGGTATGTCAGTAAGCCTAAGGAACCTGCCAGGGTCTCACAGATGGGTCTTACTGCTCACCCAAGGGGTCAGAACTGAAGCAGATCTGTGATCTTATTTGCTTATCCTATTCATCCTCTTCCAGCTTGTGACTGTCTGACAGCTATCCCAACAAACAACATGTGTGGGTGAGAGTGTGTGTGTGTTGTTTCATAAACAGCTCATCAGTGACTTGTTGTGTCAGAGAGTCCTGCTCCATCAGTGACCCCAGTGACCATTAGGCTTGTGCATCTCCCCACGTGAACATGGGTATCTTGAATTTTAAGATTCTTGATCTTCCGGTACTTGGGCCTCCTCAGGACCAAACATCAGAACCAGCTAGCTGAAAAACTAATTTTATAAGTTTGCAGCTGTAGGTTGAACTATCATTATAGAACAGAGAGAAGGAAAAAGCCATGAAAATTTAATAAAACACAATAAAATATTTGTGGTTATAACAGTCCATACTAGTTAATACATTCTGTCCAGGAAGATCAACTGTAGAATCCTCATATGTGGCCCTAAAAATGAACACTGGTATGTAATCTTGACCAAAATATTTTTAGTGGAGTTCCACCCAGGTTGTGCAAGCAAATGTCTTTAATTGGGCATCATGAAGGTGATGTATTTAAAGCAGTAGTACTCAGGCTGGCGGAGTGGGGTCCACAGTGCCAACCAAAGTGCAATCATCATTTTAGTGATGACATTGCTCTTGGTGTAGCTCATCCATCATTTCTATCTGAAAGACAGGAGTTCCGTTATTGAGCAGGTGATTGCTGGCATCCAAAGTGCGGCTGTAGCCCTGCGTCATCTGCTGCAGAGCCTGGGGCGGGCGGACCTTGGGCCCACCTGGAGCAGCTGGGCAGGGTTGAGCCAGCCTACCACGCTCTGTGCTAGCTGTTGATTAGATCGAATCTCAGAGCATGTGGACCTGCACACAGTGCATGCTTGCCACTCGTTAAACAACCCGTAGGCAGGTGTGTTCCTTGTTAGGGTCATTAGGTGGGCAGGGGTGGAGCAGGACCACCACAGTTGTTTTGCATCCGCTTGCACAGGTGAAATCCAGTGAAAGTAAAAGCCATGGGGACCTCGTGCAAGGGACTGAGAAGGGAAATAAAGGTTCGCTTAGGCACAGAGCTCGTCATTTTGGCTTTTGCATATGGCTTGGCCTGAGTGTTGTGGAAGTAGGTGTAGCTGAAGAGCATCAGGTAGAGTGAGCCATGCCTACAAAGGAGGCGGTAAGTGTGATTCCTGGTGATGGTGACCTGCTGGTGTTGGCTTTGAGGGCGGGGGCACTGTGGACTGAAGGAGATGGGGACCTGCTACCTGGTGGGGCTGGTCAAGGCCACGAGAGGAGTCCTCTTTGGAGACTCTGGAGGGAACCAGTCCTCCCCTGGAGAGACCTTTTCAGCCTTCTGACCTCCAGAAGGATCAATGTGAGTTTGTGTTAAGTCTCTAAGTTTGTAACTTCCTGCAGGAACAACAGTAAAACTAACACATCAAGGCGACTGTTAAAGTAAAATTGGCCTAGCAATTCACACGGGGGTTACGTAAACTGCACAGCGAGACTTTGTGATTACATAGCTTTATGTAAGGAAGGGGAGTTCACCATGTTTTTTCTTATATAACTGAAGGTGTGGATTATTCCAGAAGGTTTTGTCTGCCACATAACCAAGGAAGCTTGAGTTCTGGGTCTAAGTGCCTCTCGTGAAAGAAAAGCCACAGTGTCACCATGGTTGAGGTTGAAGTGACCTTATTGAACTCCAAATCGGAAGAAAAACTGAAAATACTTATGGTGTCTGTTTTGTGTACATATTTCAGATTTTTAACTTCTGGAAAAAGTGAATAACCAAGTCAAATCTTCAGGAAGAGAAGGTGGTCCTGGCAGGGCCCTGGGAGCAGCTACGTGGCTAGAGGCTCTGGGTCCTGCTAAGTGCTTTAGGGCTGTTTCTTTTAATGGGTTTGTATGTAGAGTTCTCAGAAACCCGCTGGGTGTTGTACTCACACTGCTGATAATTATCTGTGAGGGGTTTGTTCCGAAAATAATGAACTATTCCACGGTTTTAGTCTGTGCCTGAGTGATAGCCTTAGTTCCATGAAAACAAGCAAACCCACAACGATGGGTTTGTAGTCATGGCTATAAATATAACTTATGGCTTTGGAGTCAAGTGTATTGTGCTGAAAACCATTGTCACCTGTGTCATGGAGGCTGGGTGGGTATTTTTAATGTTGAGCGGGAGCCTGCATGTTTGGTCACGGAGTGTCAGTGCTCTGTGAAATACGAGCAGCAGCTGCGCATTTGAGAAATGTGGGTAGGTCAGCTAATTCGGCCAGGGCTGGGGCGTGATGGGGTGAGGGATCTGGGAGGAAGCCACAGCAGTAGTACGTCCTTCAGATTTTGTTGGGCAAGTGTTCATCTGCCATTACAAGCTTCAGGGTCTGCCAGGACTGTTTTCCTCTGATTCTAGGGTGGGGAACTCCTGCTTCTTCGGGGAAAGACTTGGGCTCTATATTTGAATACTGAACATATACATAAGAAAATAATGTACTTAAAAATGAGCATGAAAGTTTACTATCTGGCAAGTTTGCAACTTAATTATAATTGAACCATTAAGGGCATTTGTTTCACTTGTGATTTTTTTTTTTTTAAACTCATACATGAAATGAATTTCGTGACTTTTTTTTTTTTTTTTTTAAAACTTTAAACTTGGAATCATGGACATTGTGCTGGATTCTGAGTCTACCCAGGCTGGTAAGGTAGATGGTTCCTTTTTCTCCTGGAACTTGCACACCAAGATCTCATAATTTATTGGGGGGGGACATCCTTGCATGTGATTGAGTTACCTCCTTGGCTGGGTGAGAGGCGCTCAGACACTTTAAGAGCTTTCCCCACCCTTCTTGGGTTCGAGGGCTTGTCAGTGTGGAGGCGTGCCTGACCACAGCCCTCGAAGACCCAATCGTCACACCTGACCTTGGGACACTGCCCCCATTAATCTTCATTGGATGGGATTTTCCCCGGAATTTTTTGTTCCCCAATAAAAGTCCTCTCCTTGGAGTATTCTCTCTTGCTAGCCTCTTCAGTAAACCTCGCTACTTTATTGGGTAGCTAGAAGCTGGGGATTCAAGAAGCCGTCCTGGACCTGGTTTAAATGTAATTAGAGTCTGTCTTTAATTTAAACTCCCTTAGGATTTCCCACGTAGCTGAACCTTCATATCATCTGTGCTGGCCGTGGACTAAAAGTTATAATGTTTTTAAATAGCCTCTTCAAACGTGGTATTAGTGTGCTAACAATGAACAGGTGAGCTCAGTTTGGAGGGCAGGTGGTGAGGCAGGCTTCCCTGAAAGGGTGGTTTTGAGCTACTTCCTTGGAGAATAGAGATGAAGGTGCTTCAGTGGAGAAAAGGGGTGGTGTTTAAACCTCAGAGCCAAGGAGGAGGGGGCTCGGATCACTTAGCAGGAGGCCATTACACTGGAAGGTTGGGAGTGGGATGGAGGAGAGATGTGAAGGTGGAATGTGGGTGTCAGCATTCATGTCCACTAACTTGATGGCAAGGGGAGTGGTCACTGAAGGACTTCATCATAAGTGACCTAGATGTGCCCTTAGTTTCGCAGCATGTGCATAGTATGGGTTATGCATCTCCTCATTTAATCTCCACAATAACCCCGTGAGCCAAGAGCCTTCCTTGCCAGTTCTCTCAGACACCTGAGAGCTCACATCACTTCCTTAAGGTGGAGCAGCCTGTGGTCCAGAGCCCTCACCCCTCAGCCTGGCTGTTCATTGTTGGCTGGGGTGCAGGCGCACGCTGAGGGTGGGAGGCATGGCCTTCCAGCTGGGGGGATTTTTGGGCACGTCAGATGACTAAAACGGTAATCGTGAGGATGTGTGGAATAAAATTTAGCAAAATAGTGGCAGCTGCATAGGAGGAAGGGGAAAGAAAAAGCCAGGAGTCTAAGGTACAAGACCTTAGACGAGAAGAAAGGGCTGTGGGAGGAGCAGAAATGGATGGGCTATGTGGTTGCCTGGACATGTTGAGTTTGAGGGGCCAAAGTGTATCTAAACAAGGGTGGCTGTTGGTAGATGACGGCAGTGTTGCGGGGGGAGGGGGAGATGGGGTTAGAGGAAACCCATTGCGACGGGGCTCAGGCAGGCACAAGGCAGGTAACATCCAGAGGACGTGCTTGGGTATGGTAAGAACCCAGGAGGAAATGCTGTGGAGAGAACCATTCAAGGATGGGACCAGTGAGCGCAGAAGAAGCAGTCAATGAAACGGGGAGAAGGGCTGAGGATGTGCGTTGAATTAAGCCAACAAGGAACCTGCTGGAAGCTGGGTGTGGTTGCGCTTGTCCGTAATCCCAGAGACTCAGGAGGCTGAGGTGGGAGAAGGTGCGAGGTCAGGGCCAACCTCGGCAAGGAAGATCTGCCTTCAAATAAAAACAAAGGGCTGGGAATGTAGTTCAGTGGTAGAGTGCCCCGTTGCCTTAAGAGGGACACCTTGAAATTTGTATTTGAGTGAATGCATCTGGATACTAGTGGTCAGGTCTGGTAAAACTAGCTGTTATCGAGTTATCAATTCTAATTTGAGACAAATTAAACCTTAAGCTTTTTGTGGACCTGGTGTCACAATTTTCCATTTCTTGGTCAACTTCATTGAAGTGAAGTTCTTAAAGCCTGACCTCGTGTAGCCAATGGAGCCCTCATGATGAGCACAGGCTGGTGTCTTGGTGATTGTAAGGTGTTAGTACCTACTGTCCGCAGAGAAACCTAAGATTTTCTTATAGTGAGTCATGAGTGCCTGTACTTTCTCAACTGTCTTGAATTGGATGGATTCAAATGAATTACGATTGTTTCTCCGCTGCCCCACCACCCCCCATACGTGTAAATGATGTGGGTTTGCTAAGGTGGGGATTTACTTCAAAAGAAATTGTGGGTGAGTACAGCTTGAAAAGTCTTGATTAATGAATTTTCCTGGAGAGGAATGTTGAGAATCACTGTTTGGTAATAGGTCAGGTTTCTTGGAATTCTGAGCTTTCAAAATCTTTCTAGGCTTGGAAGATTTCTGACTTTTCAAATACTTATTTCCGCGGGATTATTGGTTATCCTGCAGCTCTTGGATGCTGTTTTCTGGTGCTCTCCTTCACATTCCCCTACCCCCCACCCCACTTTGTTTCACTTTAGGTGGTTATCAATCTCTCCTACTTGACTGGCCTGTAGTGGTGAAAGTATTGAAGGCGTTCTTTATTGCTGATTTTTGTTTTGCATTTTACATTTGACTGTTTCTTTCTCTGAAATTCCTCATTTTGTGCACATTAGCTACTTTTTCCATTAAAGCCTTTAACCTGTGGATCATGACTTTAACTTCCCCACCTGGTAGTTCTTGCGCCTGAGCCATCCGACTGGTTCTGTAGGTTGGTCTAGTGATGGTGGGTTTTTAGTTCTTATTTTGGGTGAAGACCTGATGAGTGTAGGATCGTTAAGCTCAAATAGAGGACCTGTGGAAATGGCCCCACTCCATTTAGTGCAGAGATGGAGTCCACCTGGTCAGGAAGTGAGTTGGGTTTGGATTTTGGTGTCATGGTGACCTCCAGCATCCCTGGCTTCAAATCCCTCTGCCTTATGCCTAGGCTGGGTTTCTGAGGCTGTACCGAATTCCTGATTGACTCTGACCCTTCCGCTTCCCTTAGAGGAGGAGTCTCTCCGACTCCCTGCCCCCCAGCTGTTGCTTGTTCCTTGGTGCTTGGTGGTGGTCATAGAGGGGGCGTGTCCCCGAGTTTAGGACGAAGTGATGTTGTCTTTCTTCCTGTGGCGGCCATTCTCTAACTCTCTCATAGCAGGTTCTTATGTAGGTTTCTTTCTTTTCTTTTTTTTTTACCTCTCAAGGGAAAGATTTTTTTTCTTGCCCCAGGGCTTGTAGGCAGCTATTCAGTTGGGGAGGGGTCCTACCTGTCCTCCTCATACCTTCCTGTTTCTACCCACCCTCCGTCTAGAGCCCCTGGTTCTGGTCGGTACAGTCTGGGGAGGGGAAGTGAGCTGCTGTGGGCCTGTGCAGATCCCTATCTGGTTTCAGAGTTGCCCATCCTTCAGCAATTTGCTAAGCACTTCCTGGTGGAGGTTGTAGTCCCACTGTTGGGATGGGGGTGTTCCGCTTGGCCATGCAATTGGTGAGCCATAAACACTGCTTCTCTTAGGAATCCGGGTCGGATGGGGACTTTGCTGGTACGTGGTCTCCTTCTACCTCTCCACCCTACCATGTGGTCTAACACCTGAATCCTGTCCTTCCAGACTGAAAAGGAGCAAACCTATTGGGCCCGAGGCTGTGACTGCCTTTGTATGACAGCTGTGTTCTCGAGCCTTCATACACATTAGAATCATGTCAAGGTGCAGATTCCTAGGCAGTCCCCATTAGAATCTCTGCCTGAGGCTGAGTGTTTTGAAAAGGTTCAATGAGGATGCTGACTTGTTCCTGCAGTGAACCGTCACTTCCAAGGAAGTTCTCGGATGCCGAGTGCCTACTGTGTGGTAGATGGTGCTTTGTTTTAGACACAGGGCCTTGCCATGGTGCTAGGTGGCCTCCAACCCTTGGGCTCAGGTGCTCCTCCTCCAGTGTTGACGTCAGTGTGTGCTATGGCATCAGTCCTAGCAGTGACCTGAAGTGCCTGTGGTCCTGGGGAATCTGAGGAGGGAATGGTTCTTTATCTTAGCCTGAGTTTCCGGGGTCAGATTCTAGTTGCTATGCTGCCTTTTGTTCAGTGGGATTGCCAAGGAGCATTTTGAAGAGTCTGTACAATTGGGAAAAGGTAGAAACCCTTGCATAAATGTAGGTGTATGAGGATTTTTGTAAAACCATTGACTTATACTGGAAACAGATCTCCCAAGGGAAGCAAATTAATTTGCACTTGACTGAAGATACTGCTGCTTGAATAATTGTCTACAAAACTGGCCCCATGAACATATCTACAAGTCAAAGTTTTCATCTTAAAGTCAATAGGAGCTATTATTGCAGTCTAAATTAACTTTGTTTTGTATCATTGTGGTCCAGATAATGCAAAAGAGTAAAGAGAATCCCTTTAGTTGAAGGGAGTGAACTGGGGATTTGGGGAGGCGCAAGCCTGAGCTGTTCCACTGAGGTGGGCGACTGCTCCATTTCTCAGGAGTTGTCAGGAGAAAGCTGAAGGAAAACGATGCTACAGATGAAAGAGTTCAACCTAGTTTCTTTCTCTCCACCCTGAACCTTTTGTATTGTCATAAAACATGACTAGGCTGAATCAATGCCACCTACTTGCTGACAAAAATAATTGGTTTGGAAAGGGCTAGTGACATTTGATGCCTAAGCAGCATTTTATTTGTCAGGAGTCCTTTTGGGTGACTTGGCATGAGTCACAATTTCTGTTTGGAGGGGAGTGTAATCTGACGCAGAAGATGTAGATTTTAAACACTGAAGCCAAGGAACTTGTTGCAAATGGCTCTCTTCCAAATGGGTTTGTGTGCTGTGCGTGGATGAAGCAGGGATGTATCATCCTTAGAATCTGACACTGTATTGATGAGTCAAAAGCTCTGATGAAGTGAGCAAAAAACTGTCTCCTAGTATCCTAAGTAAATCTCTTATAAGTATAAACTTGATAGGATAAGTCTAGAGAATTGAAACTTGGTGATAAAACATCTTTAGCTCTCCTGTGTAACTGTAGAGACGTGACTATAAATGGTTCCTCAGTGGTGAAAGTTTGAATTAAATTTATCAGTGAAAAACCACACAGTAATTAACCTGTTCTTCATTATGACTCCTAAAATATCTGCAAGTTCTCAGGCCTTGCAAAAGTAGCTGCAATGGTAGTTGGTGGTTAAATAGAAGACATGAGCCATTTGATGGCTGCTGTTCAGCAGCTGGGTAAATGATTTCTCCTGAAAGCAAAACCCAGATGGAGTTCACAGCCTTCTATTTTTGTCCCCCGAATATTTACAGAAAGTGACATGAAGGAGCCTGTCAAGGGGCCGCTCAGATCCTACGCTATTTCACAATAAAATTTCCATTTATGTTTCATTTAGAGGCAGAGGATGTGTCATAGGAATTGTCTCCTTAATCACTTCCTCTTCTGAGTCTGGGGACAGGTAATTGTCTACATATATTGCGGAGGATGAGCAGTCGGTCGTGGGTACCAGGCACTTGGTACCAAGTGACTTAGTTGGGTAGTCTCTCATGGATACCCGTCCATGTGGGCATTAGCAATATTGCTTTGTGCAGAGGAAATGATCACAAGGTCACACTGGAAACTAGGAGGTCTGTCAGAGGCTGTGTTCTCATTGCACCATTCTCAGTCTGACAAAGTGTTACTTTGACCATGAGGAGGTCCTGGGCATCTTTCTTTCCACACTTATAACCTAAAGTCTGTGACGACTGTGTGGGAGCCAATAGTCTTGGGCTAATATTTAATTGTAATAAAACTACATGCTCAATGCGTTGGAGAAGGTCTTTAGTCCTTCGGAGTAGTCACATCTCAAGTGCTTTGTAGCCCCAGGTGGCTGTCGGCTTCTGTGTTGGAAAGAGCAGGTCAGGGCTTGCCATCATGGCAGGAAGCTCTGCTGGACAGCTCCGCTGGAGGAGACGCCTTGGCAGAAGAGCTGGGGAAGTCCTTGAAGTCTCTCACCAAGGACACTTTTACTTGGTGAAGGTCTCTGTGGAGCTGGCCCCTGTCTTGTGGCTCTGCCTGCAACTCTGTCACATGATGGTCAAGGTGGATTCCTAGGATGATGGGGCAGTCTTGGAGTTTGGAGGTCATGTGCCCAGGCCATGTGGAGATGGGGGCAGCTTTTGTGCCCCTCAGCCAAGTAGGAGTCTGCAGGGAAAGCACAAGCTCTGTCACACGTGTTGCTAGGGACAACTCTAGGGCTCCCTGTTGGATTGATTGTGAACTGTGAACATAATGTGACTTGGCTTTGACTCCTAGCCAGGAGTGGAACCTGAATCGCTGTCCATGTGTATGGAGAAAGAATGTGCTGCTAATTGGAATTCAGTGTGTATCCATTTTGAAAAGGGATTCTATGAATGCTGGTTGAATTGGCTTTCATGGTTCTTGGTGTCAAAGTGCTATAGGTGACTCAGTGACTTGGAATGCAGTCTCTGGTTTTGGATGACACAGGTTTCTGGGCCATCTGTGGACTGGGGGACCCTGTATCTTGAGCTGGAGGGAGGCAGGGCTAGCCTGGGTAGCATTTTGGTTCAGGAGGGGGAAAGGAGGTTGGATGCCATGCCTTCTGGTAATGTGCAGAGGGCTCCCAGGCCCATGTTGAGCTTGGCACCATCTCCCCTTCTACCCTTGGGAAGGTGGCTGGGACCTGAGGGAATGGCTGTCGGAGTCCCTCTTCCCCGATCTTGGGAGAGCTTGTTGATCCCCATTTCCTTGGTTCATTTTTTATTAGGAATGTGTCATCATAATTAAGTAGCAAATTGTGCATTTGCTGTAATTACCAATTATCACGAACTAGTAACAGTGATAATTATTGGGAGGTAAGGGATTGAGATCCAGGGTGGGAAGTAGTGCAGTTGTTCGCCTAGTCAGGCTTTGCCAAGAATAAAACCAGTGGAACCAATCTCGGGTGCCTTGAATTTCCTCCGCCTCGGATTCCTCGGCGGGCTGGTGTCCTTCCCTCGGCTGCCGCAGTGCTTCCTGGACCTGGCAGCACTTTCCAGGCATTCCCGTCTCGCCTCACATGCCAGGATGTGCTTATTATTTATAGAAAATAACACAACATTATCTATCTGAACTGACATTTTATACTTGTGGAAACTGAAGCCGAGGAAGGTACGCCCTCTGGTTGTTTTCCAGGGTGAGTGGCAAATGCTTCCGCAGGAATGGCACAGCTGCTGTGGAAGCCCCGGGGGTCCAGGGGCCTGCCTTTAGCCCTGCATCTGGCAGGAGAAGGTGGGAGTCCAGCACTCCCTGGTCTGCATACCTGTGTGGAGGAGGAGGGGGTTATTTGCTCCAGCCAGGTGGAGCTCTCGCCTGACCTCCCCATGTGAGGTGCAGACACAAGTGAGAGCTTATCCCGCCTTCCTTCTCCTTGGAGTTGGAGGCAGGAGAGCACCCTCGGGAGCTGGTGTCTGAGATGAGTCCTCCTATAGTTAAGGAAACTCGAGTTTGCTGGTTGTCCATCCGTTCCTTCATTGAGATGCACCCTGTTCAGAGACTGGGTATTCTGGGGCCGAGTCTCTTCCTGGTTCATCCTGAGCAGAACTCTGAGGCTCAAACAGAATAAGGTCCATTGTCTCTCAGTTGGCCCCTGGGACTGCATAAGACCTAGAGCTTGTCAGCTTAATGTTCTAGAGTGGCCTGGGACAACAGATTTCTAGGACCTATCCCCAAAAGTTGATTCTTCAGATCTTGGAGGCTAGAATGTATTTAGCGAGTTCCTGGCAGACTGAACATTTAAGTAATTCTGTCCAGACTGTCCTATTACTGACTTGAGAGAGCAGGTAAATGTCAGTTCTTTTAAAAGTTGATAGGGAACAAATTTTCTTGGATGCTTCACATTTCCTTGTCAAATTTGTTCATAGTGGTTTCATCTGTAGGACAAGCCAATGCTACTTGGATGAGACGGCACACAGTTCTGCTTGTAACTAAGCTGCAGGCCACTCACCTGTCTGTCGGCCATCTCAGATGTGTGGAATGTTTAACACCAGGGCGAGCATGTGGCCATAACCCACTGCCACTGAGAAAGGGCCAGCTAGTAGTCTAAAAATTCTTAGTGCCAATCTAGCAAGTAAGCAAATAACCTCAATAATTAATCTTGAGTCTCATGTGACACCTGACACCACCTGACTTTGAAAAAGAACACTAGGTTCTGTGGACCATCAGAATTTGTTATACACCATGGAGTATTACGCAGCACTAAAAAATGACAAAATCATAGAATTTGCAGGGAAATGGATGGCACTAGAGCAGATTATGCTTAGTGAAGCTAGCCAATCCCTAAAAAACAAATACCAAATGTCTTCTTTGATATAATGAGAGCAACTAAGAACAGAGCAGGGAGGAAGAGCAGGAAGAAAAGATTAACATTAAACAGATAGATGAGGTGGGATGGAAAGGGAGAGAAAAGGGAAATTGCATGGTAATGGAGGGAGACCCTCATTGTTATACAAAATTACATATAAGAGGTTGTGAGGGGAATGGGAAAATAAACAAGGAGAGATACGAATTACAGTGGATGGGGTAGAGAGAGAAGATGGGAGGGGAGGGAGGGGGGATGGTAGAGGATAGGAAAGGTAGCAGAATGCAACAGTCACTAGTATGGCAATATGTAAAAACGTGGGTGTGTAACTGATGTGATTCTGCAATCTGTATTTGGGGTAAAATTGGGAGTTCATAACCAACTTGAATCTAATGTATGAAATATGATATGTCAAGAGCTTTATAATGTTTTTAACAACCAATAAAAAAAAATTAAAAAAAAAAAAAAAAAAAAAGAATTTGTTTCTTGCAGTTTTGACTGTTCAGTGCCATAAAGCAGCAGGTGTGTGGAAATCGGGATCTTGGGAACCCTCTCCCTGAGGTGCCGAGTCAGTAAGGCATTGAAAGGGGCTTCCTCATGTTAGCCAGTAGCAGGGCTCCTGGGCCAGTTACTGCCTTGTCTCTCTTCAAGGGACATAGAGGAACAGAAGATGCAGATGGAGTTTATATTTTAGGCATCTGTTCTTTTGAAGTAAAAATTCAAGGAAAAGTTTAAGGACTTCATACTTGAAGTTTTTAAACTTATCTAATAACAGCCCTTCCCCCATTCTTGGAGAACAATGTTTTCATATCATCTGGAAAAGATATAGTAAAACTTAATATATCAGATTTAACAAAAAACCCTTTCCAGCAGTGGGGACGTAGCTTAGTGGTAGACCGCATGCCTGGCATACCTGAGGCCTCGGGCTTCGTCCCCACTCAGCGCCACGCACATGCACAGAATGCTTTTCTGTGTTATGTTTGAAAGGATACTTGGCATTTTGTGGGAAATTCATGGGTGAATTGGCTCATTAAGTGTGGAGGATCCTCTTCTTAAAAACAAAGTCCTGTTTAAAACTTGAAGACTCACTTGAACAAGGATTTGGATGCCAGCTTAATGCCCAGCACAAGTTACAGGTATGTGGGCCACTTATCCTGTTAGATCTAGAGGTGCTTGTCTTTTGACCTGTGGATATTGGAACAGACAGCTAATATTTGTTGTATGTCCACGGGCCACTCTTTCTTCTAGGAGCTGGCAATGGCCATGTATAACAAATGGGAATTCCTGCCCCTGTAGCATATTTTTGAGAAAGTAGTGTAAGGTGTTTAGAGTGAAAGGAAACGCCGAGTTGTTTTGCTGAATCCGAAAAGACTTTGCTGAAGGAATTGCTGATGAGGGCGGGCTCTTGGCAGTGGGGTATTTTAGACCTGTTTCTTCAAGAGTGTGAGGATGAGTTTGATGGACAATCTGATTTGCCCGAGTTGGGAATCGCACATAGCCCCTTAGTCACCTCCGATTCTAAGGGCCTGGAGAAAACAGGTGAAACCAAGGGGCTTCTCATTCATTGTCTAGAAGGGAAAAAGCTTGTAGCCCAGAGCCCTTTCTGTACATGTGTCTCAACCAATTCAGTCTTCTATTTGGGACTTTTAGCCAATGATTGGCTCAGGCCAAATGTCCTCAAAGCTGTCACAGGAATGCCAAGTTCCTCTGTACACACTGCTTTCCATGGTACAAATAAAGCAGAGGCGCTGTTGGACGTGCAGTGTGACTTCTGGCTTTCATCCACAGCCGGGTCATCTGGGTTGGTTTAAAAACCCAGCACTGCTCTGTGCTGCCTTGGCACCCTTACGCCCTTCTGCGCTTTTCACCTGGTAGCTCTGGTGTTGTCAGTGCTCTTGAGACAACAAGTTTTATCCTTAAGTAGTAAAGGAACACAAACTACTGCTAGACATTCGACTGTAGATGAAATCGGTGAGAAGAGAAACTAAGAGGGGTGCACTGATCCCTTCTTCAATGATAAAAGGACCACTCATGTGGGTTATTTTTTGTACTGGGGATTGAATCCAGGGCTGCTTTACCACTGAGCTGCATCCCCAGCCTCCCCTACCTCCCCGTACCCCGCTTTTTGTTTTTTAAGTTTTGAGACGGGGTCTCAAGTTTCTGAGGCTGTCCTGATTTTTTTTTTTTTTGTAATCTTCTTGCCTCAGCCTCCCGAGTCTCTGGGACTACATGCATGTACCATCACTCCTGGCTGCTTATGCTCTTGATTGTGAAATCTTAAACACCTCTGAGGACACTGTGGGTGCTGGAATAAATTAAGGAAAATATTCTTGATCTTGATCTTTAAAAGTGACTTTGGACTGTTGCTAATATGTAAGATCAGCGTATTTCCTAAATTGTAAGTGAACATAAAAATCAATTGTACTGTCTTGCCACAATAGTATTTAGCAAGGGAAAACTTCCTGACAGGGAACAACCACCTCCAGTTTTTCCCTATTCCCTTACCAGAAAAATTGTCTTACCTGGAACTTCTTTGTAAAAGTAAGTTCTATGACAATAAGACCCAACATAATAGTGCTTGAATAGTGACTTGAATTTAGGTTGAGATTAAGTGTTGTGTAACCATATTTGTGTCAGTATTTTTAGCAACTTTGCATTAAATTTGGAGTGAGTTATAAAAGCCTAATATTCTTGCTTTGGACTTTTGTGATAATACTGTCACTTATGACTGGTAAAGAATGACAAAATTATACTTGTGACATGGGATTGGGTTGACTTAATCAGCTATGATTCTAATGTGCTGATGGAGTAAATGGTACATCCGGTGCATTATTAATGAACCATATGAAACTTTAATAAAAGGTTATTTGCTGAACTTATAGAATGAAAGAATTCGTATACCAAGACTGCAATGGGTTGGAAAGAACTTTAGAAAGTCTCTTCTGAATGGCTGAAATGGCATATAAGCACTATATTCAAAATGATCTATGCAGGGAGATACTTGCTTTTTTAGGTCACAGGAGGGAGTTACAGCAAAGATACCAGACTTGCTGATGAACATTCATGCATTTTTCTAGTGAAAATGTGAGACTGCATCTGAGGGCTTGGGTTTTCCCCCATCGGAGTCCATGAGCTGGGAGCCTGTCTCCTTGCATTACCCACTCCATGGGGTGGTGACATTGTTTCAGACTCATGTGTCATAGAATGGCATGCATGGCTTAATAACCCTATCTCAACTGTCCAAACTGCTAGATGCTAAGAATCTAATTTTAGATTCTTATCCATTTTTCAGGATTATGAAATGTGATTCCTAAGAGGTTCTTTGTTTCTATTTATAATGGCGAATGGGACTATGGTCATCAACAGACTTAATGTGGCATTGTCAAAAGTATATGGTTGTTTCTAAAAACAAAACTTTGACTATGATTTAAAAACTTGGAGGTTTCCAGAAGCACCAGCGGTTTCTGGAAGGTACAGGCGAGGGCCAGTTTTGGGTGTCCTGGAAGTAATCCTGTTTCTGTGGCTCAGCAAATTATTTTAAGGGTTAAATAGTCAAGCAAGTTAGCAGTGGAATGTTCCTGGGTTGAAGAGCTACGTGTATATAGTCTTAAGTCTTACATTGAATTGCATTACAAGAGGCAGGTCAGATCTTACTGTGTTTTTGAGGCCTGGGATTTTGCAGAACAAATGAAGACTTTCTAGAGCTTTGGTAATCTTGGTGGATTTCAAGCCTTCACTTAACAGCTAATAGGTGGTTGTTTATCCTTGACACCATTTCTGGGCATGGTAAAGGACTGTAGAACAGAAATTTTATATTTTCCTGAGTTTAATGTGTAACTTCTCAGGGTACAGCCACACGTGTTGTACAGTGGTATAGTAATTCTGGTGAGACTGTAGGGGACTGAGGTTTGTGCTGGTATCCCATTGCCTGTCAAACAGCTGTTTGGAAAATGCTTTTTCTGGTTCTGTTTGGGCCTTACCAGAATCGCCTTGCTGGAGCTCTGCCAGCTGTACATGCCCAGCTGGACGTCAAAGGTGACGTCTGAAGGAGTCAACTGCCAAATGTGTGTCTTGCCCATCTTGGGATGGTCTAGTCTTCTGGTGTTACAACATCATTAGCAAGCAGCCCTTGGAACAGGGAAATAGTCTTCCCGATGATAGATAATTGTGGGAGGTGAGTGTCCTGGCCTTGAGCATCAGCAGCTTTGGCTGGTCCCTCCCTACCCCTCCAGAATCATGGATGGAGTGGGCTGGGGCCTGGAGGGTCTCTTGTGGAACAATTGAGACTACTAGCTGAGGAGTGCGGCTCTGTTGTGGCTGATATCCTCAACACGGAGGGCCTGATGTGGCATATCTGTCCACATTGACGTGGCATATCTGTCCATATTGACACAGTACTCGCTCTTCAGAGACCTGGGAATCAGAAGAATGAAGAGCACGCACTTGGTTTCACACTCTCAACAGTACTCCTGGTTCTTGATGTCGAATGCTGAGCCAAGGCAGTCTCGAGGGGTCTCCTTAGGAAGACCGTCAGGGTGAGTCATAATTGTGGTGTAAAGCTGGGCTGGGGCCTGAGCTGTGCCATGGGGATTGGAAGTGCAGGGTGGAAGTTCTGCAAATGGAACCATCTAAGATGGGCCCAGAGAGCTGAGTCTGCAGGAATGGTGATTCGGAAATGAGTGCCCTGATAGGACTGTAAAGACGATTGACAGCCTTGTATCTGTTTTTTTCTCTAGTTTCTCAAGTTTTTTCTCCCATGGAGAAAAAATTATTGGCCTTACATTGAATTCTAAGTTGCTTATATAATCATAGAAATTCCTAATGAAGCACCTGTATCACTTACCATTGTTCTTGTGGCTGGATGAATGATGTGCAAGTATTGGTGAATTATTCAGTGGTTTTTAAGTGGTGATATTCAAGTCAGAGGTGGAAAATGAAGTAAAACATGTGCAGGCTTTAAAAATGATTGTCGTAGGTGCTGAATTAGAGACCTGACTTGATAAGATTTCATACTTGGGTCCCAAACGGGCCAATGAAATTTCATGGATGAGCATTGGCCTGGAGAACAATCTTGTATAAATAATTTTATGTGTCTAGGCCAATGCTAAGATCAATTGATCTTATTTGTGATGCTTATTGTAAAGAACCTAAATTTTAGACTTAGACACATTGAAAGAATGCTTCAGGAAATTTGGGAATCTATAGTGAAATCTGGAATCTAATGTGAAATTAAGGTTTGAGTTACTACAACATTCTCTCTCAACCCAGTAATTGAGAGAGTTCAGAAATTGAATTGTGCTGCCCTAATTTCTCCATCTTAAAAGGAAACATCACTTAGAGCCCAGTCAGAACATTTTAGACCTGATAGCTAATGTGGCTGGAATTACCAATTCGGACCAGGGCAGGGAGTTACAGTGCCATGAATGCAGCATCATAGCTAGGAATGGCGGACCACTGGTCCCTCAAGTATGAGTCTTCTGTTTAAAAAACAACAACAACAACAACAACAAAAAGGATGTTTGGAAATCTCCCTTCCGTGCTTAAATCTTCCATATGAAATTTCACTGTCCATGCTTTTTGATTTACCTATACGTTGAATTTTTTTTGGAAATGGGCCTTTTCCAGTATCCTTAAACTAAAAATTTTTAAACAGACTTGTATATGAGAAATATTGGATGAACAATTTGACAGGAAACCCAGTATGCATGATGTGGTCACTCAATACAAATTCATTTATTCTTTTCTCCAAATTCTATGGTTCTTTGTTTGACCTGGAGAAAATCATGCTTATTTATCATAGGCAGATTTGCCCAGATTAAATTTTTTTTTCTTTCCCAGAAAGAGGAGGAAAAAATGTCTTATTGTTGACGCCATTTCTTCCTCTTATGGAAATCCAAACAGGAGTTTCTAGATGAAATTTCCTTGGTCAAGGCAGTTTTTTAAATTCTGTTTTATGGTAAGAAGTTTAATTGTAGCAATTATTTGTCAACAAATTATATGGCAGAATTGACAGTAAAACAAACCCTTGATAGCACGGGGTCCTAGATGTTTTTTTTTATTTATTTTTTTATTTTTAATTTTTTATTGTGGGTTGTTCAAAACATTACAAATTTCTTGACATATCATATTCCACACTTTGATTCAAGTGGGTTATGAACTCCCACCTTCACCCCATTGTTTTTTTTTTATTACATGACAATAGTGGAATGCATTACAATCATAATTATCCATTCACAGCACAATTTTTCATTACACTTTTTTTAACATGCTTCCTTAGTTCATGAGACAATACAATTGAAAAGTGTTTTTTTTTTTTTTTTTTGGCGGGGGGAATATCCATAATTATGAAATCCTTAGTTATAAAAATATTTAAACGACTTGTAACAAGATGGTTTTAGTTAATACAGTACTTAAACTGGAACATATTATATCTGATTTTAAATGTGTATATAGTTCGTATCAAACTCGTCTCTGAAGTATACTTAGGTACTCAACACTTTGGAATTTTAAGTCATTGCTTGGCATCTAGTTGTTATTACATCCATTGACAATTATATGTTAAAGCCAACATGAGTCTTAAATTTAAAGATTTAAAAGGAACCTTGCCTAGGCATTCCTGATGTAATTTTAAGTTAACGTTTGTGGTCAGCAGAATGACCCTAGAGTGACAGTGTCCTGATCCTCAGAACCTGTTCATATATCCCCTTATGTGGTGAAGCACGCTCTGCAAATGTAGCTGAGGATCTCTAGATGGGAGAAGATCCTGGGCCCCCCAGGTAGGAGGGATGCGTCCACCAGACTTCTTAGGCTGAGGAGGAGGTTGGGGTTGAAGCAGGCTGGGGTGATGCAGGCCCCAGGCCAAGGGCCCCAACAGCCTTTCAAGTGGAGAGGAGGAAGCCTCCAGGAAGGGACAGTCTGCCAACACCTTGGCTCCAGGGACCGATTCTTCTGGCATCTGGTGCCAAGAGAATACATGTCTATTGTCTTAAACCATTGTGTTTGAGGCAGTTTGTTACAAAAGCAATGGGAAATTAAGTGTTTCTATTCTTTACCTGAGTCTTTTAAAAATAACTAAATTGTACCAGCTTTTCTTATGCCCTAAATTATAATGAGATCGTTTCTAGGAAACGATAGACATTTAAACTAGGATGAAAGTGAAAATGGGACCGAAGTAGTGTTTCCTGCGGGCCTGTTGTTTGTTGTCTAGCTCTTTAAAGTCAATTGTGTGCTGCAGTCTTGTTAATTTTACCTGAAATGTTTGGACCTTGGTGGGAGGAAGGGCTAGTCTTCTATACATTTTAGGTTGGGCTTAAAAATTTAAGAACATCATATGGAAGTTACAATTATGACTCAATGTTCACATAGTAAAGGGGATGGATTCTGTACCCTTATGTCTATGTAAAATGGTAAAACTGCATAATTGGATCCTGTTTTGTGATAGTTTGTATAAGATTGCATATTGACAGACTCCATGT